>NC_092645.1:61581227-62181227 GCF_039555335.1 Amphiura filiformis | reverse complement strand
TCAAATGATGTAAGGCCTTTCATCCATGAAAGGCCAAGTACACATCATTATATTGATAAAGTAAAAAAAAAAAAAATGAAAAATATAAACTTTTTTTTTTATTTGCCATACAATTTGTATTATATCACGAATTAAACAAAATCAAATTATTTGATATCAGAAGGACATTCCTTGTATTCAGAATACATTTCTGATCATGTGTGGTGCTCACATGTTCCACAAAGGATATTGTGCAAACGTTGCTATCCGATTCCTTAAAGTTGAAATTATCCTAAATACCAATATATACGCAGATAGCATTACATGTTCTATAAGCAAAACCCCATGAAACCACCCACACCATGGTTTGGTAATGCTGAAATGATACTCGAGTTCACATAAAGCACTATGTTGTTTCAACACACCTGCATTATTTAAAACAAATGTAATGAACAAATGATTTTTTCAGTAACGTTCGTCCATAACCTTACGCGCTAAACAAAGTATCGTTATTATCATTACTATTTACTTTAAAAGGGCAAAGTTCAATGTATTAATGCTATATGTTTTCACCTGAAATCACAATAGAAGTTATTAACAAATGCAAGATATATAGCAACAGATGCTTAGAAGTCGTACATGTGTTGCAGTATACTAAGTCTTGTAAATATGTACATAATGATTTGGTTTTTAGAAACAAGTTCACAAGGAAAACTGCGCAAAGGAAAAAGTCACCCACAAAGGATTTCCTTGTCACACATAATACTCATATGCATGGAATTTGTTTCTAAAAACCATCAATGAAAAAGAATATTAAATAAAACAAAATAAGGCAAAAACTTCTATGTATGTTTGTTTTCTTTTTTTAGTGTTACAGAAAGTTTGTATGAGTATTTGTTTAGCTTTTTTAAATATTGGAGAAGCTGAATATTTCCCTCGAAATACTAATAAGAAGCTTCTTGATTTGCACAGTATTTGCAGTCCTGACTCCTATACCTGTATTGGTTGCAGCAACCCCCTATATTTTCAAATCGGTGTATACCCATTTCTCAAACCCTGTAATGAACCAGAGAATATGAGAAGAAATCGTCACATGGTTCAAAATGAATATCGCGGTCTTAGCACCCGAATTACTACTGTACTTGCGATACAGCAGTGATGTTAGTATGTATTTGGGTATAGCCTAATCTTTGTGACAAAAGAGTTTGTCCTATACTCACTAAAATAGAATGAGAAGATCATGATTTTACTGAAATTAATTTTCAATTCTTGTTTTAGGCTTTTGATTTAAAGCCTTAATGTACGACCTTGTTAAATTTTTAGATTTTTCTTTTTTCTTCCAAAATGATAATATGCAATCATTATGAAAGTTCCCAATACATTTGGACGCGAAAACATTGGGAATTTGCAAAGAAACAACATCATAAACTTCACCTCTATCACTCGAAACATCTCGCACTATTTGGATTAGGACAGCGAGTGCGGCCTCAGAGTTAGTCTTCTACGCGGCCAGTTTGGTATACGCTCCCTCCACATATGGAGGGAGCGTAACCAAACTAGTTTTGTAGGAGACTACGGTTTGCGATCGTGGCCGACATAAAGTCATAATCTAAAAAATTATGACTTTATGTCGGACCAACAGAAAATCATCCCGTTTTACTACAAATAGGACGAATTTGACAGTTTGCTCATAGATTTAAGTTAGAACATGTGTAAGTATTAAAAATATGCCAAAAAATCGGTTTTGAAAAAAATAAAGGTAAATTCTGAAAAAAGATCGTACATTATGACTTTAATAACTTGATCTCAGGATGGATATAACTAATTAATATATATTATCTTATGACGCATTGTGGCTTTAATACATGGGAGATGACACTTCGTGAATTCCATTCCGCGTCAATGCACGCGTCTCATAGTATCATGACAACAAATCAAAAGCGTAGCCAGTGGTGGGGCAGGAGGGGCAGAGTGCCCCCTGACAAAAATGAAAGATAAAGGCGCCCATCGGACAAAAAAAAATGAAATAGAAAATCGGGAAGGATATGGAAATGGAAAGGGAAAATGAGTCCGTTTCCCATCAAATTTCATCCCGATCATGGGACAAAATAGTGTAAAACACCAGGTGTTTGCGCACATTTCCCCAATAAAGCCCTCTTTGGAAGCTCGAAAACTTTTACATGAGGGTAATTCCTTGGTAACTATTGCTACACTTTTGGGCATCCTTTTACAAACTTAATGCTCCAGCTTTCAAACTCATTTGAGTGGAACTTTTATTTTTTTAATATATATTTTAATTCAAGGCTAGATTGTTTGTTTGTGTCTCTCCTCATAAAACAAACAGACAAAAAAAAAGCAAACACACTCGCTAGTTATTTATTATGTAAATTTGCTGTTTAACTACTTGTATATCAAAATGAAATGTTCAAAATCTTGCTAAAAGCATCAAAAAATTTTGATCTAAGGTAAAAGCACTTATTCATTTGGACGTACCATCTAAAAGAGACCTAAAAACTACTATTTTATTCATTCATTATCATAATATCAAAATTTGAACCTCTAAACTTAATATAGATATTGTTAAATCGCTCGAGCGTTCATGTTACCTACGAATACCCGGGTTTCTTCACCTATCATTTTGTAATGCTTTAGGTATATGGTCGAATCCAACCAAAAGTGTCCACGGGCCAAAAATGAAAGTCCAAAATAAAAAAAGCCCCACAATTTTTCCCTTTGCCCATTGATTGATGGCATGTTGGCCTTATAGGAACCAAAAGTGCCATTACTAATCTTGAAAAATAAATCCAGGACGTGTGATAGTAAATGTGACATCAAAACCCAATATTACCTACGAATACCACTAGGATGCTTTCACTATGGCAATACTAATCAACCTAAAACAAATGGAATATTCCCAATAACGCTGTTTTCGTGTAATGTAGACCACAGGGTGTCAGGAAAATGCTAGCTCAACCAGAAAATATTTGTTTTTATTTTTATAACGCGATCAATATGATCTTGGTCAATTTATGCTAGTTTATTTTGAATCAATTTACACATTGTATAAGAACGAGTGGGATGTCTGTTTTCAGGAATATTAGGAATTATACGCATACACCTAACGCTTTATGAAATGATAGGTGAAGAAACCCGGGTATTCTAAGGTAACATGAGCGATTTAACAATATCTATATTGAGTTTAGAGGTTCAAATTTTGCTATTATGGTAATGAATTAATAAAATGGTAGTGTTTAGATCTCTTTCAGATGGTACATCCAAATGAACAAATGCTATTACCTTAGATCCAAAAAATGTGATGCTTTTAGCAAGATTTTGAACACTTCATTTTGATATACAAGTAGTTAAACAGCAAATTTACATAATAAATAATTGTTGAATGAATCCGTATATGGGTAATAATATTGTCCGGGGGTACTGCTTAAAGTTTTTGACAATTAATTTCCATTGGTAGGAACACTTCATTACACATGACATGTATTATGCTGTATTCGTAAGTAACATTTCAGTATTTGTAGGTAAGAATTAGACTTTTGGTGGATATCGCAATCAAATCTTCATTTTATAAAGCACTTTGAATGTAATATTTTCTTTATGTGCATATATTGATACTTGAGACCCTATCATGTATTAATAATGTCGGTTCACAGCGATTGAAAGAGGATTGAAGTAAGAAACAAAGGCACTAAAGTGACTTTAATTTGCTTAATTGCACACAAATCGCTTAAAACCGCTATTGCAGACTTGTGAAGTCCATCTTGGAATCAGTTACGTCTTGTGGCCTTTCGTTTGAGGGCAACTACAATTAGCTTTATACCAGGGTCCACCACTGTGTTGTCTAGATCGTGAGACAATGAGAACAGTCGCTTTTATCCTTGGTATTCGTAGGTAACCTTACCGAAAACGTCAAAAGTTACCTTCGAATAAATCAATTTGGACACAAATTACTCAGAAACCAGAAGGCCGGTAAACATTGAAGCACACATGACAGTTGACAAATTAAAGTATTTATCCCCTTCTAATCTTCTTCTAATCTGATTTTTCTTTCAAATGTGAATTCGCAACTTTCATTGACATATGATTTGATATCGAACGCACAGGCCTTCTTTATGTACCGATATGGGCATTGGCATGAATGGCAGTGTTTCACAATAGGGTCATATGGTCAAATTGTATTTGTAGGCAACATTCAGCTACCGAAAGCTACCTACGAATACTTAATTATTTTGTTTATATCTTAGAAATAGTTAAATGCAGGCTTTTGAAACTTGGTAGTATTAAAGAGTGCATTACAATGCACCTATTGTTTAAATATAATTTACAATTCTCTCAGTTTGTGGAAATGACAGAGCTTTTAACATGTATTCGGAAGTAATGCATATTTTTTACCAAACCTACCTTTGTGCCATTTAGAATTTCTGGAAGCTAAACACAATAATAAAGATGTCTGAATGCAATGCATTTCAGTATTGGACATATCAAAGCTTGTATCAATCGCGCATTTATTAGCGATTTCCATTTTTTAAAGATATATCTAGTGCTATGAAAAAACTATCACAAAATATTCATAATTATGTACAAATATTTGACAAATTGAACAGGCAATCTTTGAATACACACCTTTCAGGAAATCAATTTAGATTCAATCCAATGACTGCTTTTCATAACTGATTTAGATGTTTTTAAAAATACTTTAAGAAATATTTTGAAAAAATGGGTAAAAATAGCATGTTTTGGGGTCTCTGTGTCTAAGTTTTTCACAGAAGGGGGTCTTATTATATATGGCGAATAAACACAATACAAAAACGAAAGTCAATTGATTAATACTTTTAAGTTATGGCCCTGAACATGCCGTGTACACTTTTCGTTGGATTCGACCATATGCGTATAATTCCTAATATTCCTGAAAACAGACATCATACTCTTTCTTATACAATATGTAAATTGATTCATACTCATTTGATAAATAAAATACAGAAACTGACCTAAACTTCATTTTCAAAAATAAACTAGCATAAATTGACTAAGATCATATTGATCGCGTTATAAAAATAAAAACAAATATTTTCTGGTTGAGTTGGCGTTTTTCTGACACCCCGTGGTCTTCATTACACGAAAAAAGTGTTAATGGGAATATTCCATTTGTTTTAGGTTATAGTATTGCGATAGTGAAAGCATCCTAGTGGTATTCGTAGGTAACATTGGGTTTTGATGTCACATTTACTATCACACGTCCTGGATTTATTTGTCAAGATAAGTGATGGCACTTTTGGTTCCTATAAGGCCAACATGCCATCAATCAATGGGCAAAAGGAAAAAATTGTGGAGGCATTTTTATTTTGGACTTTTATTTTTGGCCCATGGACACTTTTGGTTGGATTCAACCAATTGCGAAACGCCGGCGGTAGAGATCAGCAATAAATGTGTATTTCAGGAATTGCCGCGATTCCTGCAGTAGTTTTTATGAGTAGAATACAATAGCGGATACAATAGCGAATTCAATAGAACTCTATTACGGGTAAATAAACCTCGTCGCGCTGCTAAATTTCACTTCTTATTTTTTTCATTAACTAACCGTTATTTCATCAAGTAACCGTTATTTTTTAAACTTTGGAAAACCTCGACCGAGGTTTTTAATACCCAAATTATATACATAGCGTCAATACGTTTCAAGATAATTTTGTAAATGATATCTTGATATGTCCCCCAAATTGCTATTCTGAGTATAATGGGATAATTAATTTCCTGCTTTACACCGGATCGAACATGTTGAATAGGGATTATCATAGTTCAACTGTCGATTATTGAGTAAATAAACCTCTTTTTAATAAGTACTTTTAAGGATTTGAAAGTCCACCCAGTCTCAAGGTTACATACCGTATTCATATCAGTCAGAATAATAATGATTTTCTGTTTCATGGCGGATGGAAATGCATTTTAACCGATTAATTAAGTAGTGCGAAGTGCTTTGATCAGTATGCTTTTGTTTGAAGCAATTAAAAATATGGGTTTAGATTTTGTATGGCAACTGCCTTTAATGCTATGGTAAATGAGTATAAATTTCAGTTTCATGGCTAATTGAAATGCATTTTAAACAGATTAATTGAGTAGGGCGAAGTTCTTTGATCAGTATGCCTTTGAAGCAATTGAAAAATATCGGTTTCATGATACTCAATTTTTAATATCTTTTTATTTTATTGTTTATGGCAATACTCCGGCAGTTTACATCAAATCGGTGCAATTAAAACTAACAATTTTGAAATTTAGATCATACTATAGCTCAGATATCCAGTAGCTTAATATTTGTTCATGAAATTTGGTCATTATCATTCTATATGGAAAGTTCCACTAAAAATCCATTCTGTGTCTCTTTAGGCTACTGCATAAAAGACAATGTAGAGTGTGGGTCAACAATAAGTTTACCTATTTTCAAAGACTTAAAGTCTGCGTGTTTGAAATTATTGTTACCTATTCTGAACGAACATCGTTCTGAGAGCTATTAGTTATTAGATCAGACTTATGAATGTCTTTTGGCCCCCTTTTGAATTGCCAAAATAAAGTTTAGTTAAAAATACATGTCTCTAACAATAATCACCGTAATTAAAGCCATAGAGAGTGATTTTAATAAAGAATAGATTCTTATTTAAATGTTAGTTTTCACCTATAACACTGACCCCTTTTTACCCCTTTTAACTTCGAGCTAATCAAATGAGGTAAATCAAAAAAAAAAAAAAAAAAAACGATTTCTTTCCAGCGCCTACGATGCGTGTATTAGCTCGGCGATCGTATTACATGTAGGCCTATATAGTATTGCACTGAGCATCACGCAGCTGGAATATTCAAACAAGACAGATAGCAAACCTTTTGCCTAGAACTAGCCCCGTTCCACAAACCGCGACACCTCTCGAATAGCGAGCGGAGCGAGCACCGAGCGTGAACTATCAGCTACTATCCTACAGTTGGAAAATCATACGGGTATCAGAGTACAGCACAGAAGCCAGTGCTACCTTTTGCCTATAGCAAACCTTTGAAGTCACCACTTGCAGCTAGATACGCGTAGCTTATTTAAAGCTACGTGCAGCTAAATGACTAATCGGCAAGCCTTTATGGCAAGCCACTAGGGTCATGACGTGCAGGTAGCTACGCGCAGCTTATTTAAAGATACGTGCAACCGTTTGACCAATCAAGATTGTCAATTTAATCACGTGGTTTGGTCGTTAGCTGTGCGTGGTATAGTGCTAGCTATCCTCTTTCACAATTATTATCCGGTAATTAATTTACGGAATTAGATAACGAGCGGGTCCGGCCAAAACACAGCATGTGCCAAAAGACCATGTTGCTAATGACACACAAAGCATATTATTATCATGAGTGTTTCCAAGTTTACACCATCTCAAGGTCAAACAACAACTACTACTGATGCAAAGCGCTGAGTAAAGACATTGGAGGGAAAGCGAAGGTTACATGCCACTGTAGCCCGGAACTTTATTGTGTAAATATGGACAGAGTAAATATAGAACCATCATTTTGTTCATATATTGCTTAGCACCTATAGGCCCTATATACCAGTTTATTACTTATATTCTTGAGAATGTTCACTTACAAAAAACATAATATTTGTGACAGATGATAGATTGTACTATGAATGTTTGCAAGTTTACACTGTGTCTTATGGTACACTGTATCAAGCAGTGCAGGGGATCTGAAGGTCAAACAATAACTGCTACTGATGTAAAGCGCTGTATACAGATATTGCAGGAAAAGCGAGGTCGTATGCTGCTGTAGCTGGTGAAAATATTGTTACGAGTCGCACTGACTCAAGGCCAAAATCACCTTTTACCCGAACTCACACGAATGCACAACACAAATACACTGTTTGAATTTAAGCTAACAAAATCTAAGTCTTTAATTGAAAACAAAGTATGCTTGGTACATATAACAACAATTACAATAAAATCACACAATCAGTTTTATTCTATCGATACTTAACCAGCGGTCTTCTTGTTGGTGATTCTAGAGTTCTTGCAATGCTCTGGACGACTGATGTAATATATCCTTATTCACTTGTCCTGCGAAAACCAGCGAAGTCCAGTGTACACTTACGTTTATAAATATCCTTGCGTATGAAATCCTCACACGAAAATGATGCTGCTTTCTCCTATTGCTTATCTTCTTGTGCTACTCTCTCCAAAATAATCTCCTTACGCTGCTTTCTCCAATAATGGTGTTTCTTTCACCAATTACTCTTTTTCCAGGGAACAGGTTTCTTTAACACAGCTCCGCTGTTTTTGACAGATGCGTGGCCCAGCAAACTCCAGCAATTCGACAGAAGAACTTTAATCCTTTGATGAGGAAGAGCACTTTTGTATGCTCGCAATCTCCTTCGTTGCTGTATTAAAATTAGCTCAATTATTGGCTATATAAACTGGTTAAAATGTACTTCTGTTTTGAAGCACGAAAACCATCACACACATGTGGAGTTTACAATCTCCCATGACATTCTGTAATTCGCAAACTCAAGCTCTCACATTTTTATACTCCAGAAAAGCCAAGGACCTTTCGAGGTCATAACGTGTAGGTAGCTACGCGCAGCTTATTTAAAGCTACGTGCAGCTATTTGACCAATCAAAATCGTCAATTTAATCACGTGGTTGGGTCGTTAGCTGCGCGTACCATAGTGCCAGGTATCCTCTTTCACAATTATTATCTTGTAATTAATTTACGGAATGAGATAACGAGCGGGTAAGGAGGTCAAATCACAGCATGTTCCAAAAAAAGGGCTAAAATGATACGTACACAAAGCATATTTATTATCATGAGTGTTCCCAAGTTTACACCGTGTTTAATGGCATACTTTATACCCGGACTGTATAAAGCAGTGCATGGATCTGAAGGTCAAACAACAACATGCAAAGCACTGATTAAAAACATTGCAGGGAAAGCAAAGGTCTCATGCCTGATCCCCCGGCCTGATCCACGTCGTGAAGAACTTGTGATGGTAAACAAGGGAGGTTGCTGATATGCACCACGCTGTATACTGAAGACTCATTATAAATAATATAACTTAATCATATTGGACAATAATAATAATTTGATCAATAAACTTGACGTTAAATTTTAATAAAAAGCCAACATAAAGACATTTTTACATTACATTTAAAAGGTAGATTTTAATGAACTAGAAAGAGGGTATGTATGATATAATTACGTGCAGCTTGCTTGTAATCACGTGATTGTAAACACCGAATCTGATTGGTTAATAAGCTGCGCGTAACGAGAAAGAAGCTATACGCGTAGCAGGCTTCCAGTAATGAGCCGCTTAGCTTGCCATACACGTGGCACAGTACAATCTATTCTCTGTCACAAATGTCACGTTTTTTTTGTAAGTGAACATTTCTCAAGAATATAAGCAATAAAATGGTATATATATATATAGGTCGTTAGTGCAGAAAGGGTATGCATTCACCGCTGTATATCGAGTATAAACTCAGAAATGACCATAAGGCCTATAAATAAGAAAAATCCTCAAAACAGTACCTGCCGGGAATCGAACCCGGTCCGCTAGATTAACGTTCTAGCATGTATATATATATATATATATATATACAAAGTAATGAACTAAAGTTTCTTCAGAGAGTGCTCAACTTTAAGTGTAAAGGAGCGATAAATAAATAAATATACAGATGGATCAGTTCATTAAATTTTATTCATATCCTACAAACTTGTTTCAAGAAGACTGCTGTCTCCTCTCATCAGGGATAGTCAAATGTAATGAAAACAAAACAAAACAAGATGAAGTGTATCTTTCCTGTGCGTAATTGCGGAATTAGCGTGCGCATTTAACTCTCGCGCGCGCATTTAACTCTCGCGCGAGTATAGGTTGTGTCTACGCGAGATTTTTACGCGAGATTTTTCAGTTTGAAGTTTGCCGCATGTCGGCATGCGCTAATTAGTTCAGTTTTTTATTCAAAGATGCCATTTTGGGGTGGCGTATGATGAAGTATATATATATATATATATATATATATATATATATATATATATATATATATATATATATATATATATAATATATGTACGTACTAAACAATATTTTACTCTGTCCATATTCACACAATTAAGCTACGGACTACAGTGGCAGTGTGACCTTCGGTTTGCCTGCAATGTCTTTACACAGCGCTTTGTATTAACAGTAGTTGTTGTTTAACCTTCAGACCCCCCCCCACTGCCCTGCTTTATACAGCCCCGTGTATCAGTATGCCATTAAACACGGTGTAAATTTGTAAAAAAAATCATAGATACGCTTTGTGTATCATTTTGGCCAGGCATTAGCAACACGCTGTGATTTGGCCTCCTTACCCGCACGGTTGTTCGATGTGATCATTTATTAATATTCTAACAAAACATTATTATGTTCAATTCTAGACCTGAATAATACCAACAGCTATCACACTAATAAACTGTATATACACATATATTTTATTATATTTTTTAACATAGATGCTCTTTTCTATATCAAATTATTCATCTTTTCTACCTTACATTTATCTAATTCCGTAAATTACAAAATAATATTTGTGAAAGATGATAGCTAGCACTATACCACGCGCAGCTATCGCGTAGTGTGATGCACGTGGCATAGTACGATCTATCCTCTGCCAAAAATATTACTTTTTTTGTACCTGAAGATATCTGAAGAATGTAACCAATAAAATTGCACATGTTTCTGGTATTGTTAATGCAGAAAGAACGTGTTCATATATATTTCCCGCATGAAAGCTTGCGTCAGCACCTAAACTATAGACGAATCCAAATACACGCATTCCTACACCTGACTAGCAGCCTTTAGTTGGGTCCCCGTCGGCTACAATGCATCCAAAATGTGTAATGATTCGACCTTGGCGGAAATTTTAAATTGCATTCCATCACCCGTTTTACACCTTCCGCGAAAACACAGCGAGACAAAAGAAGTTTACAACACAATACAGTTCCAACAGTTGTGCAAATAAAAGCCGCCTTACACCTAGAGAAGGTCGAGCATCCACTCTAGGTGTTAGGCGGCTTTTATTTGCACAATCGGATGCTCAAAGCCCCAGGTTGGTGCTAGCGAGAAACCAAAGATGGCCGACCAAATCCTGACCATGACTTGGCTCGTTGGATTCGTCTATACTAAATTATGGATACGTTGGTTGCCCATTATCAAACATGTGCTGTGATCGGTGCTATCTCTTTGTACAATGCCAGAACCGATCTTAATCTGTTATCATGGTTATAAAGCATTCAGATAAAAGACTTATTGGTTTAGCAGCTGGTCAATGCATAATCCTCCAGGGCACACATCAGTTTGACTATGTAGTGAAATACCCATTATTGATTAGGCGCAGATATTAAAAGTACAGCTCATGCGCGTGTATAGCCGGAAATTATAAATAATAGAATGCTTGGAATTTAGTAACTAAAATACTAACATACTAAAATACTAACATACTGCATTATGTATTTATTTATTTATTTATTTACGGGTCCTATGTCTATTTACTTATTTGTTTATTTACTGATATTTGAATAACATCGTAGTATTGATTTATTCTATTCAGCAATATCAAGGACTACTATAAAACTTCTCACAGCAAATAGCTAGTTGGCTTAGTGGTAATGCATTGAGTTTCAGAAGCGCGAGGTCCCGTGTTCGATTCCCAGCTCTGCCTAATTTTTTTCAAGGGTGGGAAAAATATCAATTTCTGAACTGATAACATAGGTGACGTGTCATGTCAAAAAGAGACACCTTTGGGTAGGTTATAAATAAACTCACTATGACTAGCTCTCACAAAACGAACATAAACTTGGCTTGCTTTGGTCTACAGAAATCAACATTTCCTCCACAATCCCTCATTTCAAATAATAAGTTTCAGAAACCAAAAATCAAGGGATTAAAAAGTAGAGCAGATCTGGTTTGCAATGCTGGGAGGACACACCCTCATTTCAAATCATTAGTTTTGGTTTCTCTTTTGTTCAGAAACCAAAAATCAAGGGATTAAAAAGTGGAGATGAACTGGTCTGCAATCATAACACTATTGTGCTGGGAGGACACAAGAGGGTATATATAACCAAAAGTATAATGGCCTATAACATACGTATATAATAGCCTATTGTGCTAACATTTTCATTATCGGATATCTATCAACGCGGGTGATAGTTGCTCTCTTCCGTAGGTGGCACACTTTCATGACGCCTTATAATTACACCCGAGTTCTATATACGATGCCTACATGCAGAAATCATGTGCATATATTGAGGGGGGGTGGGGGTATTTTGTTTATTTGTCTGAATTATAAACGATGCATGATGATGTAGATGATTTGATTATGAATTAGATTATTCCCCCGGAAAGCACAACCCATACCTCTTACCTATGTTCCCTCCGCCACCTATATATAACCTCCTCCCTCCCCTCCCGCCTCCACACACTCGATATCGACTCTTACCTATTATTCCACTCCACTCTTGAGCTCCCCTCTCTTCCCTTCCCTTCCCACTTCCAATGCTCTCTCCCCTCTGTTTCTCTTTCTTTTAAATTGAATAAAAGTCAATTTAAACCAGCTTTCTATGATATTGATCTTCCGTCATGCGACATGCTCATAAATAGAGTTGTGTATAATAGTGTTTATATCACCATGATCACTGAAGTGTCTATTATATCACTCAAGTGTATAATCTTTCAAGTGTCTATTGTAATGTCTGTGGAAATATTTCGATGGTCTATATATTTTCACAGTGAAATAAGCTAAGGCTATTTCGTAGTCTCAAGTCAATGCTTTCAAACTAAATCAATGCTTTCAAATGTAGACTGCTTTGTTCGACTTCTCTCCTCGTGAATATTGCACTGCGAAATTTAAACATTTCTTTTGTATACTTAGAGTAGGTAACTTCAAATCAAATAATTTTACGATTCACACCACTTATAAGAAACTGAAACCAAAACCGAAACTGACTGACACAAATGTTCGGTTTTAAACAAAAGGTAGAAACAATGAGTTCGATATCTTATGATTCAAGTGGTTAGGCAGGACAATAGGAAACCACGTAACCAAAACCAAAACCAAAACTAAAACTAAACATTTGAAATGAGGCACAGTATAGGGTATAAAACCATAAGTATACAATAGCCTATTGTGCTAACATAATTATTATCATGATTATCGGATATCTATCCCCGCAGACGACAGTTGATGCTCTCTGTCGAAGGTGGCAGTATTACACCCCGAGTTCAAGGCCTGAAATCATATACATGCGCGTATAGTCTATAGGCTTACGTGATATTTTTCAAATCTGTCATTTTTTGGGTAGATTCTTGGCAACCATGTTTAAACATATCTAGAAACATCACTGATTAAGAAAAAAATGGGTGCCACTTTTTCCATTAACATTTAGAGCTTCCATTTTGAATTTCAAAATGGCCGCCAATTTTTAAAAATAAATTATTGCCAATTAACCATTACTATTCATTCAAATGTCATACAATATTTATCATATTTTATCTAAACTCGTATAAAAGGGTCACCGATTCATTGGAAACAAAATAAGAACACAAGAAATGCTCCAAATTAGCACAAATCCAAGATGGCCGCCATATTTCAGACGTTTTACGTAAAATGCCATGACATTTGAACCAACGGACATAGGAAGATGATTTTGACGACTAACCATATGTTTTGGCATATGAGGATTCCAAAAAAACAACGTATTCATGTTTGGAACACTACTAGAGTCCAATATCGCGACAAAACTTTCACTGTGTCTGCTTCTCATGCTTGGAACGATCTATCTGTTGCCGTTAGAACGTCTGCCTCGCTTCCAAATTGTAACAATAATTATGTTAAAATTCATCTCTTTGTTTAATTGTTTTCCATTATTATCTTGTTCTTTGAATTGTATTTATCATGTTTTTGTGCGAGCTTTGCCTTCCTGGGAAAAGTGTATTTTTAAATGCCATGTAATATAATGATATGAATCAGGGGTGCCAACGTTACTGATTAATTGTTCCTAATTGTTATTGCTTCAATGATCTTCTAGATCTTGGTCAATCTGGAGCTGGAGTAACCTGAGAAAGAACCGTCAGTAGTTTACTGTCTACATGTAGGTTTTGCCACCCCAAGGTCAGAGGGTCAAGACAAGTTGGGTTCAATACCATATCCTGGCGCCAGATGTATAAGCCTGACATGGGCACGGCGTATGTGCAATCCATGGTCCCTGAGTCGGTGGCAGTTTGTCATTATCAAACTCCTTGTTCATTTTTGAGTTGCTTAACCCTATAACATGATAACTATGAAGGGGAGGGTTTGTACCAACCCTCCCTAAGATTTTTTACCCGTCATAAAAAACGCACACGTTTACGCCCAAACGTCTTAAGCTATCATAGATACATCCTTTGCGCTAATTTTGGTGATAACATTTTCACCCTAGCACCTTACCCGGGGGTAGGACCGGCCATCAAAGATGACAATAGAGGTAGGGTGGTGAGGCCTCAATGGTTTTCATTTTGCTATTGTGAAATTATTTCAAGAGCTACTGACTCTTTACTTGTTAGTTAGGTGAAAATAGTAAAGGTGAAAATGGTAATTTCCTTTTATATTGAGCATTTTTGTAGATCTTTACCCGATAATCATATCATAGTATATTGAGGGATGGGTTGGGTGGGGGCTTTGTTTGTTTGTATGAAACATAAACGATACTTGGAGATGATTTGATAATGAATTAGATTATTACCCCCAACTTTGGAAGTGACGGTATGTGCCTGTCAATAGGCCCCCCATTTGAAGTCGACTCTACCCGATGACCCTCTTTTTAAGTCATACCCGATGACCCCCCTTTTTTTTAGTTGCTGCTACCCAATGACCCCCCCCTTTTTTCTAGATTTCCTTGAATAGCATCATCAAAATGCAACAAAATAATGCGGACACTTTAAAATTTTGCTCCATTTTTTCAAAATTATGCCGAAACTTTCAAAATTTTGCTCCATTTTTTCAAAATGTTCGACCCGATGACCCTTTTTGGAAATCTTATACTCAGTGACCCCCTTTTTCAAAATATTATACCCCATTACCCCCTTTTTATTTTGTTTGTACAAAATGAACCCCTTTTAAAAAATAATGTTTTGTTACCGATAGGCACTACTTCGCGACGCCGGTAGGCACATACCCGTCACTTCCAAAGTTGAGTGCCCCCCCGGGTATTATCCCCAGTAAGCACAACCCATACATTTTGCCTAGGCTGCCCTCTCGGCCACCTATATAACACCCTCTTCCGTAAGTATCTCCTTCCCCCTTCCTCGCTTCCCCTACATTCGATATCTCCTCTATCTCGTGCTCTTCTCCCCCTTCCCTTTTCATTTCCAATGCTCTCTCCCATCTGTGTCTCTTTCACCCTGCCCTTACCTTCCCCACACCCCTACACACACCCCCTCACACCAGGATACATGTGGGGTACCTGAATATGGGTACTGTGCACGGCCGTTTTTAACGTCCACTTTTATCGAAAACAACGAAAACTGAGGGGGTAAACTATTAGTCTCGTATATACGTTTGTGGCGTGTCAGACGCCTACACAGCGAATGCCCACCGTTACTGATGAGTACGTTGAAGATATGGACACGTAATACATATTACGCTTTAAGCTTACTGAAAGTTAAGTTTTTAAGCTTACTGAAACTGAAAGTTAAGCTTCCTTAAAATCCCATTAGATCATGGTTATATAATAGTTAAAGTGTCCAATACATGTACCTTCAATTTAACAATAATTTTGTCTCTAAGCTAAAGCAATTAATGTAAGTTTAATAATTGAATCTATTCCAAAGTGAAAGTCCGATTCTTGAAGACCCGGTCAGTGGCCCGAATGTAGACGGGTGGAAAAATTCGGTCTTTTTTTCACCAAAACATAAACTGTGACGGTGAATCTGAACATACCGGTACGCTATTTTAGCGTATTTAACATCGTAAAGAAGTACGACACAGCAAAATGTACAATTTACTCCAGATTTTAGGCCCCGTAAAAAATAAGTTACGTAGCTGGTTAAAATAGACTAAAACTTATCGTGTATTGTTGCGTACATAATTGGTCTTTCGTAGGAGCTTAATGATGAAATCGGAACATACCGGTATGTTATTTCAGCATCGTAAAGTACTACGGAACCCAGTACAGAACAAGACATTAGACAATGTAGAATTTTATCGGGAATTTTGGCCCGTAGAGCATTTAGTTACGTAGCTGGTTGAAACAATCTAAAACTCATCGCGTAGCGTTACATTTGTAACACGGACCAAATTCCCAGCAAACACAAAACGTTTTCGACATCATTCGCAAAAGGTTATAAAAGGTTGTCAGAAAACGTTTAAATGTCGGGTTATATAAAGGGTATATTAAGAGTATAAAACGTTTTCATAACCTTAAAAAATTTTTGATAATCTACTGCTCAGCAAACAAAAATGTTCTACAGAAAACGTATAAATGTCGGGTTATATAAAGGATATAAAAACGTTTTAATAACATTCCAAAAACATTCTTGAAAACTTGATACAAAACATTCTAAACAGAATGTTAATTTAAAAGTTGAAAAAATATTTTGCGAAAAATGTTTGCCCAAAATATTTTCAATAACGTTTTAAAAACGTTTTCATGACCTTTATATAACCCGACATTTAAATGTTATTAAAAGGTTTTGAAAAAAGATTTTAAGAACATTTCTGTGTTTCCTTGGTTCAAATATTTTCACATAATGTTATTTAAATGTTGACACAATATGTGGCAAAAATGTTTGCACAAATAGTTTACAATAACATTTTTTTAAACATTTAAAAATATTGTTGTAGTGTGTTTTCATACAAAACGTTTTAAAACGTTATCATGACCTTTATATAACCCGACATTTTAATGTTATTAAAACGTTTTTACCTAAACCAAAAACCAAAATATAACTTATTTAAAACGTTTTTAAAACGTTTTTGTGTTTGCTGGGATTGGTCCTTCGAAAGAGTGCGACGATGATATCGGAACATACCGATACACTATTTCAGCATCGCAAAGAACTATGGGCAACATGGACAAAACCAATATTGATCTTTCGTAAGAACTTGATGTTGAAATCGGAATATACCGGTATGTTATTTTAGCATTACTACGGAACCCGGTAAATTACTACGGAACCCGTAAATTACTACGGAACCCGTAAATTGCTACGGAACCCGTAAATTGCTACGGAACCCGTAAATTGCTACGGAACCCGTAAATTGCTACGGAACCCGTAAATTGCTACGGAACACGTAAATTGCTACGGAACCCGTAAATTGCTACGGAACCCGTAAATTGCTACGGAACCCGTAAATTGCTACGGAACCGGTAAATTGCTACGGAACCCGTATATTGCTACGGAACCCGTAAATTGCTACGGAACCCGTAAATTGCTACGGAACCCGTAAATTGCTACGGAACCCGTAAATTGCTACGGAACCCGTAAATTGCTACGGAACCCGTAAATTGCTACGGAACCCGTAAATTGCTACGGAACCCGTAAATTGCTACGGAACCCGTAAATTGCTACCGAACCCGTAAATTGCTACGGAACCCGTAAATTGCTACCGAACCCGTAAATTGCTACGGAACCCGTAAATTTCTACCGAACCCGTAAATTGCTACGGAACCCGTAAATTGCTACGGAACCCGTAAATTGCTACGGAACCCGTAAATTGCTACGGAACCCGTAAATTACTCCCGGGAAATTACTACGGAACCCGGTACATAAAATTATATGTAATGTAGAATTTTATCGGAAATTTTGGCCCGTAAAGCATTTAGTTACGTAGCTGGTTGAAACAAGCTAAAACTCATCGCGTAGCGTTACATTTGTAAATCGGACCAAATTGGTTCTTCGGAAGAGTGCGACGATGATATCAGAACATACCGATACACTATTTCGGCATTGTAAAGAACTACGGAAGGACAAAATATAAAAAATGGAGGATTTATCGAGATTGGTAAAAACAAGTCATAGCGAAAAGTCATAGCGTATCGTTACGTATCTCACATGAAGCAAATTAATGCTTCGTAAGGGTTTGACAACAAAATCGCAACTCACAATGATTTCAGTCGGCACACACACACTACATGTTATACTTTTGGGTTTCTATGTAGAGTTTACATGTACATGTACTGTACTGTAGTACAGTATCATGAGTGGCTATAGTGCGTGTATTATCAGTACATGTCATATCATTTCTGCAAAGTATATGGACTGTGACACTGTTATGCTCGCACAAATTATTATCATTAGCATCTGTTTTACTTGTAAATAAAGCGAGGATGATTATTAACTGTTTTTATGTTCCAATATTCTGACTAAAATACGCTATACCGTACGGTTTGTTGTGCATTTTGTGCAGTGAATTTAGTGATGGTGTACGGACATATGTTGTCTATTATCAAGCATCTAAGGAGTGTGAACGGTAACTCTTGGATAGCATTTTTATCTAAACCTTCTGGTTTACTTGAAAAAATTAATAAAATATAATTGGGATTGTTTTTGTGGGTCTATTCTAGTGATCAAAATGGGCTATTTTCAACTTCGAAAGGACATTTCGTCGCCATTATCGGCGACCGATTACATTCGGTAACTATGTAGGGTTGGGCGGTATGGGAATTTTGAGTCAACAGTACCGCTATACTTTTGTGTGCTAATTGGTATCGGTAGTTTTAAATTATAACTCATTGTATCGCCCAACACCAATTAAACCAAAATAAGACTCCTTAAGTCAAAACTGAGGGCGCTCTAGATAAAAGTTGACATCACGCATAGGCGGCGAACGGCCGTGTGTGTGTGTTAGTGCGTGTATGTACCAGATACTCTTGTGGAAACCCTTCTTGTGGGGTTTAATTTTCTGCTCATGTGATTAGCCTGGTGTATAAAACGTCACAACAGATTATTGTCACCACGGAAAACACAACGACGCATGTTTATTTAGCAATTAAAATAAAAGGGTCTAATATAGTCAACAATGTTCAAAATATGTAAAATGCTCACAATCTTAAAAAAGCTGACGGCCAGTATCCTACGGGAGAGAAGAGTTGGAAGAGGTGTTCCCTGGGGTGGGGCGGCAGCTGCCCCCTCCATTGCTCCTGTCTCCCTTTTCTACGCAACTGCAAGAATTACACCGGAGGAGGGTATCGGGGGAAGGCGAGGCTGTGGGGCAAGCGATTCATGGGGCCCGTTTTCAAAAATCGCTTAAATATTCATATTTCCTGCTCGCAGCGTTCGCAATGTATATTTAGATTATTTTAGGTTTGCAAATGCGACCAGAATTCAAGTTTCTTTTCAGACACTTTTACTGTTTAACATACAAAGTTTACTTTAATTTGCATATATTTTCCCTACAAATTTAAGTGCTTCACAGTTGCTAATGAAACTGCTAAACATAATTTCACAATTCAGCCTGTCTCAGAAAAAGAAAAAAATTGCAAGTGGAAAGTGCCATCTTTGGCAATTAGAAAATACAGTTGTGACATGATACTTACATCACCGTCAAGGGAGCAGTCCTAGCCTTCAAATACAGTTTGTTTCATTCATTTTGGTTATGGCGATCCAGAGATCTGCTTCACTAAACACAAATGTATGAGAGCCCTTTTGTGGCACTTTTTAGAAAATGAATAGAATGTTATATGCAAATACCTGTACAGTACAGTTATTAAGAGAACATTCATTTGTAGGATTTGAGCTGTTGTATTATTGCTCAGTACAATTTCAAACGTATATGATATGCAATATTTAGTTGACATGATTTGAAATTTACAACAGCAACAGAGTTTGCAATTTTTATTTGTCTTTTAATATGTTTTGAGTGTCAAAGAGAACAGTATTTACTATGATAAAATCATTGACATGTATGTGTTTAATTTTGCAGCAGAATGTAAAATATTTATTCATCTTTTAATCAAGTTCCAAGTGGAAACATAGGATCATTATACCTGTATCATGATAAAACAGTAAAAACAACTGTGTATTGTTGTGTAATCGATGCATTATTTTGATTTCACGAAGGAACTTGATGCTATCATTGATTTACATGTACAACCCGCTTCCCTAGTAAAAGTGGCACAATTGTGATTTTACCCCTTTGTGGTTAACTAAACATATCTCGAGATTAAATCAAACAAATTGATCAGATTAAACTTGATGTTGATGTAAGCATCATGTCACAACAGTATTTTCTAATTGCCAAAGAGGGCGCTTTTCACTTGCACAAATTATTTTTGAGACAGGCTGTATTACGTGATGAAAACACGGGTCCGAATTAATATTTCCTTTATTTGCAGCTAATCTGTGTGTGGTGCAGAGCCACCTTTGCGTTCTGGAAAAAAGACCGGATCCATCAAGAGGCGGTACCTTGAGATGGTCTCTACCATTTGCAGAATTATGTTATTGTCAAGGCGTGGTTGCACCGGTACATGACAAAATATGTCAACGAAAGGATGTCTGGTATGAAAAAGGTGATCTGTGGTTTATTGATGACCCACGTCTACTCACCATGCGTCATAACTGGGAAAAAGATATACTTGAAAACCTCCTGGATCGCACTACATATTGTAGTAAGAAACTTCGTATACTATATCATTCAAAAATAGAATTTCAGTAAACCGGCAAAAATAATACATGCAAATATTAAAATGTATTATAATAGCACCCGCATAGACTATCCTCATCATAATCGTGATGAAGGATGATGATGATGATCATCAAACGCATCATCATCAAGCGCATTTTTGAAGAATTTTAGCCAAAAATCAATTTTGCCCATACTTTTGTACATAGCCAGAATGTCCGAAATTTTCATGGGCGCCCTTACATTATGACGTCATAGTGATATTATGTGGGACTGTTTGTACTTATTTTGGTATTACTGGATAGAGGAGTCGCAATAGCAACAACCCCTCTCTTCGTAGTCCGTGTTACAAAATATGGCTCAGTAGTTCCAGGGTTAATTTTGTGAACAATTGTGAACAATTTAAATAACTACAATTAATTCACATTGAGTGAGTGAGACGGTATACCGCGGGGAAAACAAGGTCTTTCTTTTTATCGGTACCATGGAATACCGCTTCTTTTTCCTATTTTTTATAGAATAAAAATGCTACCACGATATTTGCATTGCTTTATTTTTATAACATAAAAGCAAAGAATAAAGTTTCACTCCATCATTACACCGAGTTACTCCATTTTCTCATTGTAAAGCGTGTGTATCTAATACTTGTAAGCGGACAGAAAGAGCTCAGGGCTTTAAACCCCACTTCAAAGTTGTTTTATTTTGGTTTCTATCCACTTTAATTTACTGCGTGAGAATACATTTACGAGTTTAGTTAGTCTAAATAATATTTCACAAGTTTGAAGACTTACATTTGGCAGTTAAAGTGGTCGAAATGGTTTCTAAACAGGGCCAAAATAAGTCATTATGAACATCAGCGAACCATTGCACAATGATATGAATTGATTGCGAACTATTAGCCATCATGGGAGCCCCCGGCCCTGCGGTCTTGATGTTTTTAGTTGACACTGGGCCCCCAGTATCCAAAAAAACATCAAGGCCGCAATATAAAACGGCCCGCAGGGCAAGAAAGCCCAGTGACCTTGACACCCTAGAATATATTCTAATTCTCTATTCTCTATTGGGGGCTAATTTATAGTTTAAGCTTCTTGGATGTATACAAATTTCGCGGTTAGTTGTTCTTTGTTGCCCTTTGGGGCAATAAAGTTAGGTATCCCTATTTAGCGGTCTTTGTTGGCTATCCCTGGTTAGTAGTTAGTGGGGCTTTTGGGTGTGGGGTATGTTATGTATGTGTGTAAAAGCCTCAGTCAGTTTTAATCCGAATATCGCCAAATTCATACGTCGGATCATTTGGTTGGTCGGAGGTCAAATTGTATACTTTCTTCAATTGGGCTTAAACTTTGTGAGTGAAATCCTTGCTAGGGGGGTGCTGAGGTCAAAGGTCGAATATGAAAGTCAAATCCAAACGGGAGATCAAGAAAAATACGAGGAATGTTATAAAATACATTTGATTGCATTTGGAGTTCAAAGGATGCATCACATGTTGTACACCAACAAGTGATAGTATTTTCCCAAATAGACTTTTAATTAATGGTCCATTTCGAAAATGTTCTTACTTCATACAGAATGTAATTTGGGTACTGATAACTGTGACGCAAATGCTGTTTGCACCAATATCCCCGTTGGTTCCTTCACATGTGCATGTAATGCCGGTTACAATGGCGATGGAGTAACATGCGCAGGTTAGCCTATTATGTGCCATCTCATAACACTATTTATTTCAAATAATTGTCACCTATACGCATCAATTTACTTTTTGGAAATGGTGCATTCCTGTCGATATTTTTAATATTTGTGATGTTACCAATCAAGCATGATACATTATGTTGCAAAGCAAAGTCGATTTATTCATGCATTTTGAGTTTTAATTGTGTCATGTGTCAAATTACAATAACATTTTTACTTTTCTTTTGATCATTACTCAAAATATGTGCTTTACCTAATAATATTACTTTTGTACAGATGACAATGAATGTACTTTGGGTACTGATAACTGTAACGCAAATGCTGCTTGCACGAATACCGTTGGTTCCTTCACATGTACATGTAATGCCGGTTACAATGGAGATGGAGTAACATGTGCAGGTTAGTCTATTTTGTGCCATATCACCATTCAATTTATTTGAAATAATTGTCACTTGGGGACGAGTCAAACTATTTTTTTAAATAGTGTATTTCTATCGAAATATTTCACTATGGTTGCCCCAACTTTTCAACATAAATTCATGTCAGTACCAATATTTGTGAAGTGATCAATCAAACTTGATACATTATGTTGACAAGGAAAGCCAATTTAAATGTATTCAAGTATTATTGAGTTTTAATTGCATCACGTTGCAGAGTATAAGTATCAGGTTTACTTTTCGTTGATCACATCTTAAAATCTGTGTCTTACCTAATAATTTATGACTTATTTCATACATTTTTTGTACAGATGTTAATGAATGTACTTTAAGTCCTGATAGCTGTGCTGCAAATGCTGGTTGCACCAATACCGTTGGTTCGTTCACATGTGCATGTAATGATGGTTACAATGGAGATGGAGTAACATGCGCAGGTTAGTCTATTTTGTGTCATTTCACCATTATATTTATTTCAAATAATATTGTCACCTTTATGCGAATCAAACTACGCTTATGAAATGGTGCATTCTAGTCGCTAATGTTCAACTATAATATATGATTGTTTCAAAACAAATTCATTCAGCAAGCACAGCCATTTTAAATTGTATTTTGAGTTTTAATGTATAATGTTATTGAGTTTTAATTGTACCATGTTTCAGAGTAAAATAATAAGTTTACCTTTTCTTTCGGATATATACCTCAAAATCCACTTTTTTAACCTAATACATTGTGGTTTATTTAATATATTTTTATTCAGATCACAATGAATGTACTTCGAGTACTGATAACTGTGACACAAATGCTGCTTGCACTAATACCGCTGGGTCCTTCTCATGTGCATGTAATGCCGGTTACCGTGGAGATGGAGTAACATGCACAGGTAAGTCTATTTTGTGTAATATCACCGTTCTATTCATTTTAAGTAATTGTTAACCTTTCTTGGAAATTGTGCATTCCTGTCGAAATATTTCACTAAGGGTGCCCTAACTTTTCAAAATAAATTCATTTCAGTACCAATTTATGTGATGTGATCAATCAAATTTTGATGTCTTGAAACAAGTGTGACAAAGTAATTAGCTAATTGAGTAAGAATGTTGTGTACGATTTGACAACTATTACATTATATGGACACCCAATATAGGTAGTACCACGGCGTAAGAATATCTATTTAATACAGTAAACATTTGTTAACATGTCTCGGTCCTTGTCCAATTACAAACAGATTTGAACGTGTTAACCAAGGCCAGGCAACATGTGCGTTTTCCTCCTGTTTGAAGTTGTCAATCATTTTAAGAAATAAACTTGTATCGTATCACAATTTTGTGAACACAATTTTTAGCCACTGTATGCTCCTAAAGAAAACATCCTTTATAGATAGCGAAACCGATTCTAGGTTATACTGGTAACTCACTACTCAGGTTGTAATTAATCCATAATCGGCAAGTTGTCCTGGACTTTTTTTATGTAATTTTGATTAGTTAAATCCGTCTGCACTTGACTAATATAACAATGTTATCTGTCTTCTCTTC
Organism: Amphiura filiformis; assembly: GCF_039555335.1. Taxonomy (NCBI): domain Eukaryota; kingdom Metazoa; phylum Echinodermata; class Ophiuroidea; order Amphilepidida; family Amphiuridae; genus Amphiura; species Amphiura filiformis. Next base: position 62,156,933 of record NC_092645.1, on the reverse strand, counting down.
AGCAACATGTATCCAAGATTGCCGTAATGATGGGGCCTGTACAGCACCTGATACCTGTACATGCTCACCATGTTACACAGGTGCAGCATGTGAATCAGGTATGAATACAGCAATACTAAAAGTAATTGAATACACGATATAAAGGAAAGAAGAGATCTACGCTGGATTTGTAGTAGAAGATCAGTTAATGTAAAGGCAGAAAAATTAGTTTACTGAACAGATGGATCTTCATTCAAATACCCTCATGGAATAGCAAATAAAACTTATAACATCAGTAGCATAGAGTACAGTGCTACCGCAGCACATAGATAAGGCCGCATCCACAAGAGAGTCTTCCGAAAAAGCCCACAAAGGTCCACTTCTGAGTAACAAACAGGGTAAAAATATTCAATAATGTACACTTTTTGCACACAACGTTGCTTTTAAGGGGAGCTTGGAAGGTACGCATAATCATTCTTCTATCCGTTCCTGGCTCTGTTTTTCCAATACAGGTTTCCAATTTCAGATTGCTTATTTGTGATGCAATCAAGCAAAATCAGTCGGAACTCGGAAATAATAAATTTTCAGTTTCTTATAGGATAGTAAAAAGCATTTACAAAGCAGCATCTTGCACAAAACCCCATTGAAATTGAACAACCAGTTCCAAAGATATGAGCAACTAAAGAGTTTCCAAAACAAAAGGAAACAAAAAGAAATATTTCCTTTGTTTGGCTATATCTCTAAATCAATATATCCGAGTTCCGACTGATTTTGCTTGATCGCATCACATTTGATGACATGGCAACTGATAAAGATGTCATTAGCCGTACGCCCCGTGGAGCAATTCATCAAAACACAAAGTTGTCCCTTACAGATTATTCAACCTTCAAGAAAGATGAACCTAGAACGTTCAAATTGCTTCTTTGATGCATGACGATTTCGTGTGCCCTCCCTATGGTATAACTGCGTAGTCGCCATCAACACAAAGTTTTTTGTTAATGTTAGCTTGCCTAGGCCTACATTTTTCAGTCATAACATATCAATGCAATTTTAACAGTTCTCTCTGGAATTCATGGACCACTTGGCCTAGAAGATGGTCCTGTTACTGACAATCAATTCACTGCATCTAGCACCTGGCTCGATGGAGACATCGCACCTTACAAGGGAAGACTCAACAATGCTGGATTCTGGGCTGCCATATCGGGCTCACTACCTTGCTGGCTACAAGTTGACTTCTTATCACCTGTTGTAATTACTGGCCTTACAACTCAAGGTGCTACCAGAGTTGACCAATGGATAAAAACATTTCAGGTTAAATTTGGGACAGATGTCAATGCCTTGAAAGATTACACATTGTTAAATGTTACTGTGGTAAGAATATTTTACCTTTTCGATTGAATGCCAATTTTAGGCCTGGGCGGTGCTTGAAAATACGACGAGTAACTATTTGTTTGTGTGACATCTGAAAATGCTGCTTTAAAATTACTGAAATTGTGCAAGTTATAAAGCAAATAAAGTAAATTTTGGGGTTTGATGCCTCGAAATTTTGTATTTTCTGTCATATGACATATTGGATGAAATACAGGGTGTCCCAAAAATCTCGACACCATTTTGAACCGTCATATCTTTCACAAGTATTGGCCGAGGGGAAATCAAAAATACATATTTGTAAAGAGAAAATTCATGCAATTATTTGTATACCAAATATAATATTTTGTCTTCCCTATTACAACATACAAGACCAATCAAAGGTACACCTCTACTGCAACATATCATTATTAGCAATAAAACACTGTGTGGTTCTCATTGATTATTGTGAAATTGAATTTTCAACTTCTCTCTTCACCTTCTTTACTTGTGAAATGTCGACAAAAAACCTGATCTTAAACTATTTATGTAATAGTTGATGATGATAGATCGAAGCCATTTCTCAATAGAATATCCCATCTAACAATGGGAATATGTGCAAATAGCGCTTTTAACCCTGGCCCGGTTATTCTGATGACGAAGCACCAGCTGAATATCTAATTTGAATTTGAATCTTTACCATAATGGAAACAACCGATTGTTTTCCTTGGACTTGCAGTTAAAATACGAAGAAAGACACTCGTTTTCAATGTAGGCATCCCAGTCTTTCCTTGTCTCTTGGGAATTGGAATTATTGAGAGTTATGTTCAGGTCGAAGAGTCTTGTGACAGAGAAATGAAGGATGGAATATCACATAATATAGGAATATAGCCGATTTACCGGTTTGATTCCTGCATTATATCAAAGCATAAGTGCACATTTCTTGGTGTAGTATGTCATCTTGATAATCTTGGAAAGATATTGGTATAGATATTGAGAAAAGGTAGTGGATACTTGGAATCCGGAAATGTGTTGTAAAAATATTGTATTGCTTTTGAAGTATTATGCCCAAATGTTCAACCGTAGTTTATTTATGATATCTGTAGGTTTGTAATGTCAAATTTGGTGTCAGAATAATTGCACGAGTTTTTCTATGCAAATATACCTTTTATGCTTGCTGTCGGTTGCTGAATACGAGTACTAGAGTTATAAACGTTCAATATCTATTGTGACTTTTCGGACACCCTGTATAACCAAATATACCCATATACGCCTTACTCAATTGTAACTTTCAGCTTCGAGAGCGCACTGCCATTTTAAGGTATTTACGGTTCAGTGCGTCAAAACAAGAAAAAGTCTCATGTTAGTTTTGACATCTAAATCATATAGTTTTTGACACTGAGAGTTCTGAATATGCGGAAATTCCGAACGAACTATCCATTTGTTAAGTGAAAAATGTGTACTGAATTAGTGGTATTGAATATTTTAGTTATGTAAAAGAAACAGAGGCTGGGATTTATCGTTATGTTTAAAGCAAACTAGCTGGATATACCGCGTAGATAAAGTCTTTTTCGAAATTATAGCTTACAGTATTAAACCACCAACATTTTCCTTAAGATGAGGCAAACCTACTCTATACTGTATTCAATATTTCACTAATTAATCTTTATATGAATAAAACGTTCTAACTATACATCAAAGCATTATATCTTATGATTTACAGCAGCTGGGATTGGCATGTTTATTTTTATTTGCAGACTTTCAATGCCAACACTGATCGGACAACGGTGGTAGAAAATGGCATAAATCAAGCCATCGCCCGATATTTCCGAGTCATGATCCTAACGTTCGAGTGGCACCCTTCTATGCGTATGGAAGTTATCGGATACAGATGCATCTAACTTGATGACAATACGTAGTTTGCCTGGAAATATGGAATTTTGAAAATAATGAAACTTTTCAACAATCAAAGAAAGAGTGAATAAAGGAGTAATATGCAATAATATGCATGTACGGTATTACTACCGGTGTTTGATGCGAATGGTGTTTTTCTGGTGTACATAGTGTCACTACTCTCCAATGGTCAGCAACACCTTTTTTGACAATAAACTATTGGAATTAAATCAATCTGTGTATAGGAAGGGTCAGAGTGTTGAAACCGCAGTACTGAGTGTCATGAACAGCCTGCTCACAAACTCTGATGAAAAAATTGTCTCACTCGTTGCCCTCCTTGACCTCAGTGCTGCGTTTGATACGCTCGACACTCAATTCTTCTTAGATGCCTTAAAATCACTTTCGGTATCAGTGGCAATGTTCTCAAATGGTTTTATTTATATGTGTACAACGATTCCAATCTGTCATTGTTAATGGCTCTACTTCAAATCCGTGCCGACTTTTGTACGGGGTTCCACGGGGCTCTGTATTAGGGCCAGTTGTGTTCACATTATATTCCCAATCCCTCTTAGATGTCATCAATCTTCACAATTGCTCTTTCCATAAGTATGCCGATGATACGGTACCGTTGTATTTCAAAGTGGTCCTCCTGAGAGGTTTGAGGTAACTAAGATCGCAATTCAGGAATGAATCAGTAACATTTTATGTTGGATGGACAGCAATAAGCTAATGCTAAACACAAATAAGACCAAGGTTATGATTGTTGGCACCACTTCTCGTGCTATAAAGCAGGTTGCTAGTAATGCCATCACAATTTTGAATTCTGATATCAAAATACAGGAGTCTGTTAAGTACCTTGGGGTGAGATTGGATCAAACGTTATCTATGTCCAGTCACATCAGTGAAGTTTGCCGTTCATCATTTTTGACTTTAAGACGTATTGGTTGTATTCGGCCTTATCTGTCGGAAAGAGCTACATCATGTCTTGTCAATTCAATTATAACATCACGTCTTGACTTCTGTAACTCATCCTTGACTGGTATCACCACTGACCAACTTAACAGACTTCAAAGAATACAAAATTGTGCGGCTCGTTTAATCATGAAGAAAAGGAAGTATGAGCATATAACCCCGTCATATATGAGCTTCACTGGCTGCCTTTAGAATTTCGGATTCAGTATAAGTTAGCTGTTTTTTTTTTTTCTTTTCGGCACTTAGAAGATACTTTACCAACTTATCTGTCTGCTACGCTCTGCACGTACAAACCAGCTCGATCACTTCGATCTTACTGAAAGATTATTGAAATCTCCTCGCGTTAATCATAAATCGGCTGGTGAACGCTCCTTTCATTTCGCTGCTCCGGCTGTTCGGAATTCGCTTCCAAAAAGTCTCTGTAACACACATTCGCTTACTCAGTTCAAAAAGCAACTTAAAACTCATATTTTTCTTTGTGCTTTTCCGGATTCATACATGTAACCTAGTTTTTATTGTTTGTGCGCCTTGAGTTATTTTGAAGATTGCGCGCCTACTACTTTTACTATAGGCTGTCTCGTCTTGAAAAGATTGGACAATGTATTCAAATAACAAATTCAGAACACTTTGGTACTTCATGCACCCCTATGCTTAATTTTCAAAGACATTTTAAGAAAGAGAGATACACACGATAGATAGGCACACGCCGAGAGAGGGTAGTAGTAGTGAAATGAGTAGGGGAAAGTGAGAGGCAGCGGTCATGAAGCGGTCTTATAATGTATCAAGGTCTCAAATCAACAAGAAAATCTCAATAACTCTACATACATGTATATATATATATTTGTTTTCTGAATGTGTGCAAATCGGCCAAAATTCGTCGAAAAAAAACCTGATACAAGAAAAACCAGCAAATAGGAACTGTGTTCATAGCATGTGTATACTATAGTAGCTAAACATCGCACAAAGTCTTCAGACTTTGTTTAGTGTTATTTTACACACTGACAATGGGCTGTTGTTTTGTTTGAGAACATACTAGTATACTATATTAACATTAGTAATGTTTTTTTTTATATACAAAACGGGTTTACATCACTCTTTAAATCCAACATTATAATATTATTAAACATTTTGAAAATGCTTTTAAAACGATGAAAACAATTGCACATACATTAAAGCATGTAGAGAAGCTTGTGGTTGTTATACAACATGTTCAATGTATAACACCATCATAGGTCTATAGTTTCTTTATTTTTGTAACAAAATTTTAATTGATTTTCTGGACTTTGCATAGCTCCCATTTGTATTAAAATGCTTCGGTTTTGATGAAATGATACTCTGTATATGAAATAACAAGAACATCTTTAATAAGAAGGATAATTAATATTTTAGGTTTGGCATGGTGCTTGCTTGTAACGTGTTTGTCTATCATCAAAAGAATGTTATAAATGTTCTTATGTTTGTCTTTGTCTGAACTGACTGAGTAAAACCACGTCCACTAAGAACAATTTACAGTGCTAGCATCACCTGGTATCTCAAAGCATGATGTGAATGGAATTTTAGCCGGGTTGCTTCATGAAACGTGAGAATGTTGTGACTAAATGACATGAAAGGATATGTCAATTTCTTTTAGTTCTTGAGAACAGAAAAAAGCACAAAGTGTGTTTTCCTTTGCGAGAGTACCATGACCATGTCAAAATGATAGATTTTCTGAAAACCCCTAGAATTGGCGCCATTAATGCGACAGTAGATGTTACTCGTTTTAATAGTTCGTTATTATCTGCTCTGTTTTCTCCAGATGTCTACTGAATGTAACAAAGATACAAATTAGGTAGTTCACAGTATCTTACGAATGGTAGTGAGCTTTGGCAAAAATTGCATTGCTCAATTCATAGCGAGCGTGTAGAAGAATTAAAATATCACAGATATACTTTTATAGGTGCTGCGGTTCTCGAGTTACGTTGTGAAGAGGGCTGAAACAACAACACTTTTGTAAAACGTACAAACTAATTAACAACAATAAATTAAACAAGTTTGCAGAGTATACGATTTGTAGAATGAACTTTTGCAAAACCATCAAGGGGTTTTCAATAATATATTGATCTAGATAATGAAAATCGATTTTTAGGTTGCTACGACCAACAATACCTCGTCTACCTTAAGGATACGATACATGATTTACCGACAAGTGACCCATTTCGGAATGCGATCATGAATTTTGAAGAAAAAAAAAGTTTCCCCAGGCTTCGTTGGGACTCGAACCAGCGATTAGAAACTTCTATTGATTACGCGTCCAGCGCTTTACCGCTCGGCTACGGTGGCAGTTGAGTGGATGAGTGTAATGATAAATGATAAATCACATAATGCCATCTTTAGCCTTTTGTTTACTAAAAAAGACGCGTTTTGTAAAGATAGATTAGCCGTTTTATGCATAAATAACACGAACGTTTGGGAAAGGTTTCAAACAAATAATAAAGACACTGATGTGATGATGAAATTGCGTAAGTCGGGAAATATCTGCGTCGCAATGTTTTGTTTTGGTTTTAGGAATTTGACCTTAAAATTTACGACTTCATGACATTATCATTCGAAATCAACCAAAGATATTTCAACAGTACATAGCCTCATTCTTTCTCTAGAATGTTTTGTACATGTATGTGAAATAGTTTCAACAATGGTTCGCTGCATAATGGTAAAAACAGCCTTGAACTAAAAAAGGGCGAGAGGTACCATATTCACGGATTCAGGCTAAATTTAAAATTGATATAAAACGTTTGTTTTTTGATCGATTACAAAAATTAACTTTTGTCATATAAAGAAATTGTGTCTGGCGTGAATTACACTTCAGGCTTTTATTCTTAGGGCTCTTTGACTTCTTCAAATATTTGTTTAAATGATAGAGTGAATCCCCTGGCCCTCTATAGTTACGCACAAAAGATCGAGTCCCCTTAAACAAATGTTTGGCTATTATGTACAAGAAAATAATACGAAAATTGTCAAATTAAATTATATTGTGAATAATTCAATTGACCACAGGGTTTGAATGCACACCACACTGAGTTACGACAATGACAGTGAGAGGTAATCAATATAATTTTGTAACATGTCCTAAATATTTAGCTAATTTAGGTGTTTGGAAATATTCGCACTTTGGTGTTTTAGGAAGGAAATGTATACGACAGATAACACCAAAAAATATGAAGAAATTATTTCCAAACCGTGTTACGATCCACAGCCATTAAGTTTCTCATTTTCAAGAATGTGGTTAACAATACGCACACTATTGTCTCATTTCGTGAACAAATGCCAACACACCATTGTTACCTTGCGTTCGCTTTATAATCGTTCACCCAACTGAAACTATAATACCAGCTCATTGCTCATTGCACAGAAAAAACATGTGTGTGGATTTAACCAGAGAAGATCTGATGTAACATAGTTGAGCTGTTTTCAATGAGTGTTATCTTGGTTTAATAACTTTTAATGGGGTTTAAGTCCTGCAAAGGTCGTGGTGAATTCTACTGTAGACATTATTTCAAGCCATATTTCAAGGGTTCAATTTGCTATCAATTTAAAGCTGCTTTTCTCGTTTCTTACAATATTTTGGGCATAACTATTTTATAAATCATGCCAGCGGCGCTATCCATACTTCAAGATTATGGGTCTTTTGCTGACAGATTACTTATAAGTTGATGCTGTTGTATTCATTGATTTCCGGCCTTAAAGCTATTTTCTATTCCTATAATATAAAGTGACACAAAGTAGAGTTTGGTGCAGTCCCTGCTATTATACCAGTGCTTTTAACTCTCAGATTCTATTTTAGCATAGCGGGTAAATTAAAAGAAATATTTTTAAGACAATATTCCTAATGGACGAAATGAAGTGTAACATACGAGAAACGTAACACGTATTCTTAATTACCTACAGTTTTTAGTAAATTAAATCGCATCGTTCCGTGTCTTAAAACCATAGCAACCACCAAAATTATGAAAATTGCTCGTCAATAGGGAAGGTTACGTATTTATTTATAACTTGTCTTTAGGGTGTTTTCAATTTCCAAATATCAGACTCCTTGCGTGTTGTCTGCAACGGTAAAACACCACACGATGTCGTCGTCGCCACGACGGTTGCCAGACTCTTTGCGTGTTATAGAATCGGGACGACGACGCATTACAAATTCGACGTTGACAACGTTTGGTGTTTTACCGTCGCAGAACCATCCCTCGTGGAAATCAGAAACTCCCTAATAAGACAAGTACTGCAACATCATACTTAAAATAACAGATAATATCGGGAGACGTATTTCCGGCGCAAATTCTTTAACAATTTTTGACTCGACTACCGACGCATGCCTGTATACCGTGGGCTATGGACATTCGAGAAATAACATAACGTTAGATTCTGCTTCAGATTTTTGACGCTGTGTGAAAATTGAAAAATAAAATTGAATGATATAATGGATTTAAACGTTTATATTATTCTAATAATCATCAATGTTAGATCTTATTAAAAAAAACTATTTCTTCATTCATTTAGAATTGAGTGGTAGTGTTTTCTTTAATTTTGATCATCATCGTCACAGGTTCCTTTTAATACGTTTTTTAAACGTATTAAATTATCATTGCTCTCATAATAAACATTGCATTTTCAAAATCAAAATTGCGTTTCTGACGGACGGACAGAGGATGTATAATATAGTACATCGTTACATAAAGACTGCACAAAAAGTAACGCAGATGTTATGTTATAAATACGCCTATAACTTGGCATAAATAATTGTTTTCACAATATTTTAACACAGAAAGAAGGACGATTTATTTACGCGCATTTTGCTATCGCTTTTTTGTCTACACTCGTGATGACAGAACAATCCTCAACAATTCCACGCTGGCTACTTAGGATAAAGTCTATTTGGTTCTTTGTAATTCCGTTTGGACTTTCCAAGGTCCAATACCTATTTTTATGTTTCTTGAAGTATGTGTTAGCAATGATAACTCAAAACTTTCCCATGATGGCTTCTTCTTCAGGTTAACATTCTCCTATTTTGGCGTTGAAGTCACCCATTACTATGGTGTACTCAGCTTTGCTGTCTTCTATCGCCTTATTTACCTCCTCGTAGAGTTCTTCAACTTTTTCATCATCATAGTCCGATATTGGTGCATGCACTTGAATTACGCAAAGCTGTTTGTTTCCTGTCAACTGTACTATGAGATAGATCACTCTATCTGAGTAATAGTTCATGTCCCACACCGTCATCATCCCTATATCTTCGTGTTAAAAATTGCCGTGATAGTACGATGAATCCTCACGTTTTTCAACAACTACGCATAATGATTTTGTTCGAGATAGGCCGTGCGACTCAGGCTAAGCATACAATTTGAGATTTTGAGAGCCTGCCACACTGTTTCTATTCTATGTTTTACGATTTTCGCATGATCAATATATGGCTGGCCGTAGCCGCCACAACGTGGAGCTGCTACGCGTAGCTTACTTTTCGCTTCGCGGAGCTAAATTGACCAATCATGTTAGATCTTTTCATTACGCGGAGCCAGTGGATGCATCCTCGTCAGAGAGAAAACTCTTGCCAAAATTAATGTTTACTATGGGGATTTTAAATGAATCGATTGTAAATGAACCACGACCAGTTGTACAGGATCAATACCATTGTTTGATTAGTGTATAGTCAATGTTACCTTGCATGCATGTGTCATGTGTGTGGCGTGTTTGTTTGTTTGTTTGTTTGTCTACTGTGTCAGGCCAGGATCACTGACACCCACGGTACTGATACTCTCATACTATCACGGTGATCATATTGTTGAATGTTGTTGACTTTAAAATAATCATGATGCAGTCATGTCTACAGTAGAACTCACCACGACCTTTGAAGGACTTAAACCCTATTAAAAGCTATTAAACCAAGATAACACTCAATGAAAACAGCTCAACTATTTACATCAGATCTTCTCTGGTTAAATACACATTGCACTTGTGTCTGTTTTACCTGTGCAATGAGCAATGAGCTGGTATTATAGTTTCAGTTGGGTGAACGATTATAAAGCGAACGCAAGGTAACAATACTGTGGGCTTTTGTTTACGAAATGAGACAATAGTCTGCTTATTGTTAACCAGCGTTCTTGAAAATGAGAAGCTTAATGACTTAACACGGTTTAGAAATAATTTCTTCATATTTTTTGGTGTTATCTGTCGTTTACATATCCTTCCTAAAACACTAAAGTACCAATATTTCCAAACACCTAAATTAGCTAAAAATTTAGGACATGTTACAAAACTATATTTTCTAGAATTTCAGAGAATACTTTAAATATTGGCCGGTTATTTTTTACACAGTGACGTCAACTAGGCAATGGCCTATACTTCTAACATACACTATTTGTAGAGGTCACGCGTCAATGGTGAGCGCACTGAGTATTGTGTATAGGAAAACGGACAGTAACTACAGTATGTATGGCCTACTACTAGTATATAAAGTAAATCCGAACTGGTTTGCAGTTTGCTGAAGGTCGAATTCCGCAGGGACACCGCGCAAGTTATACAAATTAGCTCCCGGCGATACACTGCAGATCGCAGAACTGTGTGCATAGTTTACCACCACTCTGCCTAGCTATATAGTTATGTACAATACTGTATGAGTTTCTTATGAGTGCATGTCCATCTTAATAATAAGTCAGTTCGTACTATTCATAAACTACTTTTTGAATCATAACTTTCGTAATGAGTAAGTCGTACTTAATTAGTCAGTTTTACCTCCGAGTAATGAAAAACTCTAACATGATCATGATTGGTCAATTTGGCTCCACGGAGCAAAAAGTCAGCTACGCGTAGCAGCTCCACGTTGTGGCGGTTGCGGCCTACCATATCAGTATCCCATATGATATTTCTATTGCAAGAAAATTTTATTTGTTGTCAGGTTTTATCTTAAATACACTAACTGGAAATTAAATACACTAATTAGTGAGGACCGGTATTTTGCTGTGGATATGTTTAACTGCAATTTGCGGGTAAAAAATTCGAAATCCTGAGTAAAAATTGTGATCATTTTCAACTCTTTGAGAAAAAATTTATATAAAAGAATGCATGTAAAATCCAGCTGCAATACAATGTACATTATTGACACACAATCACTCTCTTTATCTACGGCAATAATAGAATATCGATTTCAATCGAATTGAACACATTGCTCAGTTTTGAGTTTGTAATTGACTACTAAGCGACCTAAGCGATCGATTGCTAGCCAATCAGATATAACTCCTTTTCTTGCGTTCGGTGAAATACCAGTCGCCCGTCGCTCACCAACGGAGTATTAAATTTATATTTATCGTATAGGAAGTCGACGGTGTGTGTCCTTTACATAGTCTTTGAATTTTGGGTGGATAAGAAATCCAATTCCCTTGGCATTTTTGTTTGCCTCTGTTTTTCCTTGGTTATAGAGCCAAGCACCTCCCTTGAGTTCTTCAATGCCCTCTCCTTCTCGTTTTGTTTCACATAGACCAATTATGTCCCATTTGAAGTCTTTCAGTTCGTCTAGCAATGACTCAAAAATGGAAAGAGGCAAAGATCATTCTACTTCATAAAAAGGGGGATAAAGCAGACATCAATAATTACCGGCCAATAAGTTTGCTTTCTCATGCATATAAGATATTTACCAGAATAATCCAAAACAGGATCCAAAGAATACTAGATGAAAACCAGCCGAGGGAACAAGCAGGATTCCGGACAGGTCTCTCAACAACAGACCATCTACACGCATTAGCATTAAACTAACTGATCGAAAAGGCGAATGAATACCAGCTTAAGCTTTGTGTATGATACATAGACTATGAAAAGGCATTTGATTCGGTTGAACATTCAGATCTTTTTGCAGCCCTAAGAAGAAAGTAGTCAATGAAACCTACGTGCTCATCAAAGAGGATATCTACACAGATGCAGTAGCCACGATCCATTTGGACAATGATGTGTCAAATCATATCCACATAAAGAGGGGAGTGAGGCAAGGGGATACAATATCACCAAAAATCTTCACAGCTGCCATGGAAGAGATTTTCAAGAAGTTAGACTTGGAGAAACAAGGAATAAATATAGATGGAGAATGGTTGACATACCTGAGATTTGCAGATGATGTTGCTTTAACGACAACATCAGTTAAGGGCATGGAGACTCAACTAAATGATTTGAACAGTGAAAGCAAGAAGATCGGTTTAAAAATACACAAAGGGAAAACAAAATTCATGACAAATTTCGAAACAAATGAGCCCATTGTAGTTGAAACTGATGAGATAGAAAAAGTAGAAAGCTACAAATATCTTGGCCAGACTATGAAACTGAACGACAACACGAGGGAGGAAGTACTAATCAGAATTAAGGCTGGCTGGAGCTGCTTTGGCAGATATAAATATTCTGTGTGATAAAAAACTATCAATGATATTAAGGAATATGGTCTTCAATCAGTGTGTGCTGGCAACAATGACTTACGGCTGCGAAACGTGGACAACAACTAAATAATTAGAACAAAAACTGATAACAGCACTGCGTGCAATGGAAAGAAGAATGCTGAATATCACAATACGGGACAAAATTAGGAACTCGCATATAATAAATAAAACCAAAGTCAAGGACATTCTGGAGAAAATTAAAGAGGCAAAATGGAGTTGGGCAGGGCATCTATATAGCAAGATCAAATGATAACAGGTGGACAAAACGACTAACAGAGTGGCAACCGAGAACAGGCAGAAGGAGAAGGGAAGACAAAAATGCAGATGGCGGGACGACATCACATCTTACATTGGCACAACCTGGGCTAGGATAGCACAAGACAGAGGGCAATGGAAACTTCCTGAGGAGGGCTACAGCCGACATGGGCTGACGTAGCCAGCAAGGCAAGGCAGCATGCTAGAGAGCCTATAAAACTCGCATTTATACGACATGTTATACTTTGCATCATTTAGTTACAGCTTCTGCCTGAGACTCTATAGAACGCGCATTTATATGACATGTCAAACTTTGCATTACATGTAGTTACAGCATGCTAGAGAGCCTATAGAACGCGCATTCAAACCTTGCATCATGTTGTTACAGTATCTATTTTTGACCCTAAAGAACGCGCATTTGTATGACATGTCGAACCTTGCATTTGCATGTAGTTGCAGTATCTGTTTGAGACCCTATAGAACGCACAATCAGCTGCAGACGCGGTTTCCCGTCTGCTCTGTTGTCTCGTGCAGCATGCTGAAGATAACAGACTAGCCGAGACCGGGTTTCTTCAATTACACGAAATAGAATCATGGGTTTTTGGGGGTGGGGGAGAGGGATAGTGCGTGTTGGGTGTTGGTGTGTATATGTACGAACGGTATAACATGATGTACCCCTTTTAGGGCAAGTGAGTATTATTACAGACCTAAATACCAAATAAGTATTATGCCGAGCGTTCCTTTCGGAACCGTTCAATATGAGTATCTCTCCTTGGAATGTATAGGCCTATGTATTAGTAAAGTATACAATCAGGAGGGTGAAAGTTCATAGGAACAATGCCGGAAACTACGTCACGCTATTGTTCGACCTACGCTACATATTTTTAACGCATGCGTGTTCGTCAATACAGCTGTATTCTCCTCCACCTTCGCAACACGGTACGTATAGGTTAAATACCATATATTAATAGGCCTGGGCGATACATTGAAATACGACGAGTAACTATTTGTTTTCATGGCATTCGAAAAGACTGCATTAAAGCGCTGAGAGTTCTGAATATGAGAAAATTCCACCCGAAATTAGGCATTTTCCCATTGAAACCCGTGTAATACATAATTAGTGGTATTTAACCTGGAGTGTCTAGAATCACACTGACGGCGGAGGAGAATACTAGCTGGCCAGGCAGTTTAATTTTATCAAGCATATGATACCTGAACAATCACCGTCATTTGATCGATCTACTACAGAATATATTGTATATTCAAAATATAATTTTAATATTGTAAACCTGTTAACTTATATATTTGTGTACTAAAGTATACGGACACGTGAATAAAATCATGTCGAAGACAAAATGGCTACAATATAATTATTGAATAACTATGTTTTTATTTTGTCTGGTGTGAGTAACGTGTTGAGCCTTTGTAGAGGTCGTGGAAGCTAGGGTGTTATTGTATAGATACGCAGCCACATGCGCGCTCCACGGGTTATTCTAGTCCATCATGATCAGAGCAAGTGAGCCAGTTCTAGCCTTCAACAAGTGTTTGGCTACTCTGCACAAGAACAGTACAGAGCAGCCTGCACAACCGATTCTTTAGAAATGCTTAGTCGCGCTGAAAGTCGATCGATACATGTTAAAATCAGCACAATTCAGAGATACACCTTTTTGCTATGAAATTAATTTTCTCGGTCAAATATAAAGCAATATTTTTTTTTCTTCAGTAATGTCAGTTAAAAACTTGGTGCTTGGATATACATTTTTTACAAATCCTGGTGTTAAAATTAAGCATCAAATTGTGTCTTTTAGTGTGATATTTTTGATTTTTATAGGCCTTCAGTTCGCACGCGAGCTTTTTACGGAATTCATTTTTAGCGTCTCAAACTAATATAGTTTGCTAAAGAAAGATATTTCCCACCTCTGTAAAGCACATCGTGTGGGTCTATATATTATAGTTTTGTTAGAATTTCCGTTTTATTTTACTCTTTTTCCCTTCATACTCCGAAAATGTCTAACCAGGGATATCTCAGTACTTTTATCTCGAGAGCAACCAACAGAAATAGTCGATATTTCCTTTGTTGTTTATCCAGGTCAATTTTCCATTGAAAGCAAATTGCCCGACCAGCGATTTGGTAGCCCAAATCCCCAATTGAGTGTTCTGGTTAAACATGATCAGTAGGAGCGCTATAGGCCTGGGAATTTCTTTGCTATATTGAAGTTCTAGCAACACTGTAGCCATGCCGGTATTCCTATTAAACCCAGGGATATCGATCCACAATGCTAGTATTAGCCTTAGATTTCACTCGTTGATTTTGAAAAATGGTCAGCCGGCAGTTAAAATAGTGAAATGAAAACGCAAATTCTGACAAAACTATGATATATCGCTCACGGTGATGTGCGTTAGAAAGTTGGGAAAAATCCTTCATTAGCGAACTATCTTACTTTGAAAAGCTAAAAGGTTGATCCAAAAAAAGGCTCGCGGACAGAGTTTAAGCCTATCAAAATTGAAAATCTTACACTAAATGACTAAATTTCACGCCTAAGTTTAACACTAGAATTTGAAAAAAAAATACAGTATCAAGCACTACAATTTTTCCTGACATTTACTGAAAAAATGAAAATGATTGCTTTTCATTTGGCCGAGAAAATTAATTTTACATCGAAAAGGTGTAACTAAAAATTTAGCTCATTTCAACACCAAATTCGATCGTTTGTATTGCCTCATTAAATGACTGAGTGAGCCTTGCCAAACAAAAGAATCGGTTGTGCAGGCTGCTATTAAACTGAGAAAATAATACGAAAATTTTAAATTAAAATCGTGAAGAATTCAATTGACCATGAAGTGGGAATGCACACTACACAGAGTTACGACAAATTAGTTTGACAGGGGGAAGTGGTCAATTTAATGATTTTATCCACGGGTTTGTTAAGCAGTCGGATGTCAGACATGATAGGCATACATCATTAAGTGATAGAAAGTCTGACTTTAAAATCCTAATATTTGATACCTTCGGAGGAATTTTTTAACAACTTTGAAAACGTCACCATCAGAGAATATTTGGCAACAATATTCAAGACAGGCTAGCAACTCAAGATACACTCAACGCGATTTTGATGTATTTGAGTATGATAACTTCTTGCTCCATTCGTCCTCTTTGACGAGAGGGAGATATTTCATATCATTTGTGAAAGCCTACTACCATTTATGACATGTATACCGGGGTTTATTATACTCAAATGTGATGGGATCAAGCAAAATCAGTCGGAACTCGCAAATATTGATTTTGAGATATAGCCAAACAAAGGTAACATTTCCTTTTCTTTCCTATTGTTTGGGAAACTCTTTAATTGCTCATATCTTTGGAACTGGTTGTTCAAATTCAATGGGGTTTTCTGCAAAATGCAGCTTTGTAAATGCCTCTTACTATCTTGTAAGAAACTGAGAAATTAATATTTCCGAGTTCTGGCTGATTTTGCTTGATCGCATCACAAATAATATCTACCAAAAAACGTTTCAAAACGTAAAAAGGGGCAAAAGTTTAAAAAATCTTTCCTGTGTGGCTTTTCACCCTTTTTTAAACTTGGTCCCATTCAGTAAAGTAGTAATAACATGAAGAACGAGTCCTAATTTCTACATGCAACAATTAGGTTTAAGACTGTTCGAAAGCATAGATTATAATGTATTATCAAAAACATTTGAAGGTTTATGTTTTATTATATTGTGTGTTCATAAAGAGTAGTAGAGTATTATAGAAAGAAAACACGAAGAAGAAGAATTATAATGTCGTAAAATAATATTTAATACACGAATTTTCGGGCCTCGCCTTTCGTCAGGTGACAATAACGGTGGTGTGAGGCCTACACGAGAGAAACATTTAAAACATGATAAAAACGCGAGCGCAGGTGAATGGTGGGAGCGAAACGCAAGCGACACATGAGCGACAAGCGAGCAAGCGGGAAGCGTATACAAATCCAGTGCGTTAAACATGTTTAAGTTGGAAAACATAACGCGCAAGACAGAAAATAGAATAAAATTATAAAATGCGTAAACGCGAGTGCGAGTACAAAAAAGTTATAGGCGTCGCGCAAGCACAAGCGTAGGCCTGAGGGTAAAAACGCGTAGAGCGTATACAAATAAAGAGCGTTAAACATGTTTAAATAAAAAAAATGCACCCAAAACGGAGAATACCACAAATATATTAAAACGTGCGCGTGGCGCAAGCGAGCGTTACAAGCGAGGCCTAAAGGTTGAAACGCGTGGAGTGAAAAGGGGAAACCGCGCGAAAAAGTATGAGAAAAAGGAAGCGCTGAAGAAAATTATGATTAAAATTTAAAGCTGTTGAAACTAGCATTGAGTCCATTAGGTTGAAGGGTGCCGAGTCTGAAGATTAATTTCTGTTCCATGTCACTTCTGGTTTGGTCGTCACCGTGGCATTTGTAGACTCCGGAAATGTGTGTCCACTGCCGGAGAAATGTTGAGCTACTGGCAAACCTGGCATCCTGAGGCGGATTGATCTAAGGTGTTCAGTAAATCGATCCGCCATTCGTCGTTTGGTCTCGCCTATGTACAAGATGTTGCACTTTGCACAATATGTTGTACTTTGTACACTGAATAGCGTATATGACGCTGCTTTTTATTGCGTGTTGTGCCATTTCTAGTACGCACCTTTTAACATCGCGTTTCTCATTTTTGTTTTCCGCGCTCGCAGACATTATCTATTTTGGTCACTTTGATAAAGTACTTTTGTACGAAACGTCAGTGTATAATTTTATATTAAAACATCGTTGAACAACACCATTTTGTTCAATTACTTTTCATTATTTGGTGGCATGGTGGTGATTTGAGGATGTCACCAATGGAAAGAGCGCCCTCACATTACCCATGATATGGATTTATCTCAAAATGTCCAAATTTCAAGTTATTGTCAATTCATTTTAAGTCGCTGTATTTCAAAAAAGGGTGTAGCTTTGAATCAATTTTATTCAATATCTATGCTGACCAACAGATCGTTCTACGGTTTCACGATTTAAATTACTATAGGCCTATGGCCCTATTGCCGAGAAGGCATTGATGCAAACATCATGCATGTGAAATGTTCCAAAGGTTAATGAACGAGAATGAAAAGAACAGATTAACTTTACCATGTTTGTCTCCCTATGCATGAGTGCGTATATTTATGGCCTTTGCAATATTTTCTTATGTTCTTGTTAGGTATGGGGTATTATTAAAATTAAAAAAATAGTTATATTAAATGAAATCCTGGCACAAATAAATCGTCTTCATTCAATTATGCTCTCTTTAAAGCAAGTAGAAATAGCGTGTACACTTTCAACATGGGAACACGTTTTGACGTATCTATAATTAGTAAAAAGATGTAGCTCAGCGGCCAGCCAACAAAAAGAAATTGTCTATAGTAGGCCCTATACGAGAAACAAGATTTTCTCTCTGAATTATTTTTACGTGTAAGAAAATCAATCGCATTATCGTGTTCACTCAAAAATTTAGAAAATAAATGGGCACTTCTGGGTTGGGTATCTATAGATTCTATAGATTTTAAGTATGATATATTTTCGATGGTAATATATTTTCACTTTCAAAGTTTGTATTTTTCATAATTGCAATTTCTGAATATTATATAAAAAGCACGAATAAGACTATAAATGTAAGAGTATGGGATCATTTTGAATGTTAATAAATGCGAAACGCCGGCGGTAGACACCAGCGATATCAGGGATTGCCGCGATTCTTGCAGTAGCTTTTATGAATAGAATACAATAGTGGATACAATAGCGGATACAATAGCGGAACAATAGAGCTCTCTTACGGGCAAATAAACCTCGTCGCGTTTTGCTAAATTTCACTTCTTCATTTTCATGAACTAACCGTTATTTTTTTAACTTGTGGCAAAACATCGACCGATGTTTTTAATTGCTTCTGGTGCTGGTTCTGGTTATGTGCTTTACGCATGCGTAAGCGTTGGTAGCAACGTATCATTTTGTTAAAAGCGTCATTTTAGTTGTGCTTACTAACACGCTAGGCGAACACTTCACAATTGCAAACCGCTTATATATCTAAACTTTGGAGAAAGGATTTCAACCAATTAAAGCGGAATAGCTTGAAAGAAATAGTAAGTATGTTAGCCATAATATATACATGTAGTGTTCATTGTATTTACGTTATTAGCCACAGAAATGTTACAGCACTTTTTAATTTATACATTTCGAAATATTTTATTGAAACACATTGTTATATAGTTACTAAAATGTTGAAAAGACACGAATGTTGAAATTAAATTGAAACCCTTGATTCGATAAACAAGATAAATAAGCAAAAATCATCGAAATCATTTTTAGTCAAAGTCAGAGGAATAGTCCGTACGAACACTATATCTACATCTATACGCAACTTAATGCGTGTAGGGCTTCAAATTACGCTATACTGCGGATTTTTTTTTTTTTTTTTGTCAACTACATACATTTAAATGAAATGTTTATGGACTTATCCTTCTCCTGAAAGCTTAAAAAATTCAAATATTGCTACACGCGGTGATCAATGATAGTGCTTCTGAATTTTAATTTTGTAAACTGATCTTTACCATATTTTACGGGATATCGAGCTGGCGCAGCGGTAGTTCAAGCCCTGGCCGTGTCAAATGACAGTGTGTGCATTTTGTTTATTCCAATTCCATGCCCGCTCTCGCAGGTTTCTCCGGGATCTCCGGTGATTAAAAAAACAGTAATTAGTTGTATGGTTAATAAAACTTCCTCCCTTTGGGGAGCTGCTCAGATAATTTGGTGGATGTTACAATCTAAGTGCGGTCAGATTCGGCTGCAACTTGCCTAGTTGATACGATCTGATTGTGATGATCAACCATGGCGCTTTGAATCCTTCAAGACCTGGAAAAAGGCGCTATATAAATCCGAAATTTATTATTTGTTTATTATAACATGGTCCATATGGTTTATATGCCAAAATACAAACTAAATCTTAAAACCACAACCCTAACTCTTAAACAATGGTGAGGATCGAGGGTATCCCGATGTTTTGATATTTCTAGGTTGATTTTGAAACTCAACAACAAGAAATATCAACTGCAAGAATCCGTTGATGTGTTTGCTGTTTGTTCTCATTGCTGTTGTTACTGCTTGTTTGTCCCCGTTATTGTCCCATAAGCTGCTCTTTCTCTCGTTGTGCTGATTCTACAATATAATCATTCTGGTAGCTGTTGTGATATGTTTTGTTATTGTTGACGGATATTCTCTTAATTAATGAAATTAGTGGTACATTTGGTGCCCCTTTAAGGTTATTAATTATTTTTAACTGTTGTGATTTGGTAGTTCACAGCATCTTACGAATGGTAAAGAGCTTTGACAAAAACTGCATTGCTCAATTCATAGCGAGCCTGTAGACGAATTAAAATATCACATTTTTATATACTTTTATAGGTGCTGCGGTTCTTTAGTTACGTTGTAAAGAGGGCTGAAACAACACTTTTGTAAAACGTAAATAACTCATTTACAATAATATATTAAGCAAGTTTGCAAAGTATACGATTTGTAGAATTAACTTTTGCAAAACATCAATGTGTTAATTTCCATTAATATATTGATCTAGATAATGAAAATCGATTTTTAGGTTGCTCCGACCAACAATACCTCGTCTACCCTTAATGTAATTGATATTACAAATTGTGTTCCATTTGATTATCAAGATATTACATTATATATTCCAGCCGTAAATCATGTGGTTGTCACACTTGGTAAGCCAGTCCAACTTGGTACTAATTCTACAATTTCTATGTTTTCTGCCAGGTAAGTAAGATCCACATCCTATAAACGTGCGGTTTGATATAATCATTATACTTACATCATATATTTCTTATATACTTGGCTTCCTTGGCTCGCAATTCTTACATGAATTAAGAAGAAAACATTTTTATTTAATTGCTAGGTGTTGAAAAAATATGGCTCCCGTCATCAGACTCACCTTAAACAACACATGTTTTGCAGAAATAAATAGGGAAAACTAGCCATTTACATTTGGTTTAACACAGTTTTGCTGGGTTGGAAAAAGCAACAATACATGCAATACATACTATTTATGGTCGCCCCGTCAATGCTAGATTACAAGCCATAGGTTGTATAGCATTAGCTACTATGCTAAATATTTCACGAACATTCTGCCCAAATATGAGTGATCATGTCTATTAGAGTCCATGTATCTTAAATAAGTGCGTTATCCCCAGGCCCCGGATCTTTCAGTGCTGTCCGCAAATAAGTAAAAACAAGATTTTTTTAATTAATGGGTACTTAAGAGTGACAGCAATTAACATAATTATATAATTGATAAAGGAAATACGTTCACCGTTCCCATGGTAACGCCCTGTAATGAGTTTTCGTATTGGGTTGAAAATGCCGAGATTTGTCCAACAAAGGACTGACCATAGCTCCATTCGGGAAGATAGGAAATATGTTTGTAAAATTGTTGACCTATGCTTGAAGTGCATAAACATATTAGCCATGGCTCCCAGAACATTGTAATTGTGGTTGTTAACAAAGTAAACCATGTATATTTTATCGACATTTCTTACAGTTACAGTTTCAGTATCTCATAGTTTAATGTTTTGGAACCTGATATTAAATATCACAATAATTCATAATAATTTTAAGGTATTTTAGCCAAATGAGTAATAATTGCCACAAAAGCCCCAAACCAAATGGTATTATCTTTTGGTCTATACTTCTGATGTAGCGGGCCATGCCTCATTTAACAATATAAAACTGGGAATTGCAACTGTCAAATTGCAGCGTTGCCAGAAAATAACTTTCCTACATACTACAGTGTCGAGTTGATGCACTGACTTGTTTTCACATCTATATTACACTAAATTATCAGATAGAAGAAATAAATTCCAGTGTGATTTTGTTAGGAATTACCAGATATTCTAGATGTGAATTTGGGGATTCAGTTCTAAACAAGGTTTATTATGTAATATATAGCAACAAGAGTGTTGTCATAAAACGACAAACTTTTGCATTGCAAACATTACACACAATTAGAATTTTCATTACAAATTATCAACATTGTTTCTGAATTATTTCTTCCAACAAGCGTTATCAACCATGCTAAACTAAATTTTTTAATTAAATTTTTTTAATTAAATCGCATCGTTCCGTGTCTTACAACCATAGTAACCACCAGAATTATGAAAATTGCTGGTCATTAAGGAAAGGTAATATATATTGGTAGTTTTAAAAAGGTATTGTAACATCATACCTAAAATAATTAAAATATTTAAAAAATGGTCTTTTTGATGTCTGATTTAGGGTTGGTGAATTGAGTATAGAATTGCGTGGTAGATTTGCCGACATATTGAAGTTTACATTTCTTGCATGTGAGAAGATAATAACCCAAGTAGATTTGCAGTTGATTTGACTCTCCTGTAGAAGAGCTACTGAATTTCTTAGACTCATTGATGAAAGGGAAAACCAAGCACTTTTGGTGGCGTATTTGGTGCTATCGGGTTTTATTGTTGCGTAAGGGGCGTAATTTGGCTGTGATTGTAAGGTCCCGAAAGTTGCGAAAACGACGAAAATTGGAAATATTTAAAACAAACAAACAAGCATGCATAATAGTAGTGGCAGCACAACAAAATTAGAGGAACACCCTCCTGTTCTGTTCCCCTTGCCAATGTAAAACATGAAAATTGCATGATAAAAGTGGAGTGTTAGATGCGTGCTGATAGACCATTATAAGCCTACTAGTAGACTATGCTATAGTCGAATTTTATTTAAAATATGTTATTGATGAACCCATTTCGTTGAACTCAAAATTATACTGATGTTTATTAAAATTAAAGTATTCAATAGTAAAATGGTCATAAAGAATTAAGAATATCAGATGATTAGTGACAATAAAAGTAATTGAATGCAACATTATCTTGCATAATTATAATGGCTCACTTTAATACTGAAAAATTCTGATTTTGGAATCTACCAGTTTATTGATAGCGAACCACGAAAATCCGACTATGGACTTTGAATTTTAAGCAGAACTTTGCCCCGGGACTTTGCTCTCTAAAAATACACTGTCAAGCATACTTGTTTTTCAGTCCATTAACCACAAGTACTAAGCATGGTATAGTACAAGACGCGCTAGATATTTGATGAGAGATTAACTTTCGCGTCAACACAAAAGCGCCGCAAATACCACAGCTAGTTGTGTGGCGCGGGCCCGGAAGATTTAAACCATAGCGAGATATGGGCGACCAATCACAAGAAAGATCCATTTAAAGATGCATTACATCATGGCCAATTTTAGTTAGAGTCCCGTGTTAAATATCTTAACCGCAAAGCAAAGTCAGTAGTCCACTTGGGAAGCTAACAAACATAGGGAGTGCGGTGACTGAAAAGATCAGATACAGATGTGAAAATTTATCAGTTGCACACAAATCAATATAAATCAAGAGGTTTATGCTTAAATGTAATAGCCAGAGTATGCAAAATGGGCAAGTGGACTACGGAGAAGTCTAGCCTACTGGGGGCTTACCCATATTTGGCGGATCTCGGCTGGACGCGATTACCTGGCTGATGGTGACTGTACCATCCATTACTAACAATTTTTACTCATTTGACCTCAGATGACCCCTGGTGACCCCTAAATGACCTTTCAAAAGTGGGCTCTAAATGGTGACTGTGCCCTGCAAGTTTCATGCCCATCCGACAGTTTTTACTAATTTGACATCAGATGACCTCTGGTGAGCCCGAAATGACCTTCCAAAAATTTGGCTCTAAATGTTGACTGTATCCACCAAGTATCATGCCCATACGACAGTGTTTACAAATTTGACCTCAGCAAAAGCATCTAAATCCAGCAACGCTGAGGATTTCACCAATGCTCGTGCTCCACATCATATAGTTTGACAACCGAATGATCTACAGTATAGCTACGAGATCTGACCTAGGTTATGCTTTTGGCGACGGAAGCTCATAAACATCATTCCACGGAATACATGCATCGGCTTGTATTGGGTATGTGTCCCATGTGGCTGGGAAGTACAGGTGTTTACCAGGGACTTAAACTTTTAAACTCCAAATCCCCGGCCCAAGACCCGGCCATCCCGGGTACCCAGGGGCCGCGGTTGTATTTGATATGTGCATTACACACCGACTTACACCTGATGGAATGTTCGTTGTCAAAAGCAACGGTCTTATTAGGACATTAAATCCCAATAGAACAACACAGTTAAACGGACAAGATGATACGTGTTATTTTTTCATTTTACCTCATTATCAAAATTTTGTATTGGCAACATAAACAACAATCTCTTACACTTCTCAGTGAGCGGTATTATTCAGTAGGCTACCGTGTCAAATTAGTGGACATAAAATGTCATGAATCCAACCACGGTACCCGTGCGCGAAAATACAGCTCATTTAGACAATGTGAACGTGTATCATCGGTTTAAATATAATACTAAAATGGAAAGAAATGATCAAATGTTCGTCATTTTAAAGAACAAAAACATCATGCATCACCTCTTACACAAAACCTTCCACCACACGCTGATTGCCCACTGTGTATCCTTGGAAACCTCTTTCATCCATAATTGACCGTACAAAAGTTCATCGTGGTTATGATGCCTCTTTAACATTCACTTATTAACAGACGTTTTGCGTTGACTTATAGACTGTCTTGCATGTGCTATCGTGGCAGCTGCTGCTCTGATAGGCAGTCTCCGACCGGTACTCATTTGTAATGGTGTCCATTTCATAATGACTTTAGCTTACATGGGTCTGGTGGACATGTTAGTGAACACAAAATATAAATGTGCCCAAAGGGTCCCCTGGTGGGTAATAGTATAAAATTGTAAAATGTTTATTTCCAAAATATCTTAAAATGTGTCTCCTGATTCAAGGAGAACAAAAAATCAATAATTCAATTAGTCTTAGATGTTTAATTTGGGAAATATGTTCAAAACAAGCTACACTGATTTAAAGTGGTACTACACCCCTGGCAAATTCTGTGCCTATTTTTGCATTTTTCTCAAAAATTATAGGATATTGGTGACAATAAGATATTGTAACGGGATTTCTCCTCTATAAATAGCGTGTTACGCAATGGACATGATATTTTAATGACAATTCAAGTGATTTAGCGAAGACGCCATTTTCTTTTATATCACTCATACATAAATTCTAGACAGTTCATTGGTTGATTACCATTTGCCACTTTTACCATCACCCACTCCGTGTGATAGTCTTTACCATCATGTGCTTTGCCGTAGTGCGCCTGCGCCAAGCCGTGAGCTGACTCTTGGACTCGCCGATTTAGTTATGGGGTGGGTCCCAAAATGTGAAGTATATCACCGCTAAACATGGTGTTATGTTGATGAAAAAATGTATTTCCTACCTTAAATAGTATTTTAGTAATAGAATTTATGCATGAGTGATATAAAACAAATATTAATTGTCTTAAATTCGTGTAATGGTCGAAATATAATCACTCGGTGAAAGATGTATTGTTCCATTTCACTCGCCGTTCCGGCTCGTGGAATGGAACAATCCATCTTTCACCTCGTGATGATATTTCGACCATCACACTCATAGACAGTTAATATTTGTATACCATCGCATGTATTTCTGCAATAGACATTTCGCAATTATAAAGCTGGCCAGCAAAATGTCGGATTTTAATTCAGTGCACTTCGCGAGAACGACAGACAAGCATGATCGACATGCGACGACATGGGACAGTGTGTGTATAATTTTAATGTGAGTTTGTGATTTCATGATTTTGATATGCATATCTAAATGTAAACAAACAATTTGTGCTTCTTGAGGGGGGATGAGTTACACAAATGTTTGCCAAATTGTGATGTGTTTTGAGCAATGTTTTGGGCTGTATTTGTTTTGGACATTGTTTTGATGAGTAAAAATGTCTGAAATTGGGTCAGAGTTCAAGTTCAGGTCATTGTTTGGCAGGGATTGGGACAAAACCTTGTGGAAAGTAAATTGGGTTAAAATATTATGCTTTTGCAGAACAAGCAGCACAGATGATTGCATATTGACATGACATTTTGTGTACAGGAAGTCAAACTTTGTGCAAATAAATATTTTGAAGCTATATTGTCATGTTGATTGACATTTTGTAGCTAAAGTATGGTGCGCCAAAAGCGTCATAATTGCGATTGTGAACATGGTCAAGATTTTGTGCACTTTGCGTAAAAGTAGGTCAGGTTGAAATAATGTGTGACTTTTGATAAGTAGTTGCATAATTTACCAAATGTATGCATGCTTATTGCTTAATCATATTTTGGTTTAGGCTAAATACTTTAAATTAATTTTTTTGATTGCTTGGTAAATGGCTTGTAGAAGCGCAATTCCAGCTTGCTTTTCTCTTTATTTTCCAACACTGTTTCATTTCACCCCTACATTTCTCCTTGCATGCCTTTCCCTTTATACTTTTCTTCATTCTAATTTCGCTTTAACTCTCCCAGCTGTATGTACAGATGGCAATTCCATCAGCCCACCTGTCCATAATCGCCACTTTGCTTGCAACTCAACCCCACCTCCTAGCTGGTACCAGGCGGATAACTCGGGCTTTGCGGCCAGATTAAACAGACGTGGCTCTGGGTATGGGAAGGAAAACCCTAGTTCAAACCAACAAGGGTTCCCCCTTGTTTATGTGTGTAAGGACACACTGATAACAGCTTGTTTATATCTACCACAGTGTCCAGGGGGGGGGGCAGCCTATCTGGATTCCCCTAACCAAGTTGTATTTTTCAAGTACATCATCCAGGCATAGGTTATTGCGACGGGCTAGTGTCCCATCCAATGTAAAAAGCCTTTTCACTACGAAACCTGACAAAAGAGAAACTACCAAAACTCGTACCGAAAAGCCACCTCAGACTAAACCAGTCCATATGAAGGGTAGTGGTGAAAGCCCTTTCAGGGAAGCCATTAACTTGATGAGAGGGAGGAAGACTAGGTACAATCCAAAAGAAACAACATCAATGAACATCACAAAAACCAAACTCAAGATAGGAAACTGGAACGTTCAGGGCCTCAACGCCCAGGGAAAGATTGATGTGCTGATTGATGAATGTGATAGACATAAGTTGGACTTGGTCGCCTTAACAGAACTGCACTGGCCTGGCCAAGGAAGAAGCCGACACGGAAATTAGGAAATCATACATTCCGGTCCAGACACCAGCAGAAGAGAGAAAACAGTCGGTCTTTTGTTATCCCATACAGCTGCAAAATCCCTGCTGTCATATGAATGCATTTCTGATAGGCTGCTCATAGCAAGATTCAACTGCAAGCATGTGAAACTTACCATAGTAGTATGCTATGCTCCAACAGTGAAACCCGTCCTGGTGATGTTGCAAATAAGGATACCTTCTACAACCAACTGGATGATGTGGTATCCAATATCCCCAAGCATGACATTCAAATTGTAGTTGGTGACATGAATGCCCAACTAGGAGATGATGTGAGCACATGGAAACCTGCGCTTGGCTGCCATGCTGTAGGGGCCCTTAATGACAATGGCATCAGACTTCTGACTTTCTGCCTCGCACATGACCTTGTTGTTGGCTCTTCACTTTTCCCCCACAAGAACATCCACAAGCTGACATGGAACTCTCCAGATGGTAAAACAGTGAACCAGATTGACCACACCTTGGTTAACAGAAAATGGAGAAACTCGCTAAAAGATGTTAGAGTGTATAGAGGGGCGGATGTTGGCAGCGACCACAATCTTGCAATTACGACCATTGGCTTATCTCTAGCAGTCCTAAAACAACAGAAGAAGCAGCTGAAGTTCAATTCCTCAAATCTGTTGAACAGAGACATACTTGCAAGCTTTAATGGTACCATCGGCGGCAAATTCAACATCCTTGCTGAATTGGACGACACCTTGGATACCGTAGAGGGAAACAGGAAGAGTGGATATCATCTGAATGTAGGGATTTGATATCAAAGAGAAAGAGGGCCAAGCCATCTCTTGGCAGTGACTATCGTGAGCTCAATAGGCAAACAAGAGCAAGCCTAAGGAATGACAAGAAATCCTGGTACAGTAAGATTGCTGATGACATTGAGTGTGCTGCCAGAAGTAATAACATGAGAGAAGTATACCACAAGAAGAACACTTTAATTGGAAAATCCTCCAGGAAAGCATCACAGATAAGAGATGTCAATGGCAACATCATCAAGGACGAAGCTGCACCACTTCAGAGATGGTCTGAATACTTTGAAGGTCTGCTGAGTGCTAAAGATCCTGAAGAAACCATAGATTTCTCTGTCTATGCAGAAGAACTAACCATCAATATGGAGCCACCAGATAGGGAGGAGGTTAATAAAGCCCTCGGTCTTCTGAAGCGCAACAAAGCTCCAGGAGTAGACAACATCACTCCCGAAATCCTAAAGGATGGCGGAGATGCCATCAGAGAATGGTTGCTCCGTATATGCCAGCATGTATGGAAGAATGAGGTTACACCAGCAGAGTGGGGTAAAGGCATTATATTACCCTTGCCAAAGAAGGGAGACCTTACCTACTGCAATAACAATCGAGGCATCACCCTCATTGACATCGCCGGGAAAGTCTTCTCCACCATTCTGCTCCAGAGAGTTAAGGATGAATTGGACCTGAGAATGAGAGACAACCAGGCAGGCTTCAGAAGAGGCCGTTCTTGTCAAGACCAAATCTTCAGCCTAAACCAGATCATTGAGAAGTGCCTGCACCAGCAGCTACCATGCATCATCAATTTCATCGACTTCAAGGCCGCTTTCGACTCAGTGCACAGATCCTCCATTTGGGAAATCCTCCGCATCTACCGAATCCCTTCCAAGATAATTAACATCATTAGGAATTCATATCGGGACAAAACCTGTGCAGTAAAAGCAGAAGGTTCCCTTTCCAGCTGGTTTAAGATCATCACTGGAGTCCGACAGGGTGATATCTGGTCTCCATTATTCTTTGGCTAGGCCATTGACTTCATCATGAAGAGGGCAGTTGATGAAAACAACAGAGGATTAATCCTGCTGCCAAGGAGGAGCTCAAGATACCCAGAATAAAAGTTGGCCGACCTGGATTATGCTGATGATATAGCTCTCTTTGAAGAGACTGATACCAAGATGGCGGAGACAACTGAAGCCATCCGTGTTACTGCCAGCAAATTAGGACTCCAGATGAGCTATAAGAAGACAGAGATCATGTCCATCGGCCGAGCGAGTGTTACAAAACCAGCTGTCCCTCTAGGCAAAGAAGGTCTCATTACAGTAGTTGACCACTTCAAGTATCTTGGTGCTTACTGCAGTGCTGATGGGTCTAATACCAAAGAGCTTAACAACAGAATTTGCAGAGCCACAGGAGCCTTCAGAGAGCTGGACAAAGTGTGGAAGGATCGTAACATCAACCTGGAGACCAAGCTGAAGTTCTACAATGCTTGTGTACTTTCCATACTCCTCTATGCTGCTGAGTGCTGGACACTCACAGAGAGGGATGAGGCTAGACTGGATGCTTTTGACATGCGCTGTCAACGCAAAATCCTTCGTGTGATATGGTCACAACATATACCTAATAGCCATATAAGATCTAAGACCAAACAGCCCCAACTCACATCAGTCATCAGGAAACGCCGCCTACAGTGGTTTGGACATCTACAGCGAATGGATAAAGATCGCATCCCCAAGAGGCTCTACCTTTGGAAGCCAACCCATGGGAGACGCAGACCGGGTCGTCCAAAGACATCGTGGAGAGACGTCATCCACAGAGACATCTCGAGGCTGGACCTGGGATGGACTGTAAAGGAGGCTGAGGTTGCAGCTATGGATCGTAGGATTTGGAAGCATCTCTTGAGCCAGGCAGCAGGTGCAGAAATGCATGACGCTGACTGGTAGGTAGGTAGGTAAAATTAATAGTGCACCATTTTGATTCAAGATTTATGGGCCTACAAAAATATGTGTTGATAAAAATGTGTATTCATGCTTTGTAAATAACTTTTGTACAAGTAGGATACAAGTATGCTGTGTGCTTTGGCAAAACACTTTGGTAAATTCAATTGTGTATTTATAACTTGGTTATGGCAAGCCATTGTTGACAAAATTAGCATTGAAATTGATGACTGGTGTGTGTGACAAAAATAGATCATTAAAAATGTGATAAATGATGCAGCCATTGTTGGAATAGTGTACAAGTATGTGTTGTAATCTGTCAAGTTGAGCATTGGATAAAATTACATGGGATTTGTGTACCAACTCAGAAATGTGTGTTGATGAGTAAACAGTTGTGTTCAATTAAGCCCATGCAGACTCCTCGTGCACTTTGTAGTCTGTAGTGGCCCTAATGTGTCATTGTATAAAAAGCCTGTTTTGGTGTATAAAAAGATTGTCTTTCAAGTGGAAATCTGCGCAGTGGTGCAGAATGTGTTGATGTGGCTCCCAGCATCAACTCCCGAAGGTTGTGCGCAACATAGATTTCCATGAGGACATTCGTATTTAAATGTGTGTTCAGTGTGTAGGCGTAATATGGTTTCAAAAAATACTGCTCGCAGTGTGCATTCATAATGTCATTTTTGTGAAATAAATGTAAAATGTAATATTAATGTTGGCAATTGCGCTTTTGTGATTTATGCATTAAGGAGAGAGATTTTAGTGAGAGTTTAGAGACGCGAAGGTTTGAGGCGCTCAAATTGCGAGTTAACATTTGTGTACAATGATAGAGTCGTGTATTGCATGGGATTGTGGATTAAAACAGTTATCGCGGGTACGGATTTAATAATGAAAATGGTTTGATTCATGTGTTCGGCAAACTTTCGGGTCATGTGACCATTAAAATGATTCAACCTACGTGTTTTAATTAACTTTCAGGTGTGACATTAAACATGGTTCGACCCACTAATTTTTGCCAACTTTCGGGTGAGACCATTAAAATAGTTTAGGCCCAGGTGTTGCGGGTAAAATTATTAAAGGAAAGAAGGTGATGACGTTTCGCAACAAGGGTTTCGGGCGAGAAAATTGGGAAACGAGAAGTACAGTTGTAGTAGAGACATTAAGGTTCAGGAGTAAGGTAAAAATCAATGGTTGTGAGCTTTGGCATTTCAAATAGTTTGTGCATTTCAAATAGTTTGTGCATGAAGTTAATAGTTTAAATATAGAAGATATGTATTCTCTTGAACTATTTATGTACAAGAATTCCATACATGAGCTACCTAATTCATTTAATGAGTATTTTACAAAACGTTCTGACATCCATGACTACCCGACAAGACGAAATAATGATCTCCAGATAACAAAAAATAAAAGAGTTTTTTCCGACCATTCCATTCGAACGAGCGGGCCCATACTTTGGAACTCCCTAGATAAAAAAAAATTAAAAACTCAAAGTCTATCAAACATTTCCGTAAACAGCTCAAACAAAATCTTATGTCTAAGTATAATTAGGCCATTCTCGAGCACTGTATTTTGTCATGTCTGTTAGTCATTTTTATTTATATTTGTTGATTTCATGTTTTGTTTTTTTCGTAAGGGTAAGGCAATTCTCAGGCCTTATTGGCCTTCCTGCCTTCTCCGCCATATTGTGTTTCTTTTGTACTTTATTGTAATTGATATATTTTTGATGTATTTGTATATTTTTATATATGGAAATAAACGAATGAATGAATGAATGAATAGTGCAGTGACCTTTGTTTATGTCTTTACTTGTGTCAGGTGCTTTGATGAACACTATAAGTATTCTTTGTAATGTAAATTGTGAAACCTTATGTAAAATGATGTAATGTGTTAAAACAACATAAAGTATGGCAGGCCATTTGCGTCATAACGCAGCAGATAAAAATACACTGTTGCTAATTGTTTAATTAAACAGCTGTGCATTTTAAAATCAAATCATTCCTTTCAGTCAGGTATGGTAAGCCATTTGTGACATAAACTGTTATTCATGTAGTAGAGTAAGATGCATTTTGTAGAGTAAAAACTTTAATAAAACTTGTAAACAAATAATAATTTTCATTGTTGTATTTATATAAGCCTGACCGGGATTCCTTTGACGGATACCGCGTTGTGTTCTGCCACACCAACTTACCCTGATGGTGGCAGTATTTCTGTTCGCATAAATCTGCGCTTTAGAAACCAGCCTTCGCTATACTTTTATATTTTCCCCTAAAAGGAGGGGTGGCGCTGCTCCAAAAATTGTGGCAAATCCGCTCGGCCATCAAACAAAATAGGGTCAGCCAGCGCGCACCCCCGTTCTTTTCACAATATGTATATTATAGGGGCAAGGACTACAACTACGGCACTGAAAATTTTATTTCAGCACAGACTACAGTTGTGGACCCAGCAAACACAAAAACGTTTTAAATGAGTTATATTTTGGCTTTTGGTTTAGGTAAAAACGTTTTAATAACATTAAAATGTCGGGTTATATAAAGGTCATGATAACGTTTTAAAACGTTTTGTATGAAAACACACTACAACAATATTTTGAAATGTTTTCAAAAAAGGTTATTGTAACCTATTTTTGCAAACATTTTTGCCAAATATTGTGTCAATACTTAAATAACATTATGTTAAAATATTTGAATCCAGCAAACACAGAAATGTTCTTAAAATGTTTTTTTCAAAACCTTTTAATAACATTTAAATGTCGGGTTATATAAAGGTCATGAAAACGTTTTTAAAACGTTATTGAAAATATTTTGGCCAAACATTTTTCGCAAAATATTTTTTCAACCCCAAAATAACATTCTGTTTAGAATGTTTTGTATCAAGTTTTCAAGAATGTTTTTGGAATGTTATTAAAACGTTTTTATACCCTTTATATAACCCGACGTTTAAACGCTTTCTGTAAAACATTTTTGTTTGCTGAGCAGTAAATTATCACAAAATGTTTTTTAAGGTTATGAAAACGTTTTATACTCTTAATATACCCTTTATATAACCCGACATTTAAACGTTTTCTGACAACCTTTTGTAACCTTTTGCGAATGATGTCGAAAACGTTTTGTGTTTGCTGGGGAGTTACAGTCAAAAATGAGGAAAAACCAATATTTTGAGTCACTGAAATTCCAGTGTAGTAACTGGATTCCTTGCCCCTATAATATACATAACTTTTGTTACCAGTGTTTTATTAGTTTTTGAGAAAAAAGCAAAAATAGTCACAAATTTATAAAGGGGTGTAGATATAACACTTTGCGGCACTTTGTTTGTTTGTTTTTTCTTTTAGTTTTTAAATTTGATGCTGTTTGAGTTGTTGTCTCGAAAAAAGGGGGGATGGTGGGTAATTAGTTCTTGTGACGTGTTTATGTAGGTTTCCTGAATTGTGATAAAATAACAAATGTCCATCAACCACTGTATAAAATACACCTTTATCAAGCGTCATGAATTTGTAACTTTTCAATCGCTCCAAATTTAACATAATATTATTCAGTTATTATCTTCACTTCCAACATATCTCATCGCCGATCATTGCAAGGTGGTCAATATAAAAAACGCCCT
Source organism: Amphiura filiformis (assembly GCF_039555335.1). Classification (NCBI taxonomy): domain Eukaryota; kingdom Metazoa; phylum Echinodermata; class Ophiuroidea; order Amphilepidida; family Amphiuridae; genus Amphiura; species Amphiura filiformis. Next base: position 62,123,545 of record NC_092645.1, on the reverse strand, counting down.
AAAGCAATAATTGTTAGTGTAAATCCTACACATTTGTTTTCTTTTTAATGTGCAGTTAGACGTGTCTACCGGTTTAATTTATGCATTAGAATGTTATAAATTAGTACGGAACGGCCAAACACTGCTCTACTTGAATTCCATTTTGTTGTGTACGATTTTTTACGATTTTCAAGCAAATAAAAGAAACCATCTTTGAATTTACGTAACTCCCCTTTTAACACGTAGTTTGCGTCGATTTAAATATATGGTCTGTACAAACATAATTTTATAATGTTGATAGTCGTAATGTAATGTACTTCAACTTTTTGCTTTGAATTTAAATATTTCCTTGTTTTACAGCTAATCTGGGTGTGGTGCAGAGCCACCTTTGCGTTCTGGAAAAAAGACCAGATCCTTCGAGAGACGGTGCTTTGAGATGGTCTCTACCTTTTGCAGAAATATGTTTTTGTCAACGTGTGGTAGCACCTGTATTCTTGAATGCTAAAACTTGTCCAAGAAGGGAATATAAAGATGGTGATCTGTGGTATGCTGATGACCCACATCCACTTGATCACCTCTTGAACCGCACATATTGTGGTAAGAAGCTTGGGTGTTAAATAACATTATGTTCAAATATTTGCAGCTCATCTGCCTGTGGTGCAGAGCCACCTTTGTGTTCTGGAACAAAGACCGGATCCATCAAGTGGCGGTGCCTTGAGATGGTCTCTACCATTTGCAGAAATATGTCTTTGTCAAGGCGTGGTAGCACCTGTACATGCCAAAACATGTCAAAGAAATGATGTCCAGTATGAAGAAGGTGATCTGTGGTTCGTTGATGACCCACATCTACTCACCATTCGACATAATTGGGAAAATGATTGGATACTTGATGACCTCTTGGATCGCACTACATATTGTAGTAAGAGCTTTGTATACTAAAAAGTTGAAAAATAAAATCCCAAAAAAAGCAATAGAAATAATAAATAAAAAAATGACTATGAACGGTTTGATAAGTGACCACCCATTTATTCCATTTTACATTCACATAAAATTTGGAAACTTTAAAATATCAAGAATGCTATTGTGATAAGTCAAAGTACTTAATATAAACGGTTGTATAACACACATTACTGAAAAGATGACCAAAGTCTTATCACCAGTTGCATCTTTTTTTCTTATTTTATACAGAGTGTAATTTGGGTACTGATAACTGTGACGCCAATGCTGCTTGCACAAATACCGTCGGCTCCTTTACATGTGAATGTAATGCCGGTTACAGTGGAGATGGTGTAACATGCACAGGTTAGTTCATACTGTTTTGCTTATCGCCATTTTATTCATTTCGAATAACTGTCACCTAAACGAGAGTCCAAATACTTTTTTTTAGTGGACTTACGGTCTTCTTGCGCTCAGGTATTCATGTATAGTTCAGAATAAATTAGGTTGTTGAACAGCATGGATGACTGTAACTAACGAGTTTCTTTTTGGTGTAATTAGATATAGTCCTTTTACTCGTTATTTGCTTTAACTCCAACAGTGGACTTCGGGTATATATATAAATGCGCATATATAAATGCGCACGTGACATCTACAAGTCGCCATACCGTGTTCAACGATGTAAGGTACCCGGATGTGCACAAATTCCACACTCAAAAGTATAGGCGAAAATGACAGGTTACAAGGAAAATTGGCTTTGCAAAATAGTGGCATTGATTGCAAAGGGCAAAATAATTTGACCCGAAACATAAACTCTTTATTTGGATTTTCCATTACGGAAAAAAACAAATTATGACGGAAAAGCTAGATATAGCTGATTTAAAAAGTTATATTTCATTATTTCCGTGCTAAATGGGCGTGGCAATTGGCCATATTGATGACGAAATGTGATTCTTACTGGCATTAAGGTCAGAACTGGGTACCTGCCGATGATGTTATTTGATAATGTTTGCACGTAGGGAACTTAGTGGGCTGTCATTTTCTTCGGAAGGAAGGGGTCATGGATTTATTTATTTGGGAGTCAAGATAAGTACCCCCCCCCCCCGTAGTGCCGCCAATGAACATAACTCTGACCCTAATTTTAACTCTAATTATAACGTAAATTGAGGAAACTATAACTTTAGCCCTTTTCGGTATAATGACCCGCTCAAACTAATAGGCTAGATGTCCCCGCCCGACCTCCTCAATTCTAACTTACTCATTCGCTCGCAAATTGACAAAAAAAAACAAATTCAAAATGTGTTTTTAAGCACCTTTTTGTGTCCCCATGCTAAATCGGTAATCTGTATGCCCTTTGTCACCCTTTGACGTACAATTTAGAGTATAAACACGTAGATGACTGTACATGATCTAATCATCCCGGCTGGAAGATTCGTATACTATACATCACGCTCATACGTTATATGACAATATGACGTACAATCACGTATGTGATGCATGGTTGGAGATTTATTCAGCTAGTAAGTTAGATCTAGATCATACACATTATTGTCATGGTATATTGTAATTGTATACGTCAATTTTTTTCAGTTTGATTCAACCGGCTTATAAAGTTTTACTTTACACGGAAGGGGAAAGTTAGCAAAAAAAAACAATTAATTTATGAGTGTAAAAGGGGGAGGGTTGGTTTTGGGGGAAGGGGGGGGGGGACAAATAATATTTAAGTATTAAGTAAGGCGAGAAAGAGAGAAACCCTGTTCTACGGGCGAACGGACCTTTCCAGTAGGGTCGGTCGGTCGGTTGGTATTTAAATTTTTTTTTTTAATAACCCAAAAATCACAAAAATCTGTAAATAAATTTCAATTTGAGAAAATACAAAAAAAATAGAACAGGGTTTTCGTTTTTCGTCGAATAAATAAATAAATAAATAAATAAATAAATAAATAAATAAATAAATAAATAAATAAATAAATAAATAAATAAATAAATAAATAAATAAATAAAAATAAATAAATATAAATAAATAAATAAACATTAGTTATGTTTGTACATGGGGGTGCTGTGCAATAATCATGATCCTTTGATATCCATGATTTATCCTTGCAAATTTATAGCATCGAACCTCCAGCCAATGTTCCTTGCCAGTGCTAGCCACGAAACAAGGTCACAACTGTAGCCACTCCTTCAATGATCGCCATTTCAGTGATTGACAGTGATGTAATGCAAATATGGCGCTAGCCGTCTGGTCACGTGCGCATTTATATATGCGCATTTATATATACAACCGAAGTCTACTGTCCAAGTCCATTAGAATATTCATCAAAGTTCTATTTCAATATTTCAGTTTGCAACGATTATCTGGGAATGGAAAATGGTGACATACCAGATGAGAATATTAATGCATCATCAGCGTGGAGCTCTATCAGCGCAGCCACAAAGGGGCGGCTGAATGGTTCAGGTTATTGGGAACCACATCTGTCTCAGACTGGACCAATGTGGATACAAGCTGATATAGGTAATCGCATTTCACCATGCAGAATTGGTAGCATTTCCTATCGAAATTAATTTTAAGCTTCATTTGCATAGACCTCTGAAAAATAAATGAAACAAAAACGGCTAACCAGAACATGTATAAAGGATTCCAATCACCAGGTCTACTGATCAATTTTTCAGATACGATTACTTATCCTTCTTCATGTTCTTGTAATAATAGCCTGTTAAGTATCAACTCCGTATCTTAAAAGCAACTTAACTTACGAGCGCAAGATGTCAGGGGTGTAAACAGTAGCAACCGTCAAAATATCGCACAAGGATATTTGAACACAAGCACACGTCCTTTGCTTTCATTGTTTTTCTGTATTACTTTTTTCTCTTATTTTTTCATAATTGCACAATAGAAACATTGAAAATTAAATACTGAACACTGAAAATAAATCAGTTTGACAGCTTTTGACTCTTGGTGGTAACAAAATACAAGAAGATGATCATTAGAGAAGAAAACAGTTTGGTGAATGTGTTTCTGCACGCTGCATCTCCTGTCATCAACATAGTGAAATTGATAACTATTTTTTGTATTTAGGCTTTGATTGGGTTTTGTGGAGTTGAAGTAGCTGCTGTTTTATACACTGTAAGAATATTGTACATTTCTTACTGAACCTTTGAAATAACACTGAATAAGTTTTATTCTCCGTTGATCAGAATAAAATACTCTATCTGTCGTGCTACGGCTGGACCTACTCAAATACCCCGCCGCAAATATACGGTGGCTGAGACGCCTCGGCGCACCGGTCGTATATTAAGTGAACGTTTTGCATTGTATCACGTAAACAGCTTCCTCAAGAATACGCAAGTTGTGAACTTGACATTCAACTTAGATTCATTTCAAACATCTACATGTGATCTCTTTTGGAGACACAAACCAACTTTGCTCAAAACACATTATTCGTATTGCAACAATCCGTATTAATACACGGACAATTAATTTGAAGAAATGCTCAAAGGCACATCTCTTTTCGTTAGGATACAGAGAATCACATTTTGACCTATGTACTGTTTTTGAGTTACAATTGAGAAAGAAAAAAATGTCAGTAGCTTAACAAATACTAATTTTTTCATCAGGTTACCAGACATATGTATCTGGTGTTATAACCCAGGGTGATGGAGGTGCTGATTTATACCCTGACTGGGTGACATCATTCAAAGTGTCAACATTCCTGACTGCTGGTGCCAATGAGACGTTTGTTGAAGATCAAAATGGAACCGCGATTGTAAGTACTGACTGTAAAAAGTGTGTAATATATGCTCATAGACACGCAGATCACCCAATCGTTGTGATGTACTTTTTGTTACTCACTGAAATCACATTCTCTCTCCTGTAGATATTTTGGCCGGGCAACGTTGACGCCTTCGACGAGGTAACCACAACTTTTTCAGATCCAGTATATGCCCGAATTGTACGCATCATCTGTCTGAGGGTATCTAGAGATTTTTACCAACTGAGATTCGAAATATTAGGATGTAAAAAATCCTAGATATATCATATGTGACTCAACGTGACGGAATGAGGTGGATGTCGGTAAATGTAAATGTGGCAGATGACAACATATTCGTGGAGAATCATGGATCTTGTTCGATATTTGCATCGACCGTCGATCATGCGTCGATGCTTGTTATTAATTGTTTGACAACTAATTAATCAGAATTAATGCTAAAGTTATATTGGACAATATCAACGCAGGAAAAGATTCATATGTTATCACAATAATTAATAATAGTCAATTAATTGTTTTCATAAATGATCGACCAAGCATCGATAGTCGGTCGAAAGATCGAACTAATTTGTTTCTATTTACTAAGGCTACCGTTAACAATCTGCAAGGTAAATGATGAAGCTGGTATTTTAGGGGTCTCCCCGTCAGTCCGAAACACCGTCAGTCCGAAACACTACTAAATAAACCAAAGTTAAAAGGTACGACATTTTCATGTTCATGTCGTACCTTTTAACTTTGGTTTATTTAGTATTATTTAGTTCCCGTATCAATTTTCTTTGTAGTTGAGTTGCCTGATGAAGACATAGTCGAAAGCTAGCAATTATCAATATCAATAAAGTTACTGCTACGTCCGTCATATCACATTTCTCCCGTGCAATAATAAATAAATATATATAATTAAATAATTAATTAATTATACCGCCCTCCTTTTATGTTGCGCCCCACAAGCCGCACCCTTGTATGTGTCACCCAACAAGCCAATAGTGTTCTCTCTTCTCTTGTCATGATTTAATGTCTGTAAAATAAAAATAAATAAATAAATAAATAAATAAATAAGTCAATAAATAAATAAATAATTAAATAAATAAATAAATAAATAAATAAATAAATAAATAAATAAATAAATAAATAAATAAATAAATAAGTCAATAAATAAGTCAATAAATAAATAAATATATAAATAAATAAATATATCAATAAATAAAAAATAAAAAAAATATTATTATTGTACTAATGAAATTAGCACATAGCAATACAAATCTGTTTCGTCTAGATGGTTTGACCCATCCACACTCGTCAGTTGCAATGTGGAAAATGACTGAGAAAAAATTATGTCCTGAGTTTTGATGCGCGCGCAAGAGGAATTAACGCAACCGCGTATCTTAAAGTTGCGCAACACAATACGCGTCTTAAGTGCGTATCCATGTCTGGGCCTACTTATTGCTAAACATGTTTAAAGAGCAACTATTTATAGTTACACAGTAAGTGTTTTTTCTATGCCTGCAGCCACTTGCTAGTTCGTTTCTGTGGTTCAAGGTTGACATTTGTGGTTTAGTTATAATATAGTATTTCTCAGTAATGCTCCTATATTTTATAGTTGAGCACTGTATCTAGTGATGGTTTCATTGTAATTTCTTACTAAAAATAAAATATTAAATAATTAATTACAGTTACTGCTACGTCCATCATATCACATTTCTCCCGTGCAATAAATAAATAAATATAATTAATTAATTAAATAATAATTAATTAATTAATTAATTAATTAATTAATTAATTAATTAATTAATTAATTAATTAATTAATTAATTAATTAATTAATTATTAATTAATTAATTAATTAATTAATTAAGTAATTAATTAATTAATTAATTGTACCGCCCTCCTTTTATGTTTCGCCCCAAAAGCCGCACCCTTGTATGTGTCACCCCACAAGCCAATAGTGCTCTCTCTCTCTCTCTCTCCTCTATTTTTGACTGATTACACGACATCCTACTTAAATAAAACTTCTTTCTTCTTTCTCTTTTATTCTTTCCTTCTTTTCTTTCCTTCTTTTTTTCTTTCCTTCTTTTCCCTTTTCCTTTTCTTTTTCCTTGTTTTTTTTTTCTTCTTTTTTTTTGGCCGCCCCATTTTTTACCCCGGGGGGTTGGCGCCCGAAAGCATCCCCCCCCCAAAAAAAAATAAGCGCATGAAATACACATACCTAGGACAAGAGATTTGGCCTGAAGGGAACCCGTCGCAGGAAATAAAGAGAAGAACACAAGCAGGATGGGCAGCTTTCAGCAGATACAATGACATGCAACAGACAAAATCATGCCAAATTGAAGCTTTTCAATAAATGAATCTTACCTGCCATAACATATGGAAGTGAAACTTGGACATTAAACAAATATATGGAAAGGAAACTTCAGACTACACAAAGAAGTATGAGAAGGACGAGAAGACAAGACAACAGTAAAAAAGAATTAAAGGCCCATTCAGTGATTTGCTACTCCGGACAATCGTAAAAATCACCAAAATTCAAATGTTGGTACCTTTGTCATTGTAATAGATGCACTGGCATAACCTGCTAGTGGTTCAGCCGAAAGGCATGTATTTAAGACAAAACAAGAAATTTTACATGAATCTATAATTTACATACTGACAGTATATAAAGTAGCTACATGTATTTGAATGGGGCTTCAACTTCGTCAATACCGATGTTTTATTCGGTTTTTTTCCAAAATTTTTCATTTCGGAAATACCAAATGACAATTTGAATGACGTCACCCTTTACTTTCAAGCAATTTATAAACAATTTTATTTTTTTACACTTGCGCTGGAACACTGAATGGGTCTTTAAATGGAGGTGGGCTGGGCATCTGAGCAGAATAACACATGGATGATGGAGTCAGCTCACAACAGAGTGGCAACCGTTATATGGAGCAAGAAAAGGAGGAAGACCTCGAGCTAGATGGAGAGATGAGCTTGTCAGTATACTTGGGAACAGCAGCCTGGACAGGAATTGCAGGAGTCAGAAGAAATTGGAAAAATTTGAGAGAGGACTTTGCCCAGCAGTGGGATGATATGGGCTGCTACTGCTGCTGCTGATGATGACTAGTAAAATTTTCACTATACAATTTAAAGTTTCCAGGATTTCGGGTGATTTTAAAAGGGATTGTGACGACTGAATACCTTTAACAAGTTCATAAAAAACAAACAATAATTTTGTTGTTGATTAAATTAAGGTAGTCTTAAGTAATATTCATACTTACCTATTGTGAGGTATGCCGTCTCCTAGTTACCAGACATCTAGACTATGCCATAGTCGAATTTTGTTTAAAAAATATGTTATTATTAATCATGATGAACGCATTCCGTTGAACTCATTATACTGATGTTTATTAGAATTAAAGTGTTCAATAGTAAAATGGTCATAAAGAGTTTATGTATTTGGATGATTAGTAACAATAGAAGTTATATATATTGAATGTAACATATCGTCGGGTGTATTACATAGTGACGGATGTTGATTTTTGTCATTTTTATGAAAATTGGCCAATGTATTTTAAATAGTGAGTAGTATAATATTACCAAGATTTGAAGCCCAAGTTTGCATAATTAATTAGTTAATTAATTGATATTGATATAATACATTACCCGACGTTTTACATAGTGACGTATCTAAACATCCGTCACTATGTAAAACGCCGTTTACTCGGAAAAACAACTAAATTGTATGGCGTATCTGTCACATCCGTCACTATGTAAAAACATTATTTTTCAATTTGAACGTACGCAATTCAATATTGTTCATTGAAACCTACATGATTTCTTGACGGATGTTGATAACTGGGTATAAACCAAAAACGTTTACGTAGAGCAGATATTCAAGGGATCATTATTTTAGTAAAATATCACTTTTAATAAATTTTTAATGGTTCGAGTTGATTCGACAATTATTTAGAGACATTATTTCAAAGCTTTACAATATAAAAGGGATGATTAAGTAATAAAAAATGAAAATATGATCCTTTTTAATGAGTAGGTTATTGAAAGATGATCAAAATATGTTCAGAGGCGTTTAGAGGTGGCTCCAAATTGACAGATAATACAGTGTAAATTGGTAAAAACTGAATACAATCATTGGCGTTTTGTATAAAGAAGTTACAGCTTGTGTGATTAGCTATATCAGAGAAGATGAGAAAAGAGGAGATCGCTCGAACATATAATCCGATTACCCACAGTTAACCTCCATTCAATTTTATTTGTTTGGGGTACTTAAGGCTAGCTTCAGACTCCATATTGTACGTACAATATTGTATGTACAATACTTTTCGTGACGTCAAAAATTATTGCACGTGCAATAAATATACGTGCCACGACTAGTTGAATCAGATTAAATAACGCGCTATAACCCTGACGGTTCATTGTTTGCTAAATCCAAGCGAGGACACCAGAAAATCTATGCAAGATAAATTTCTACTGCTGCTGATGAAAAATCCTAGAGTGCGTTTGGAGGTTTTTTCTGCACTTTACCAGTAGGCCTAATAAATAAAGATTTAGGGTGAATGTTTTTAATCACTGCTCATCTGATCCACTTTCCCAGGAAACTAAATACCGATACTCCTTAGTTTTTCCCTGACTTTCCAGACATAATTATGAGTAAACATCAAATTTAATGTTTACAAAACAATAAAATATATATACATTCGTTTGCATTTTGTACATAAATAGTAATATTAATAATGTACAAACATTAAAAAAGGGGGCCTAAGAGTATGTCTATTTTTAATCATATACTAATTCCGCCATGCCCAAACATATTTTATATAATATGAAATCGTGTAATGGCACCCAAATTCCAATCAAAAATAAAAACAAATTTGTTATCAAATACACTAGGCCTATGTTGTATTACAGGAATTTAATAGATGGTGCATTTTAATAAATAAATAGATTAACACGGGTAATGGACGATAAATATTTGGCAATACCGGATTTACCACAGAGCCAGTGGATAAAGAAATTAATTACAATTAAAACAAATTAAATGAGAAAATGAAAGCAAGGACATTTTGGTGTTCAAAGTTCCGGTTCAAAATATTGTTTTAGAATGCGAAGGAGTCCTAAATGTTATCCTGGCCCAGGACACTGATTAATGTAAATTCGACCCATAGTTATTTTATCTACTTTTGCCACCATTCAACCTGTTCAATGTGATTTGTGCCTATTTTTAATACAATTCCGAAATCTGACGTATCGGTCCACAAACTATGATCCGAGACTATTTCCTATAATAGATATCGATTAGAGAATTACAGCATGAGGCTTTGAGGATGCCGTAATCCTCTTGACAATCAACCAATCAGAGAGACATATTTCAGAAATATGTCCGTATAGATGAAACTCTTTCAACTCTGATATATATATTTCAAGTAATCTCGTTTCACATTAACACGTTTATGGATGTATTGGGATGATCATAAGTAGGTCTATAACATACACTATCATAACATGCCTCAACGATATCAACATGTAAAAAGCTGTTGCAAATTCATAACACAACGTGTTATAATGTATAATGTTATATGCCAAAACTTTAAAAAACAATAAAAATATCAATCAAATCAAAACCAGAATAAATACATAGGCCTACAAATAATACTTAAGAAACTGACTAAATCAATATATGACTAAATGTCGGTATAAATGAATCGCTAAATCAATTAATCAATCAGTAATCAATCAATCAATCAACCAATCAATCAACCAATAAATAAATAAATAAATAAATAAATAAATAAATAAATAAATAAATAAATAAATAAATAAATAAATAAATAAATAAATAAATAAATAAATAAATAAATAAACAAATAGGCCTAAATAAATAAATCTATAAATAAATAAATAAAAACTGAATGTGCCATTTATATTATTATTACAATTTTAATATTATTAGTATTAATAGGCCTTTTAATATTAAGTACAGTTGAATACAATAAGACATAGAAAGATGTTCATCATTCCGTGCACGAACACTCACTAAATTTACCACTCTTAGAAATTTGGCAACTCCGTATCAATTAAGCAACCAATGATTGTAGCAAAATATATATTTTCCCGGTACATACTATTTATTGCACGTGTAATACTTTTGACGTCACGAAAAGTATTGTACATACAATATTGTACGTACAATACGGAGTCTGAAGCGCGCTTTAGTGGAGAAAATATTCCACACACGGAAGTACATCGTTAAATTCCCAATTTCGCAGTCAAATCATGCTTTTTTTCTTTAAAGAAAAATAATACTAACCAGGGTGACCATGATTTTTAAACGAGTGAAAAAGCATCATATATATCGCAACTCCCATTAAAAAAATCAAAAGTTTTGTTAAGTTATGGAAAGTCAAGCATAATTAATTTTCCAGTAAAATTAATATAAGGTCAAAGGAAAAGAAATTTAAATGATAAGCATTTGAATATTTGCGGCAGTTTACGGAAACTTAAAACTGGTGTAATCAGTAATTCAAACTCGTGGCAGTTTTTCCATATACTCCAGTTTTGTGTCCAAACGTGTCCAAAAATGCTATTTGGATCCAAAATGAGGGTCTTTTTCACAGGGATCTCGGGTCAACCTTAGCAGTCGGACATGCCAAACAATACAGAAATTATATTTTGCGGTCAACTGACGCAACAAATTGATATCCGGGCATGCGCCGTTTAGAGCTAGACAGTCGTGACTCGCAAAGCCACTTATCGTGTAAGTTGATCAATCGGATTAGATCATTATTTCCATTAATAGGCGGATGCACACATTATTTATTTGATGTGGGCAGCGAGCGACCTCCTCTTTTATCATCTTCCCTGGCTATATCATGAGAGTTAGAACTAGTAAGATCAGGAGTAAATACTCAAATACAATATGCCATGTATGTCGTGGGCACTCGTGACGAGTCGGTTTTATCATGAAAAAAGCGTTTAATAATAAGCGTAAAGAACCGACGGATGCTTTGAAGTCCTTCCTTGATCCGACTTTTATGCCAAAGACATAGTGACGGATGTGTGACGGATGTCCATAGATCAACACGAGAGACCAGATTAGCGTGCGCGATATTGGCGCAAGACATAGTGACGGATGTGTGACGGATGTTAGGGTGCAACGTTTTCACGTTTTTACATGTGATAGATGTTTCAAGATACTTTAGATACTAGTTTTTAAAATACAGCAACTTTTGGAGGATTTTACTTGTTAGTGTTCTGCTATGGTTGATCACAAATCGGCGTACTCTTTGATCGCGTCTAACTAAAAAAAAAATTTTCTGGCGAAGTTTAACATCCGTCATTGTGTAATACACCCGACGATATCTTGCATAATTATAATTGCTCACTTAATATTGAGCAATTCTGATTTTGGAATCTACTGATCGCGAAAGCCCGAGTGAAAAATCCGACTATGCACTTTGACTTTTAAGCAGAACTTTACCCCGGGACTTTGATCTCTAAAACACACTGTCAATCATACATGTTTATCAATTCAATTTAACCGCAAGTACCAAGCATGGTAGTAAGACGTGCTAAATGTACGTCCATACACACCACCGAGAGTTTAACTTTCGCGCCAGATCAAACGTGCTGTCTACTGAAGATACTAAAGATATAAACTAGCCGAGATCGGTTTTCTACAATTACACGAAATAGAATCATGGGTTTTTTGGGGTGAGGGAGAGGGAGAGGGAGTGTGTGTGAGGGGGGGATGTTGGGGTGTGTATGTGCGAACGGTATATTAAACATCATGTACTAATCTTTTTAGGGCATGTGACTATTATCATAGACCTGAATAAGTATTATGCCGATCGTTCCTTTCGAAACCGTTCCATATGAGAATCTCTCATTGGAATGTATAGGCATTATATATTAGTAAAGTATACAATGTAATCATTGAATAACAATTTTCTCTGATGTGAGTAACTTTTTGAGCCTTCGCGCGCTCCACGAGCTATTCTAGTCCATCAGCAACTGAGCCAGTTCGCCTTAAATTGGCTACTGAGCACAAGAAATTCGAAAACTTTTAAATTAAAATCGTGATGAGTTACGACAAAATTAGTTTGACAGGGGGCGGGGTGGTCAATTTAATAACTTTATCCTACACGACTGTTAAGCAGTCGGATGTCAGACATGATAGGCATACATCGTTAAGTGATAGAAAGTGTGACTTTAAAATATATACTAATTTTGGATACCTTCGGAGGAATTTTTTAAACAAGTATGAAAAAGTCACCATCAGAAAATCTCTGGCAACATTATTCAAAACATGCTAGCAACTCGAGATACTCTCAACGCGATTTTGATGTATTTGAGTATGATAATTTTGTGCTCCATTCGTTCTCTTTGACGAGAGGGAGGTATTTCATAGCATTTATGAAAGCCTACTACCAGTTAGTATATGACATGCATACCAGTGTTTATTATACTCCAATAACATGAATTGCTCCTGGTGCTGCTTCTGGTTATGCGCTTTACGCATGCGTAAGCGTTGGTAGGGACGTATCAGAGCTATCATCTTGTTAAAAGCATAATACTACTACAAGGGATTTTCAACATATAAGAATCCAAACAATCAAGTACCAACATGCACAGTTTTGTCCTTATATCACTTTTGGGTTTATAACAAAATGTTTTCAAGCCTCTATCGTGATTGGCAGCTGCATAAGACATCTCTTTGACAGCTGATAATGCCCATCTATTCACCAAGTGGCTATTAACTGATGAGTACTGTCATTATATTAATATGAAATCATTGTTTATCAACAAAGGCGAGGGACTCGTCTGTCGATATGCTCAAACAAACCGCTACACTGTTCAATGGCTTTCTTGTACTATATGAAATATGGTGGGCGATTTGAAATGCACGTGCCCTGAGCAAACTACGATGCGTACGCACACTGTAGGGCAAAGAACAATGGAAATTGTCATAATTCGCGGGCATACTGCCGGGCAATGACGTCACATGTCAAGTGGTCTATACCCGATCAATGTTGGAGTTGCCTATAGCCTATATGTTTAAAATTCAATATGGCTACCGAACTGTCATGTGGTCCAGTGGATTAGTGCGCTGGACTTCTGTATTCTGTATGTAGCAGCGGCGTGGGTTCGAGGCCCACCTGTGCCGAACTGAAATTCCATTTGTTTTAAATTTAATATTAGGGAAATAAGACTGGGCGAATTTATGTATGACGTAGAGAGGATTAAGATCCCTTTATTGATCCCTGACCCCACCGACTACCCCGGGCTGATTTCATGCAAAACAAATCACCAGATGACTGACTATAGGAGCGTTGGTAAAGTATGTGGCCTCACTGCAATACATAGCTACGTAAAAACGTACGTGTTAACGTACGTAAAAACGTACGTCCTACGTCTAGGTTTGGAAAATCGCAATCTTTCTTATATCTACATCTATACGCAATTTAATGCGTGTAGGGCTTCAAATTACGCTATACTGCGGATTTTTTGTCAACTACATACATTTAAATGAAATGTTTATGGACTTATCCTTCTCCTGAAAGCTTTAAAAAAATTCAAATATTGCTACACGCGGTGATCAATGATAGTGCTTCCGAATTTTAATTTTGTAAAAAAAAAAATCCTTGTTTGGCTTTATCTTGTTGGCGCAGCGGTAGTTCCCTCGTCGGCCTTGCACCACTGAGGTCCTGGGTTCAAGCCCTGGCCATGCCAAATGACAGTGTGTGCATTTTGTTTATTCCAATTCCATGCCCGCTCTCGCAGGTTTTCTCCGGGATCTCCGGTGATTAAAAAACAGTAATTAGTTGTATGGTTAATAAAAACTTCCTCCCTTTGGGGGAGCTGCACAGATAATTTGGTGGATGTTACAATCTAAGTGCGGTCAGATTCGGCTGCAACTTGCCTAGTTGATACGATCTGATTGTGATGATCAACCATGGCAGCGAAATTACGGCGCTTTGAATCCTTCAAGACCTGGAAAAAGGCGCTATATAGATCCGAAATTTATTATTTGTTTATTATATTTAAAGGAGCATGGTCCATATGGTTTATATGCCAAAATACAAACTAAATCTTAAAACCACAACCCTAACTCTTAAACAATGGTGAGGATCGAGGGTATCCCGATGTTTTGATATTTCTATATAGGTTGTTTGTGAAACTCAACAACAAGAAATAGCAACTGCAAGAATCCGTTGATGTGTTTGCTGTTTGTCCTCATTGCTGTTGTTACTGCTTGTTTGTCCCCGTTATTGTCCCATAAGCTGATCTTTCTCTCGTTGTGCTGATTCTACAATATAATCATTCTGGTAGCTGTTGTGATATGTTTTGTTATTGTTGACGGATATTCTCTTAATTAATGAAATTAGTGGTACAATTCTAACTATTTTAAACTGTTGTTATTTGGTAGTTCACAGCATCTTACGAATGGTAGTGAGCTTTGGCAAAAACTGCATTGCTCAATTCATAGCGAGCGTGTAGACAAATTAAAATATCACATTTTTATATACTTTTATAGGTACCGCGGTTCTTTAGTTACGTTGTAAAGAGGGCTGAAACAACAACACTTTTGTAAAACGTAAATAACTCATTTACAATAATATATTAAGGGATCTAAAATGAGCGTTTATTGCGTTTCGACAGTATTTTTTGTGGGACATGAGAGCACCTCAGACCTATCGAATTACATTCTGAATACGAAGCATGTCTTTCTGATATCAAATAATTTTCATTTTTTGAAAATCACAATATAATACAAATTTTATGACAAATTATAAAAAAATGATATTTTTCAAATGTTTGATATATAACAGTCCTCGAAGTAAATTATATAAATCTAATGATATATTCTTAAAGTGTATGTAGCAGGGAGGAAAAGCCGACGGTCAATTGAAAATTTTGACCTTTCCTATTGATATGGATTTTTCCCCCAAAAGACCTATTTTTGTTGGTGTTTTGGGAAAAAAATCCATATCTTCAATACGAAAGTCAACATTTTCAATTGATGTCGGCTTTTCGTCCCACCTACATACACTTTAAGTATAAATCATCAGATTTATAAAGTTTACTTCAAGTACTGTTAAATATCAAAAATATCAATTTTAAATGATTTGCCATAAAATGTGTATTAAATTGCGAATTTCAAAAAATCAAAATTATCTGATTTTAGAATGACATTCTTCGTATTCAGAATGCAATTCGATATGTCTGATGTGCTCTAATGTCCCAAAATAAATACTGTCCAAACGTTCATACCCCTTCCCTTAAGCAAGTTTGCAAAAATACGATTTGTAGAATTAACTTTTGCAAAACATCAATGTGTTAATTTCCATTAATATATTGATCTAGATAATGAAAATCGATTTTTTTTTTGCTCCGACCAACAATACCTCGTCTATGCAGATTTGTAAATGCCTCTTACTATCTTGTAAGAAACTGAGAAATTAATATTTCCGAGTTCCGACTGATTTTGCTTGATCGCATCACAAATAATATTGCTTCTGGTGTTGGTTCTGTGCTTTACGCATGCGTAAGCGTTGTTAACAACGAATCGTCTTGTTAAAAGCGTCATTTTAGTTGTGCATAGTAACACAATAGACTGATACTACATAATTGCAAACCTGTTATATATCTGAACTTTGGAGAAAGGATTTCAACCAATTTAAGCGGAATAGCTTGAAAGAAATAGTAAGTATGTTAGCCATAATATATACATTATATATGTTCATTGTATTTACGTTATTAGCCACAGAAATGTTACAGCACTTTTTAATCTATAGATTTGGAATTATATTACTGAAACAAATTGCTATAAAGTAAACAAAATTTTGAAGACACAGCGTTGAAATTATATTCTGTATTTCTCAGTGAAGATGATAAAAGATAACAACAAAATTCCGTTCACTTGCAAACAATTGATGCTTTGCTCAAAACCCTTTATACTTTTGTGGATGAGGCTCTTCATGTTTGTATATTTAAAAAGCGCTCGAAAGTAAGCACATATGCTAAGTATCGAGTTTTTACGGTATTGTTATTGCTGTTGTGTTGATGCTACAATACAGTTATTCTGGTAGCTGTTTTGATATGTTTTGTTGTTGTTGACGGAGATGTTCTAAATTAATGAAATTATTGGTACATATGTCCCTTTAATGTAATTGATATTACAAATTGTGTTCCATTTCTTATCAAGTTATTACATTTTACATTTCAGCCCTATGTCATGTGGTTGTCATACTTGGTAAACCAGTACAGCTTGGTACTAATTCTACAGTTTCTGTGTATTCTGCCAGGTAAGCAGGATCTACATCATATAATCGATCGTTTTGATATAATCATTACACTTATACATTGGTACCATATAGCTATGGGTCTTCTCTATCCAGTGCTACCAAAAGTACAAACATTCCCCACATAATATCAATATGACGTCATAATGTGAGGGCCCGTGCAAATTAAGGAGATTCTGGTTATATACAAAAGTATAGACGAATCAAATTTCACGCATTCCTAAACCTCAATGGCAGCCATAGCTGGGTCCCCGTCGGCTCAATTTCACCTAAAATGTGAAATGATGCGGCCTTGGACGTTATTTTAAACTGCGTTCTATCACCCGTGTTACACTAGACAAAAGAATGATGGCAGTTTACAACACAAAAATCTAACATCGATTTTTAAGCGGCTTTAATCCACCCAATTGGGCAGTAACAACATCAGTTTGGTGTTGCGGGGACCCAATAATGGCCGACCAAATCCTGACCATGACTTTGCTCGTTGGATTCGTCTAGGCAAACTTGATTTTCGGCTAAAAAAACTGACAAGTATTGGGGAGGCAGTAGCTCTTGGAATAATTTGACTATAGTGAAATGAAAATCATTGATTTTACTGTAGAAACCAAAGGTGGGCCTCCCCTCCCCCCATATTGTCATTTTTCACGGCCGGTCCTGCCCTCGGGTAAGGTGCTGGGGTAAATTGTATCACTAAAATGAGCGCAAAGGATAGATCTACGATTTATACATTAGGTCGTTTAGGTGTAAACATGCGCGTTTGTATTTTTTTTTGTGACGGATCAAAAAACTTAGGGGTGTACCCCACTCTAGTTAGGGTTAAACAACCCATAATTTGTAGAAATAAATATTGAAAAGCTAGCCATTTTATACATTGTGTATACTATAGTTTTGCTGGGTTTGAACAATCCAAAATACATACTATTTATGGGCGTCCCGTCAATGCTAGATTACAAACCATAAGATTTATAACATAAGCTATTATGCTAAATACTGCATGAACATTCTGCTAAGTTATGAGTGCTTATGTTTATAGAGTCCATGTATCTTAAAGTGCGCTTATTCCCGGGCCAGGGATCTTTCAGCGACAGTACGCAAATAAGTAAAAACAATATTTTTCAAATTAATGGGTACTTATGACCCCATTTAACGTAATTATATATTTGGCAAAGGAAAAAAATAATTATATTGTCAAAATCAACTTTGCTGGTTATGTTGTGTTAACATCATGTAAAGTGTTTTAAGAAATTTTAAAGCTAATTTTGAGTTGAAAATTTCGAGATTTGTCCAATAAAGCACGTACCATAGCTCCGTAATTCAAGAAGATAGAAAATATGAGTGAAAGTTGTAACATTGTCTATGCGATGTTTGTTTGTATCTTTTTGTGACCTGGCAACACTTGAAGTTTAATAATCATGAAAATGTGACATTTTGACCATGAGGTGTAAAAACATATGCCATCATGACTCCCAGAACATTGTAATTGTGGTTATTAACAAAGTAAACCATGTACCATTCAAAATTGAACAAAATGGTTTGGGGGATTATATCGGTAAAACGAGGTGTTGCAAGAAAATAACACATTTCTTACACAAGCTTAATTTAACGTAGAGTGTTTTTCCTGTATCCTAGTAATACCAAACATATTTTCTAAGTTTCTGAGTTTCTGTACCTCATAGTTTAATGTTTTAGAACCAAATTTAGAATTTTAGCCAAATGAGTAATTATTGGTTCCAAAGCCCAAAACCAAATGGTATTATCTTTTGGACTATACGTCCGGTGTAGTAGGCCATGCCTCATTCAACAATAAACGCGGGATTGTAACTGCCAAGTGCAGTGTTGCCAGAAAATAACACATTTAGTGTTTCTACAGACTACATTGTCGAGGTGGTGCACTGACTTGTCTTCACCTCTATACGGTATTACACTAAATTATCAGATAGAAATAATTTCCAGTGTGATTTTTGTTAAGAATTGCCAGATATTCCAGATGTGAATTTGGGGATTCAGTTCTAAACAAAATTTATTATGTAATAGTGTTGTAATAAAACGACAAACTTTTGCATTGCAAACATTACAAACAATTAGAATTTTCATTACAAATTATCATCATTATTTTTATTTATTTCTTCCAACAAGCGTTATTAACCATGCTATAAGTCCTTGATTTATCAATATGGTCATCTTAATTTATTCGCTTGTCTCAAATCCTTCCCAAGCTAAAAACCTTATGAAGAATGTGGTTTTTAAAGAGTTGTTTTAGAGGGTTTTTTTGTTTTACTTTATTTTTATCTGTTGGACGAGCTTTTTTGCACAAAAAAAATGACCACCTTTTCATCTCTCAAGGAGGTTTCACTGTGGTGAAGAATTTTATTGAGATTTACTATTTAGGTAATTTTGACGGCTGGTGATGTCAGTGTGGTGGATTTGAATAAAAATAAAGCAGCCAAAAAATAATGAATAACGCGGAAAACCGGACGATTTTACTATAACGCGCGCGGGGGCTTTAAGAAGAACTGTTAAATTAAGATGGCCTAAACTGGACAAAGGGCGGATTGAGGGGAATGATACATTGACCATCATGATAATCATAAGTTTCTTCTTATTTTCATGATATTCGCAATTTATTTTTTTTTTTTTATTATTTTTTTTTTTTGTGGCATGAATTTTCAGCCCTATTTCAACAGTTCAATTTGCTATCAATTTAAATCTGCTATTCTTGTTTCTTTGGGCATAATTATTATTATATAATCTCATGTCAGCGCCATACACACTTCAGATGTTGTGTTTGTTGATTACCGAACTTAAAGCTATTTTTTATTCCTTTTATGTAAAATGGCTCAAAGTGACAGCAATATTACTAATGGATGAGAGGCATTATGAAATGCACAAAACGTAACTCTTTTTACTTATTTACCTACATTTTTAATTTATTAAATCTCACCGTTCCGTGTCTTAAAACCATAGTAACCACCAGAATTATGAAAATTACTCGTCATTAAAGAAAGGTAATATATTTATAGTTTTAAAAAGTACTTTAACATCATACTTAAAATACAGTAAGCCAAAAAATAAAGGTGCCAGTTGTGTTCACCCCTGTATATCCTAGATAAAGACAAGTATGTCAAAATTAAAACAAGCAGCTAATACCCGTATTAAAAAAACGGAATCTAAAACCTAATGAAGAAACGAAATCAGAAGTTGCACCTTTGTGTTCTAATCAATGAAAGCACGACGCCAGTTTTAACGTGCGAAATTGTGAATCAATGGAAGCACGGCGTTAGTTATCTTGTTGAACGCTTAGTGTACACATCAATGGGGCATGCAATGGAGCAAACTGCAACTTTTAATTTGGCATCTTCCTTGGGTTTTTGGATCGTCGTGTTTTTATTTCTAGGACAATTTCAACAAATGAGATCTTAAATTCAAGCTAAAAGATGCAGCTATTGTCTGCTGGTTCCAAATATGACATATATGTCTTTGTTTAGGACATACAGTGGGTGAACATAACTGGTACCTTAATTTTTTGACTTACTGTAGTTAAAATACTTTAGTATTTAAAAAATGGTATTTTGATGTCTGATTTAGTGTTGGTGAATCTAGTGTAGAGTTGTGGGGTAGTTTTGCCGACATATTGAAGTCTTTCAATTTTTCTTGTATATGAGAAGATAATTACCCAAGTAGATTTGCAGTTGATTTTATCAGAAATGACTTGCCTGTAAAAGAGTTACTGAATATGTCAGACTCATTCATGAAAGAGAAAACCAAGCACTTTTGGTGGCGTATTTGGTGCTTTCGGGATTTTCATTGTTGCGTAAGGGGCGTAATGAGGCTGTGATTTAATATCCCGAAAGTTGCGAAAAAGACGAAAAGATAGAATTGGAAATATTTAAAACAAACAAACAAGCATGCAAAATAGTAGTGAAAGCACAACAAAATTAGAGGGACACCTGCTTGTCCCGTCCCCCTTGCCACTGTAACGCATGAAAAATGCATGATAAAAGCGGAGTGTTAGATGTGGGCTGATAGACCAATACAAGCCTACTAGGTGGTTACCCATATTTGGCGGTTCTCGGCGGGACGCGATTACCTGGCTGATGGGGACTGTGCCCACCAAGTTTCATGCCCATCCGACAATTTTCACTAATTTAACCTCCGATGACCCCTGGTGACCCCTAAATGACCTTCCCAAAATTTGACTCTAAATTATGACTGTACCCACCAAGCTTCATGCCCATTCGACAATTTTTACTAATTTAACCTCCGATGACCCCTGGTGACCCCTAAATGACCTTCCCTAAATTTGACTCTAAATGATGACTAGGGTGTCAGATTAGTGGACACAAAATGTCATGAATCCAACCACGAAACACGTGCGCGAACGTTTAGCCAGTGTGAACATTGGTCATTGGTTTAAATATAATACTATAATGGACAGAAATGATCAAATATTCGTCCTTTTTTGTCAGCTAAAGTTTTAAAGAACAAAAACATTATGCATCACCTCTTCCACAAGTTAGTCTCTTACACAAAACATTCAACCTCACGCTGATTGCCCACAGTGTATTTTTGGAAAAAGTACGTTTTTCATCCATAATTTACCGTACAAAAGTTTATCTTGGTTATGAAGCCTGTTTAATTTTCATTGGTAACAGACGTTTTGCGTTGACCTATAGACTGTCTTGCATATGCTATCGTGGCAGCTGCTGCTCTGATAGGCAATCTCTGACCTGCACTCATGGGAAATGGTGTCCATTTTATATTTCATAATGATTTTAGCTTACATGGGTCATTTGAACATGTTGGTGAACACAAAAAAATGTACCCAAAGGGGTCCTCTGGGGTCGCAAGTGGGTGATAGTATTTTTTAAATGCTTAAAATCAATTCAAAAGTATCTCAAGGTGTCTCCTGATGTAAGGTGAACAAAAAAAAAATCAATAATTTAGTAATTAAAAAAAAAAGCGCAGTGATTTATAGTGCGCTACGCACAGGCACAACGCCTAGACGTTGATCCACAAGCCTCATCACACTTTACATCATTCCACAAACCATCTAACAATAATTCAGGGACTTTGCTGCTTCAAGAGCGCACACCCTAGACATTCCACAAATAACCATAACTAGATGTTTAATTTGGGAAATATGACCAAAACAAGCTAGAGTGTATGGTACATTGACTTTTTAGTGCAACTTTTGAAAAAGCACCTATTCTCATTTAAGGAGTCACCGTGTCTACAAATATTGAGCTATCCAGACAAATGAGGTATACAATTTTGCAGCACTAAACTGGGTTTGTTTTTTGCTCTATTTTTAAATTTGACGCATAGTGTTTGAGTTATTGTTTCGAAATAAAGTTGGAGTAATTAGTTCTTGTGATGTGTTCATGTAGTTTTCCCATATGTAACATGCCCATTTCTGCTAAATTGTGATAAAATAGTAATGCCCATTGACCACTGTATAAAATAAACATTTAACAAACGGTATGAATTTGTAACTTGTCAATAGTTCCAAATGTTATTCAACATATTCAGTTATTTCCATTCAATAATTTCGATTGATGTAAGCATGTTAAATGCGGTACAACACATCCCAAGTACTTCCTCGACTCCCATCTTTGCAGGATGTTCAATATAAAAAACGATCTACAGCAATAATTTCTTTAGTGCAAATCATGTTAATTTGTTTTCTACGAGTATTTATTGTGCACTTAGACGTGTCTACCGGTTTACTTTATACATTCTAAACATTAGAATGTGATAAAAATTGCCAAACACAGCTCAACTTAAATTCCATTTTGTGGTGTATGATTTATACGATGTTCAAGGAAATATAAGAAACAATCTCTGGCTTAACGCAATTACCTTCTAAACACGTAGTTTGCGTCGAGTTGTGTATATGGTCTGTACAAACATAATTTTGATGGTCGTAGTAAATATTTCTAACGTACTTCAACTTTTTGCTTTGAATTTAAATATTTCCTTGATTCACAGCTCATCTGGGTGTGGTGCAGAGCCACCTTTGTGTTCTGGAAAAAAGACCAGATCCATCAAGTGGCGGTGCCTTGAGATGGTCTCTACCATTTGCAGAAATATGTCTTTGTCAAGGCGTGGTAGCACCTGTATATGCCAAAACCTGTCAAAGAAATGATGTCCAGTATGAAGAAGGTGATCTGTGGTTCGTTGATGACCCACATCTACTCACCATTCGACATAATTGGGAAAATGATTGGATACTTGATGACCTTTTGGATCGCACTACATATTGTAGTAAGAGCTTCGTATACTAAAATTTGAAAAATAAAATCCCAATAAAGCAACATAAATGATAAATGAACAAACGGACTATGAACGGTTTGATAAGTGACCACTTACATGTACATATTTATTATATTTTACTTGCGAATAAAATTTGCAAACTTTAGTATATCAAGAATACTACTCAGATTAGTGAACGCACTTAATATAAACGGTTGTATAACACACATTACTGAAAAGGTGACCAAAATCTTATCACCAGTTACGTCATTTGTATAGTGCAATGCTTCTTTATTCATACGCCAAAAAGTGATAATTCATTAGAAAAAATTGCTTTAAAATGTATCGATTTTTTGTTCTTATTTTATACAGAGTGTAATTTGGGTATTGATAACTGTGACGCCAAAGCTGCTTGCACCAATAGCCCCGTCGGTTCTTTCACATGTGAATGTAATGCCGGTTACAGTGGAGATGGAGTAACATGCACTGGTTAGTGAATGATGTGCCATATCTCCATTCTATTCATTAATTTTATAAACAATATAATTTCAGTATGAATATTATTTTGTAATCTGATCATTATCATTAGTCGGCTACAAGCTTTCTCCCACTATTGCGATCTTGGACAAGGATCTTTGCTGCAGTATCCCTTCAGTATCTCCCAGGAGGTACTGGAATTACTGTAAGTACAGTGTGCGCGGCCGTCCCGGTTTCCTCTTCCCATATGGTGGAATATAAAGGGCATATTCTTTCACAGTCTTGTCGTCTTCAAGACGCAGTGTCTGGCCGAGAAAATTTGAGTCGATGAATCTTGACTCTGAACCGAGAAATAGACATAAAAAATTAAAATGTAGCACATAGCCTATTTTATTGTGCATTACAGACGAAAATTTTATTTGATTCGGTTTACTGGTTGCAAAGAAATTAACGATTACATAATGCGCGCATCAATGCAATTCATTCCAAGTTTGATCAACAGGCACTTTTTTCATACTCGCTTACTGCTTCCTAAAGCTTGTGTATCTCATTAGATTTAGTCCACATTATCTATTTTATAATCCGACGGTGTTATATTATTCATGCGTTCACTGAATATGAATAAAAGTTTTTCCGAGAAAACTTTGATTTCTGCAATTGGAAGCTTTCCATCTTTAATTTTTTAGGTTGTGCTAATATGTTATATTTTACTTTTCCAAAGAACATTTGAGCCAAGATTGCGTGTGATTTTTAATTCCATGCGATGTTCAAGTTTTCAAAGATTTAAACTTTGCATAACAATTTCGTGGAAATATTCCAAAAACATTAATCTGTGTGATAAAGATTTTAAGCCAGCTGGAATTCTGTATGCAATATTCTTTATGCAACATTCATATCAACATTAACTTAAAAAGATATTTACAAGTGCTGAGCATCATCTGACATGCAAGCTTTTATTTTCAATATCGCGCAGATTTTCAAATTTGAACACAACCTAATTAAATGTCTTGCAAGAAAGATTATTTAAAAATACGAAAAGGATTTCACAGAACAAAATATAAAGCAGACTGACAGTTAACTACTGGTGCGCATCGTGTTGAATGATCTTTCTTTCAAACTTGGAATGAAGTAAATTAAGGCATGCGTCTTATATTCGCTCATTTCTTCGTAATTAGTCAAACGATTTAAATAAAATTAGCATATAATATGCAGACTAATTTGGGTTATACGTTGACTTTGCGATTTTTGAATTCTGATGTCTATTTCTCGACTTACGTTCAAATTCATTGGCCCGGTATTTTTTCTGGGACACCCTGTATTATGACTAATTTCATTATAGAGGTTATCCATGTTCTATAAGCTGCATATCCTATCAACGACTGCTATACCCTGTTTAGGACTTTCAAAAGAAGTACCTGCATGTGCAACCATGGCTGTTTCTAAATAGCCCGCCAAAGTCATGCAGGTAACTCCGAGGTCGTGCATTGAATTTGTTTGAATGATGAATATTACGGGAATCAGCGCCTTTTGTTAGAAGTCACACATGAGTGAAGTGGATAACCTCTTACAGAATTATTGTTACTTACACGCGGGTCATCCTCCTTGTTGGTGTCAGTGAAATTCTCATCAAAAGTTTTCAAAAATTTCAAAACAAATTCTCTTCAGTACTGTAGAGCCATTCAAAATCTGTGATAAGCTGATTGATAAGCTTTTTCGTATATTTCATACAGATATTGATGAGTGTAGTCTGAACAGTGATAGCTGTGACGCAAATGCTGCTTGCACCAATACCGTTGGTTCTTTCACATGTGCATGTAATGTCGGTTACATTGGAGATGGTGTAACATGCACAGGTAAGTTTATTATGTGTCATATCGCCATTCTAATCATTTTGAATTTACTATATATATGGAGTGGTTAGAAGAACAGGCCATTACCAGCGCACCACTAGATTGCAAACCGAAATTATGGCGGCGTTATGAAACATTAAATTCACCGATGAAGATGAGGACGACGGAAAGATACCATTTCTTAATACCCTGATCGTCCAAAAAAAAAACCAAGATGGAACAAGATGGAACCATCAAGTTGTTGTTCTACCATAAAAATATCCCCACAACCCAATACTTGAACTTTACCTCCCAACATCCGCTACACCAAAAGCTCGGCGTAATAAGAACACTCTTTGACAGAATGCACAACATAGTGACCGAAGACGAAGACAAAAAGGAAGAGGAGGAAAGAATAAGAAGAGCGACGCAAAAAGAAAAGGCAAATGCAAGAAAAATGGCTTTAAATTTATAAAATGACATGTTAAAGGATTGGCTCAGAAAATGCTAGATTTATGTGCTTTAGACATAAAAGAATATTTTATTTTCAATGGTAGGTTAAAATAAACATATTAAGGAATAAAAAAATAATAAAAACTGAAAAACGAAATTTGCAAGGTTTTTCACCCCTTTCCCAACTTTGACTCGCTGTATCTCGAAATGACTGAGTGCGACTTATGGCGGGTTTCGTCAGAGCAGTTCACGTATATATATATATGACTCACTGATTAAGCACACATCACATCGTAGGAACGAGAACCAGTTCCCGCGGGAGATGTTGTGACTGGAAAGGACATGTGATCAAGATGACATACTCTGCTATCGAAAACTAAGAAACGTGAGTTTTATTCTTTGGATTTGCCTATCCCAAAAAAATAAGGATGCATGATGTTACCAAGAATATCCAAACTAATATTATTTAAGCGTTATTGAGTTTTGATTGTATCATATTACAGAGTACATGAATCGTCATTTGAGCTTTGCCTATGATCACACCTTTAAATCTGTATTTTGCCTAAAATTATCATGACTTATTTCATACATATGTTGTGCACATATCGATGAATTTACTTTAAGTCCTGATAACTGTGACGCAAATCCTGTTTGCATCAATACCGTTGGATTTTTCACATATGCATGCAATCCTGGTTACAGTGAAGAAGGAAGAACATGCGCAGGTAGGCCTATTGTTTGCGCTATTGATATTCTATTAATACAAAATAATTGTTACTTACTCGCGGGTCATCCTCCTTGTTGGTTTCAGTGAATTCCTCGTCAAAGGTTCTGCTCTGATTGCTTGAAGTTTTCAAAACAAATTCTCTTCAGTACTGTAGAGCCATTAAAAATCTGTGATAAGCGGTACTCTAGAGGCATTCTTAAAGGGACCATTGAAAGAAAAACATATTTGGTATCAAAATAAAGCTAATAACATATAGAATCCATTTCTAAAACGATAAACGCAATTTTCCTTTATTTTACCCCCCAAATCAGCAAATACAGACAAAGCGCCCAATGTCGCGTCGTTCCGCCCAATTCATATGTGCAGAGACACGTGGCAACCCCTGTGACGTCAAAGTGGTTATCCTTTCCGCTGCATGGCAACACTGCATAGTCCAGACTTGGTCCTAAACCAACGCATGAACGTGTTTACAGCAATGAACTTTTATGTGCCTTTTAGGCCTAAAAAGTATATTAAAAAGAATATTATAATATAAATTACAAAGCTACAATGACTTCTATGATAGGCCTATAATATATAAATTCTAGCTAGGCCTACAAAATTGGCCAACAACGGGGAAACATAAGTATAAGTTAGGTCTAGGTCTTCATATTGACAAAGTCAAAGCTGTCAGTGCTAGCTGCTCGGCGTTTGCAAGAGAGTATCATTTGTTTTGACTGAGGCATTCTGATATAGCAACTCTTTACTTATATTTCCTCTGAAATATCTGGTGAGGATAAGAAAGAGAAGGCAATGATGTTTCGGGTTAGCCCATGACATGCGACTTAATTTCTTTAGGCCAAATTAGCCTACCTCCCGGGCGTGCGGCCTAGGTTAGGCCGTATAAAATTAATATTTTGGTTCTCGTCCAGAGGATTTTCATGAATTGATGAGAGAGGGAGGTGCTTTTTTTTCAGTGTAAAATCAGCATTGTCTGCAGTTTTCGGTCTTTTCCAACAGTGCTCGAGGAAACGATGACGCACTTTTTTTTTCAAATGTGAGATTCTGAGGGATAAACCCCCTAGAGTAGGCCCTACCACAAAAAGACTTGGAAGTGGTCCTTGTTCTCTAATAAACTTATTTATAGGCCTATGTATGAAAAATAAGCACTTTTGAAAGTTAACTTATGGAAGAAAAAGCTTTTTTATACCAATTGTCAGGTTTTGGAAAAAATAATCATCTCTTGTAGGTCCTACGGAAAAAAATACATAGGTCTATAATAATAATACCCATGGGAGGTGCTCGCGCCGGCACATCATCTGCAATTTATGTGTTGCGACAAATCTTGGCGATATTCCCCTCAACATCGTCACTATATCATAGGCATAGGCCTACTCATAATTAGTTTTATGGTTTTATATATGCCATGTAGGGCCTACATAAAGTCATCGGAATCATGGTCATGTTGACCGGGGGGTTGCATTTATGAATAAGTAAGATAGGAAGCTGCATATGCTTGATGATGATAAAAAAACAAAAACAATTGATCGTCCCCGCCCGCTTCCATTCGCATGGCATTGCAATTGATGGAGTCTGAAATGTTTAATGCTATTTTCTTTATTATTAGGGAAAACTTCTTTTTTTAAATGTTTTAAAAGTTAATACTAGTCAATAGTTTAGATTTGCTTCTGTCTAATAAGCACCCCCTAAACCTGTATTCTCTTATCATCGCATGATGACGGACAACAAGGAGGAGACCGTCCCTGGTAGCATAGTGCATGTAGCATGTAGTGTAGCATAGTATGTAGCATATAGCATGTAGTTTAGCATAGTGTGAGGGGACGACCGACTTGTGCGAATACGGGTAAACGTCCTGATCTACCTTCTAGTTGGCGGGGGTTGTTAACTTTCTGACTAGTGCAGGAAGTTACGGACAGATCAGGGTGGCTAGGAGAGGACCGCTCATCCGCCTAGCTTACTTTTGAGCAAAACTGCATCACAATGAAGAGCCTTTACAGCACCAGGGTTAAAGCCCCTGCTATTAACCAGCCACTTCTACCAATGGATCTACAACATGTAGAACAGAATGACGCAGCAACCCTAAATCCAATTGAAGATTTGATGGTCTTCCCAAAGTTAAGACCAAAGCGGGACTAGCACCAAGTCGACCCCCAATTAGCCGGGCTGGTGTTGATAAACCATTGGGAACGGCGGCACTACTATCTGCCAAAGAAACTATAGGTATTGGAACATGGAATGTTCGAACTTTGTACCAGACTGGCAACTTTGAAATTCTATTGAACCAGATAGAGAAGTACAAATGGGAAATACTGGGAATCGCCGAAACTCACTGGATTTATTCTGGAGAATTCATTTCAAAAGGATACAAAATTCTGTGCTCCGGAAACGACTCCATACATCGTGCCGGAGTTGCAATTCTACTTAACAAGAAGGCACAAAATGCCCTCTTAGGGTACAACCCAATTTCTGCAAGACTCTTATCAGCTAGATTCCAGACCCAAAATGGCGCCATGACTGTATTACAGGTTTATGCACCCAATACAGCCGACTCAGAAGAGATGGTAGAAGAATTCTACGACCTACTACAAACTACTATCAATAAGACTCCAAAAAATGACATCCTACTTGTTATGGGAGACCTAAACGCAAAAGTTGGATGTGATTGCACACAATGGGAGAATGTTATAGGAAACCATGGTTATGGGCAAAGGAACGACAGAGGAGAAAAGCTGCTCAACTTCTGTGCAGTAAACAACCTTTTTATAACCAACACAATGTTCAAGCAGAAGAAGGACAGCCGACAGTGGACATGGGAGTCGCCAGACCAAAAGACCCACAACAAAATAGACTACATTATTATCAGCAACCGGTGGAAGACCTCTGTAACCAATGCGAGGAGCTTCCCTAGCGCAGATGTAGGATCAGATCATCAACTCGTGATAACAAATCTACGCTTGAAATTCCATGCCAAAAGAAACCAAATTACCCGAAACAATATGATATCTTCAGGCTAAAAAGCCCAGAACACAGGAAAAACTATGAGGTGGAAATAGGGGGTAGATTTGCCCCACTGCTGGAGCAACCAGACACAGATACTGAAACTATGTGGGAAGGAATCAAGACAGCATTCAATGAAACATCCAAGAAAGTCCTTGGCTACAAAAAAGGACACAAAGAAAAGCCATGGATTAGCGAGGAAGTCATCCAACTGGCAAACGAACGAAGTAGAGCAAAGCAAGAAAAATAAAGGACCCAACCAAGAGAAGTAGATACAACTTCTTAAGTCGTGAAATAAAAAGAAAAGTCAAGGGATGCCGAGATCAGTGGCTCAAAGACCTTTGCAAAAAAGTTGACAATGCACATCAGGCAGCAAAGTCAAAAGAAGTGTACTCAACCATCAAGAAAATTACAAGAAAAGCCTCTATCAGAATGCAAACCGTCAAAAGTAAAGATGGACAGATTCTTACTGAATCAGAGGAAGTAAAGGATAGGTGGAAAGAAAGCTTTCAAGAACTATACAATAAAAAGAACCCAACAGATGAGGAGCTAACGCAAAGTGTTCCTCAGATGCCCAGCTGCAATATAGAACCAGCCATCCTACGAGAGGAAATTGAAAGTGCTGTTAAAAAGATGTCAGATGGCAAAGCCCCGGGATATGACAATATCACAGCTGAAGAACTCAAAGCAGCTGGGAGCGCAGGGATCGAAATCCTACATATGCTATGCACCAAAATATGGGACAGCGAAATCTTCCCAGATGACTGGGGGAGGGCTATCATCACACCAATTTACAAGAAGAAAGACAAGCTTGATTGCGGCAACTACCGAGGGATCAGCTTGCTTAGCCATGCATGCAAAGTAATTACACTTATTCTACAACGCCGAATCATGAAAAGAACTGAAGAAATTCTATCAGAGTCCCAAGCAGGATTTAGACCAGGACGTTCAACCATAGACCAACTCTTCACCCTCAGGCAAATAGTTGAGAAGCATCTTGAAATGAGGAAGGCCCTTTTCTGTTGCTACATCGACTTCGAAAAAGCCTTCGACTCAGTGTGGCAGGAAGGACTTTGAAGGCACTTGGCTTCTTTGGTTTCCCAAACAAAATCACCTGTCTCCTGAAAGCTCTCTACAATAAATCTGCAAGTACTGTCAGAGTAAATGGGGAACTAACAGACTGGTTTACAACCCTGGTTGGAGTTCGCCAAGGATGTGTAATCTCACCCCAACTTTTTAACATCCTACTGGAGATGACTATGTTGTATGCCCTGCACGATACCAACATAGGAGTAAACATCCAAGGACAAGTGGTGAACAACTTACGATTTGCAGACGACATTGCACTAATTGCTAACAGTGAAGAAGACCTCCAGACACTGGTTAGCCTCATTCATCAAAGCAGCTCAGCTTTTGGACTCAAAATAAATATTGCTAAAACAGAAGTCCAGGCCATATGCAAAGAAGACACCCATCTGAACATCACAATTGACAATACCCAGCTTCTGCAGGTAGAGGAGTTCACATACCTGGGAGGAAAGATCACCCAAAAAGGATCCTGCTCAGAAGATATTAAACTTCGAATAGGCAAAGCCCTAGGAGCTGTGCAGAGACTACAGAGTATCTGGAGTGCTAAGGACATCCAAACCAACACCAAGATTGAGCTTTACAAGGTCCTTGTTTTGTCAATATTGCTATACGGAGCAGAAACCTGGACATTGAAAAGAGAGGATGAGAATCGACTGCTCACTTTCGAGATGATGTGCCTTAGGAAGATAATGGGAGTAACACGGAGAGACAGGATCCGAAACACCATCATCCGCAAAACCCTGGGTGTTGAATTTTCCATCTTGGACAGAATAACCCGGAAGAGACTGCATTATTTTGGCCACGTCCAGAGAATGCCTCCCTCACGCCTTCCAAAGATGGCCTTTGAATGTCACATCCAGGGAGTCAGACCTAGAGGAAGACCGCCAAAGAGGTGGAGAGACTGCCTGCTAGCTGACTGCAAAAGAACCGACCTAAACTCCATAGTAAATGCCAGCCGTACAGCAGATGACAGAACAGTTTGGCGGGACATTGTGATGCGGATGCCACCACTCAACCCCCAGTTGGAGTGAACGGCATAGGTCAAGGTCAATAAGCATTTCAATTTAGAGGCTTTGTTTTAATCATCCTCTCAGAGAACCATCAAATAACAAGAGCCTCGATCCTATCATCCTCCTCTACAAATTACACAACTAGTAATGTCCGGGAATAATACATACGAAACTTCAAAATCTGTGTTTTATAATAATAATAACTTTTTTCATATATTTGATGAGTGTAGATTGAATAGTAATAGCTGTGACACAAATGCTGCTTGCACCATATACCGTTGGTTCTTTCACATGTGCATGTAATGTCGGTTACACTGGAGATGGAATAACATGCACAGGTAAGTTTATTATGTGTCATATCGCCAGTCTATTCATTTCGAATTTACTGTCATATATACATGAGTCAAACTTCTTGCTGAAAATGGTGCATTCGTATGGAAATGGTCAACTCTGATTGCTTTAATTTTTCAAAACATATTAATTTCAGTACCAATATTTGTGATGTGATAATCAAACAAGATGCGTTATGTTGCCAAGAACATCCAAATTGATATTATTCAAGCGTTATATAATCAAGTTACCATGGTTACATAGTACATGTATCATCATTTTAACTTGTCATTTTATCATACTTTAGAATCTGTCAGCGATTTGACTAATATATTATGACTGATCTCATACATTTTTGTACAGATATTGATGAATGTGCTTTGGGTATTGACTGTGGCGCAAATGCTGCTTGTACCAATACCATAGGATCCTCCACATGTGCATGCAATGCCGGTTACAGTGGAGAAGGAGGAAAATGCCTATAGTTTGCGATATCGATTAAATACAGAATGATTGTTACCTAAACGCGGGTCATTCTCCTTGTCCTCATCAAAAGTTTCTACGCTGATTGCTTGAAGTTTTCAAAACCAATCAGAATAATTGTATTGTCAAGCAGAGCCAATTTATTCTAGCGTTATTGGAAATTAGTTGTATCGTGTTTCAAGTGCAAGAATTATTTTAACGTTTCTTTTGACCATACTTCAAAATCTACGTTTTTTAATATTGATAAGAGTTTTCATATATATCATATATTTCATACAGATATTGATGAGTGTAGTTTGAATATTGATAGCTGTGACGCAAATGCTGCTTGCACGAATACCGTTGGTTCTTTCACATGTGCATGTAATGTCGGTTACAGTGGAGATGGAATAACATGCACAGGTAAGTTTATTATGTGTCATATCGCCATTATTTTCATTTCGAATAACTATCACATTTTATACGCAAGTCATGTACAAGAATCATTATTTTTTGACCATACTTCAAAATCTACGTTTTTTAATATTGATAAGAGTTTTCATATATTTCATATATTTCATACAGATATTGATGAGTGTAGTTTGAATATTGATAGCTGTGACGCAAATGCTGCTTGCACGAATACCGTTGGTTCTTTCACATGTGCATGTAATGATGGTTACAGTGGAGATGGAATAACATGCACAGGCAAGTTTATTATGTGTCATATCGCCATTATTTTCATTTCGAATAACTATCACATTTTATACGCAAGTCATGTATAAGAATCATTATTTTTTACCAATACGCGAGTCAAACTACTTTTAGGAAACGATGCATTCCTATGGAAATGGTCAACTCTGATTGCTTTAAGTTTTCAAAACAAATTAATTTTAGTACCGATATTTGTAATGCGATCAATCAAACAAGATGCATTATGTTGCCAAGAACATCCAAATTATTATTACTCCAGCGTTATTGAGATTTAATTGTATCATATGCTGCTTACATGTGCATGTAATGTCGGTTACATTGGAGATGACGTAAAATAACTATCATCTATGTGCGAGTCACAATTCTTTTTAGAAATGGTGCATTCTTATCTATATTCACAACTCTGATTGCTTTAAGTTTTCAGTGCTTATATTGTGACTTGATCAATAAAACACGATGCATCATGATGCCATGGAAAGCCAATTTAAATTTTAGCGTTGTTAAGTTTTAGAGTACAAGAAACATTTTAATTTACCTTTTGATTATATATCACCGTTATGATTTTACAGCACAAGAATCATATTTATCACTTTCCTTTTGTTTATTCCTCTTTTTTTTTTCATTTAAGTATTATGAGTTATTTCATACATAAATACAGACCGTAATGAATGCACTTCAAATACTGATGACTGTGACGAAAATGCTGCGTGTACTAATACCGTTGGTTCCTTTACATGTGTATGCTATGCCGGTTACAATGGAGATGGAGTATTATGTACAGGTTCGTTTATTTTGTGCCATGTCACCATTCCATTGTTTTCTAACAATTGTCACGTCTAAACGAGTCAAACTACCCTTTGGAAATTGTGCATACAAATCGAAAGTGTCTACTACGACGTTGCTTTTTCAAAACGGTTTCAAAACATAACAAGTTTCAGTTATAATGGTCTGTGATGTGATTATTCCTCGAACAGACTATGGCTAGCCTATTTTATTTAATTCTAGGTCCACTAAAATATCCACCCAAGTAAGTTTATTCGTGTAAAAATGTTTCTATTTGAATATTACAGTTTGCGTTGATTATCTGGGAATGAAAAACGGTGAAATAACAGATGAGAATATTCAAGCATCTTCAAATTATAGCCTTACGTACGCACCAAGCAAGGGAAGGCTGAATGGTACCGGTGTATGGGCTCCGGCTGGAAACCAGGAAGGAACAATTTGGATACAAGCTGATAAATCACATTTCACCATGTAGATTTGGTAGCACTTCCTATCCAATTTAGTTTAAGCTTCATTTGCATAGACCCCTGATAAATTAATGAAACAAAAAGGGATAATCAAAACATGTATTAATGGTTCAAATAACAGGCATACTACTAAGTAATCATGAAACAACTGTATCGAACACGAAACACGAAGCGTTAATTCATTTAGGACCGGACCATGAGGAGTTAGGGCCCCCTAACATTAGCTATCCGTATACAAGATGACCCACAATACAATCTTACATGTAGACTATGAACATCATTTTCAGATGTGTTAATTTTTAAGATATAATTTACTTATCCTTCTTGTCTGCTATGTTTCAACTCTGTATCGTAAAAACAACTTCACTTACGAGCGCAAGGTGTCAGAGGTGTCGTGAGTAACAACCAGCAAAATACCGCATAACGAAATTCGTACACAAGTATACGGCGTTTGCTTCTATAGTTTTTGTTTATTACTTTTTATTTTTCTCTTGAAAATAAAATAAATAACTGTTGACATTTATATAGCGCCTTTCACGTGTACCTAACCTCTTTACATTGATTTCGTTGTCATTAGAATATGTCAGCTGCCATACAATGCCCAAGGCATGCTCATATTTTTGGGCGGCGCTCAATGGACATTATTCCTAACAGCTCCCCATTTTACCTCTGGGTAGAGAGAGGCAAGTGATGTAAAGCGCCTTACCCAAGTACATAACCCAATGGCACCACCGAGGCTCGAACTCACAACCCTCCGGTTACGAGGTGGCTGAGACGCCTTGGCGCGCCGGTGGTAATGCACAACTAAATACGCAGGTTGTGAACTTGACATTTAACTTAGATTATTTTCAAAAATCTACATGTAACCTCTTTTTGGGACACCCGGTACATAACTAAACCAACCTTGCTCAAAGCACATGAAAAAAAAAATGCCGTATCCAAAGGTTACATTAATTTGCAAGAATGCTTAAAGGCACATCTCTAAGGATACAGAGAATTAGATTTTGACATAGCTGTTATGTACTGTTCTTGAATTACAAGAGAGAAAGAAAAGGAAAAAAAAAAGAGGTCACAGTAGCTTGATAAAATACTTACTTTTTTTATTAGGTTACCAGACCTATGTGTCTGGTGTTATAACGCAGGGTGATGGGGAGACTACAAACCCTGACTGGGTAACGTCATTTAAAGTGTCAACTTTCGTTACTACCGGTGCCAATGAGACGTTTATTGAAGATCAAAATGGAACCGCGATTGTAAGTAATAACTGTAGATAGTAAATATTGTCTAATTATGTGCTCATATGCAGGCCATCCAATCGTTGTGATGTACTTTTTGTAACTCACTATAATCACATTCTCTCTCCTGTAGATATTTTGGCCGGGCAACGTTGACGCCTTCGACGAGGTAACCACAACTTTTTCAAATCCAGTATATGCCCGAATTGTACGCATCATCTGTCTGACCGTATCTAGAGATTTTTACCAACTGAGATTCGAAATATTAGGATGTAAAAAATCCTAGATATGTCATATGTGACTCAAGGTGACGGAATGAGGCGGATGTCGGTAAATGTAAATGAGTCAGATGACAGCATATTCGTGGAGAATGTGAGATTGATCTGTTTTGACCTGGATACAAATCTAGACATATTTCATTTCATTTATTTTCGTTTTGCAAAAAATGGCCGAAAATTGTGCTCTAGTTAAAGTTGTGACATGTATCACTTTAAATCCGATTATACTAGTTATCACTAAAATGCAATATTTGACCCTTTTTCTATTGAGATTTAGGTATTTAACTTTTCAAATTTACAAAGAACACTTTTTTATGTCTTATCCAATTGTCTGAAAAGGTATCATTCTGTCAAACTTGCCAAATATGTGTCCACTGCCAAGAAATTACCCGCAAAGGAGAATAAAATGCACTGGCAGTCTGGATACCAGTAGACCAGGTTAATGTAAAATAACAGCTACCGTTGGAATAAGATTATAGACAGACAGACATGACGGCAATATAAACTGAGCTCAAAAAGAAACTTATAATTTTTCACAAGGTCATATCTTGAAAAAAGTGTATGAAAAGCAGAAAGCAGCACCGTTTTATCATCTGTGCAAGGATCTTGTGTGCATTCTCACAGATGTTTTGTGCTGGGTGCCAAATGTTGGGCTCTGAAAGTGGAGGAACTTCCAGGAAGCTGTCCCATGACAGTGCATTTTGCTGTTGTGTCAGTTGGACAACTGCTTGGTTACTGACATGTGTTTTGAGTAGAGTATTAAAGTAATCCTGTGTGTAATTTTGATTCATTTTGATTGACACTATTTTAAGATATGACCTTGTGACTCACAAGTTGTGAATAATTATAAGTTTCTTTTTGAGCTCAGTTTACTATTAGAGCACGTAAGGCAGACTAATACGAAATTAGTGTTTCGTACAAGCTTTTTTTATTTTTCACTGGGTGGCCTTGTAATGGCTGCCCGTTAGCTATATATTCGATGTTATACCTACCAGCTCTAGTTTAATTAATTTAAAGTTAGATTAGGTTATAAATCTTTGCAATTGGACTTACTGTTTTTATTGACTACAGTATCACGTCATATCTCTGACGCTTCATCAGGCCTAGTGATGTGAATTGGCTCTGTGTCAACAAAAACAGTAAGTCCAGTTGCAAAAATTTATAACCTAATCTAACTTTATTCAACTACCTGGATGATTGAGAATATTCATAGATATATTTAATTAATTTAATTAATAACTTTAACTTTAATTTGGAATTATCCTAAAAATCACATTTTAGCAGTTGTTGAACATAATTATATTATCTGGAAAATTTATTTTCTAATGTGATCATATTACTCTGCGGTGTTTTTCTAAAGACCATGTAACTTATAAGCAATATAAGAAAAATCGAGAGGCCCAATAAACTGTGTGTAAATTCTGCGCACTCAAATGTAATGTTCCTGCGCATCTTGGAAGTTGCTGCGCAATGCGATTCAGACTTGAATAACAGACTCTATCTACGTTTGCTTGCATTTTACTTTACGGAACACTGTGTATTAATCATTATGTTCTGAAAATGAAGACTTGAGCTGTAAATATGTGACCGTCCACCACGAAACGCTCGTAAAGTCGGCACGCTCAATATTGTTTTATTTCGTGTTTAGAAAATATATATCATATGGTATGAAAAGACATATCGTTTGCCTTCAAATATATCCAGAAGCGGAGTTAGGGTTTGTTGAACTCTGCTCCTTCACCAAAAGGGTACTTCAAATCTAAACGCTACGTTATATCTCTTTTTTCCCATTACTGGTAATAAAATCAAACTGTCATAATTGGCGGTCACTTAAGATCATCCCCAAGTCAACGAGGTTCAGGAATATCCTCTCATTGTTAATTGTTGGTTAACCCACCACTTTAACAGGATTTAGCCAAAGCAAACAGATACTAGACCTACGATTTAGGAGCTTATTATCCTATTCAACAATATGATTAATGATCGGTTTAAAAGGTATTTGACTGGCACTAGCAAAATGAGAAACATGTAGCACCAACTTGAGGTACGTTTAAATACAACCTTTATGCAAATTTTGCAGTGTAACTCAAAATACAATTTGCCGACTTTACGAGCGGTTTGTGGAGGACGGTCACATATGACTAAGTCCATATTATTTAGATCATTTTGAGAAAAAAGGTATTTAAAGTGTTCAAAATTGTGTAGCAATAATGGAGCAATTTGATATGCACAATGTTTTAATCCGAAATCTCAATAGAAAGTTATCTGTCTGTGACAAATGCAAGATATATAGCTATAGATGCTTAGAAGTCATAAATGCAGTATAATAAAGTCTTGTAAATATGTACATAATAATATGGTTTGTAGAAACAAGTTCACAAGAAATACTGTTCGGAAAGAAAAAGTCACCCACAAAAGATGTCCTTGTCAAATATAACACTCATCTGCATGGAATTTGTTTCTGAAAACCATAAATGAAAAAGAATATCAAATAAAACAAAATATGGTTAAATCTTGTGAGTATGTTTCTTTTCTTTTTTTTTTAGTGTTACATAAAGTTTATATATATATTTGTTTTTCTTTAAAGATATTGGAGAAGCAGCATATTTCTCTCGAATTTCTAGTAAGAAGCTTTCCGATTTCCACATTATTTGCAACCCTGATCTCAATACCTGTATAGGTTGCATCAACCCTGTAAATGTTTCAAATTTACGTACACCCATTTGTAAAACCCTGTAATGAACCTGAGAGGATGATAAGAAATCGTCTTCTCTGAATGAACAATAACATTTCTTGCATGGTATAACATGAAAGACAATTAAAGAT
This sequence comes from Amphiura filiformis, assembly GCF_039555335.1. Lineage (NCBI taxonomy): Eukaryota > Metazoa > Echinodermata > Ophiuroidea > Amphilepidida > Amphiuridae > Amphiura > Amphiura filiformis. Next base: position 62,084,635 of record NC_092645.1, on the reverse strand, counting down.
TGCCGTCATAGCTCAAAATTACCACCATGAAACAATTTATGCCCACCTATTGAATAATTTTAACACCAGTTCAAGGAATATTGTTGCGGAGGTTGTATAGTTGTGTTTCTACTTGAATATTATTCTGTTTATTTTCTACTTAAATATTATCCGTTCTTTGATGAAATTAGATACATACTGCTGTACTTGTCATTCTTTTCAATCCTCTATATACCAACAACATGTCATACTGATACAGCCGAGGTGGTCATGGAGTCATAGACGTCAACGAAGTCAATAAGAAACATAAGAGTCATAGGCGTAGGGGGGTATAAATACCCTCCAATATTTTGCCAGGGGGTGGTACATACAATCATCCCCCCAATGTTGACACCTCTATGTGGATGTCTGACCAAATTAACCTCATATTTGCCCATTTTAGCCCAAAGAGTGCAAATTTACACCATATTTCATCAGTTAAGCTTAAAAATAACACAATTTTTCATACGTTTTGCGCGTAATTATACCATTAACTTATTCTGTCCCTGAATTGACCATAGTTCAAGAATTTATTTCCAACTCCGTCCCCCCAATGTCAATAAAAATCTATGCCACTGAATATAGTCATGGCCAATCTTCTGTAGTACTCGGGCATGTCGGATCCAGTAATCGAGTCAATTCGACACCTTCCATTTTTTGTGTGAGTGCATGGGCTGCGACTATAGAGATTCCTGATGCAGCCAATGAAGAGTCAGTTCGATTTCAAGGTAGCTTATTATTTGCTCTCTTTTTTGCATGATAAGCCCATATATCGTATACATGTCGAATTTTATTATATTAATTTCATGATCAACGATTGATTTTATGACAATAAATTATTTAATAAAACTTCATCAGTCGTTTATTTTTAAAACTTGCGGGTTACAGCTACCGCGCGACTCTAATGTACTTTTATTATTCAAGGCAACTAAGAAATTTAAAACACCACATACCCAATCTTTATAATAAAAGAAAGACGCGGACAGTCAGTGCAAGTTAATACAGCCAGTTTGCAACTGGTAAAGCGCGTTTTTGTATGTTGGAGCTTATTGGGCGTAAGTTTATGTAACCTGCAATTAACATGATAATCGACATCCCTAAATCAAAATAAAAGTACCTTCTTGCAAAATATTTCATGCAAATTTGGATCACATCCTCACTCTTGGCATGCCGTCTTCATGGTCCAGGAGCGGGTTGAGCCAACGCACATAGATATTGGTACCGATGCGATACATTTAAAATTGTTATAACCTATTGCTATGGTACATACATCACTTATATGGCGAAATACTTATTGCCTGACATTTTGCACACATCAGTAGAACATGTCATATTGAATGGGCTTTAACACAGTAGCACGCCTGTTCGGTTTCTTTGTTCCGATAAAGTTTGAACATTTTGACCTTTCCCAAAAAGACCTGAACGTTTTAGGGGGAAAATGTGTATCTTCAATACCAATTTTTTATTTTTAAATGATGGTCGACTTTTCCTCCCAGCTACATATACTGTAAGAACGTTAGATTGATAAAGTTAAGTTAGAGGACTGCTAAATGTCAAAAATATACATACATTTTTCATAATTTTGTCATAAAATATGTATTATATCGTTTTTTAAAAGTTTCAAAATTATTTGATATCAAAAGGACATTCCACATATTCAGAATGCAATTCGATGTCTGATGAGCTCGCATGTCCCACAAAAAAAAATACCATGCAAACGTTGCTATTCGATCACTTAAGGTAATTAACTTTTATATAACTAAGCTAGGTTGTATTCGTTGTAAAACAGAGAGCCAGGTAATAGAAGACGTTATGTAAGCACACTGTGCAGCACTAATTACTATATGTTTTTTTCATGATTTTTGTCTCATTGGGCTTCAATAGAATTTAATATTGAGTCATTTAAATGATTCCTTAGATGGCAAGAGTTTGTCCGTGAGCCGACTACAGAATCAGATAAGTTGAATCTAACAAGAAGTTATATTAATGTGTCAGAAGTTGTCCTCGAGAAAACTACAAAAGAGACTTCGTTATATTATTAGACTCTTAAAGGAGTCGATTGGGTAAACCGAGGACAAACGTAGTCTCTTTTAAAAAAATCACTTCAACACTTTATTTTTTCTCTGTCATGATTGTAATACTGAATCTTACTTCGCTGGAACAGGAAGGACGTCACTACATTCCTGAAGAAGTTGGACGCGTCACAAGTTTGCAAAAGTCGCCATCAGAGAAACTGTTTAGTTTAGTTATATCATACAAAGTTTCATTTAATTAGCCAATTGTTGTTTATTATGTCTGTTATTTTTAGCGGCCACCTGCAAAAGGACTATTGCACTCTTTGACGAGAGGGTGATATAATTTTATCATTTGCGACAGCTTACTGCAATTTATTCCACATACCAGGGGTTTATAATTAGCCTGAATCCTTCTGGCCTTTAATGGTGGCGCAATTTTTACCCACAATCCATGAGTATTCGAGGACTTGATGATCTAATATAGTTTATGATACTCCAACAACATGATTTGAGTCTGGTGGTCTGGTGGTCTGAGTCTGTTTATGTCTTTTACGCATGCGTAAGCGTTGGTAGCAACGAATTATCTTACCAAAAGCGTTTTATTATCTATGCCCGTGCAACGGGGCATAGATATTGTATTTGTTGTGTTTAGTCTTCTCCTCCGCCGTCTTCTCCTTCTCCTTAAGACCACTTCTTTGCACTCCTCTAGCTCAAGAACTAAAGTAGCCTCGGGGCCCATACATGGTATAATGATGGCCCATGACCTTAGAAATTTCCCGGGGTAGCCTCGACCCCAGAGGACAAAAGGTCATGGGCTACAGTGGGCAATATGTGTAAAATTTGAAGCATCTCTAGCTCAAGAACTATAGCGCCCTCAGGGTTCATACTTAGTATAATGATGGCTAATGACCCCTAGAAGTAACTTATGGTGCCCACGACCCCAGAGGTCAAAGGTCACAGGCTACAGGGAGCAATATGTGTACATTTTTTAAACCGCTTTAACTCAAGAACTATATCGCCCTCAGGGTTCATGCTTGGTACAATGATGGCCCATGACCCTTAGATATTTTCTGCAGTAACATTGACCCCAGAGGTCAAAGGTCATGGGCTACAGTGAGCAATATATGCAAAATTTCAAACGGATCTAGCTCAAGAACTATAACGCCCTCAGGGATCATACTTTGTACAATGATGACCCATGACACTAGATGTATTCTATATTAGCCGCATCCCCAGAGGTCAAAGTCTACAGGCTTTAAAAAGCGAAATAGGTAAGACCTATTAACACAGTGTAGTGCAATAGGTAGTATTTTGTTAGCTACCTATGTTTGCAGTGATAAAGATCGGAATCGCACGTCAAGGAAACTGATCACTTGACAAAAAACTCCCAAACGGAATGTGTAGGCGTTTTGATTTTGGTTCCTTGGACCACCTCAAAAGGTTGTCATGATGGAACAAGGGGAGGGTGGGGTATTAGGTATTCACATGGTGCTCACCAAGTTTTCGACGGGCATAGATATTCGTGTTTGGTCAAACACAACTGTGCCATCTAGTTTTAGTTGTGCTTAGTAACACAATAGATTAACACTTCACAACTGGAAGCCTCTTATATGTCAGAATTTTGGAGGAAATGATTTCAACCGATTTATACAGAATAGCGTCAAAGAAATAGTAAGTACGTAAGCCATAATACAAGTAGTCCTCGGTATTATTTACGTTAGTATCTACAGAAACGTTATAGCACATTTTTAATCTATTGTTTCGGAAATATTTGATTGGTCCACATTATTAGTTTAATGTTGAAGACACGAGCGTTGAAATTAAAGACACTGCCAGTAATTGGGTTAACATAGTAAATCATAAAATAAGCAAAAGTGATCAAAATTAGTTGCTTGCAATTTTGTATAGAGTAAAGGTGTTCGACAATAATCCTACACACTGCAATTATTAAAACCATCAGCGGTCTATTAAGCAGATAAGGATAAAACTAACTTTAAGTTTTATATTTTGAAAATTACGTATGATACTTTTTATCAAATGTTAACCAGAAAGGATCATTGACCCCCGAATCCTGATTGAAATGTAAGAATTTGGCCTCAAAGATTCGTAGAGTCTAGCTTCGTCTAGCTTTGTGCATTCCAAATTTCAGAGAAAACAAAGTATGGGACAAACAAGCAGTAAAAATAGCAATTCGGACAAACGATATAATTAATTTCTTTGTTGTTGTTTTTTCTAATGGGTTTTTGTTGTTCTTGACGGATATGTTTTCAATCAATTTTGTTATCAATCAATATTGTTAATTTTGGTGTCCCTTTAGATTACACTACATAATAGCTCATGAAAGACTGGTGACCTGCGATGAAAAAGCAAGTGGCATGAGCCTGGTAAAATAATAAGAAAAGTAGTGAAACAGGTTGCTTACTGAATAAAAACACGCCGACGAAGAACTTGGGTTCGAGTCCCTCTAGCAGCAAAGTTCTTTTTGCGTTATTTATCCTACGCTCACCCCATCTGTTCCAATTTCTTTCGCTTATTTACGAACAGACTACATTAGAGGTTTGTGCTATACAAATTCCTCTTTTGCTTTAAATTTTAATCATATATTGTACCTGTAAAAATATTAAAAAACATCGTCACCCTCATAACAAAAGTGCCTAAGTCATTATTACATGTTTCTCATTTGCAATTTTGAGTTTCTGAGTAATAAACCCATAATTAATCAAATTTCCAGCCGCATTCTTCATTAACTTGTGGAATACAACAACAGTTCATACACTCTTAGATAGCGAGAACCAATCAGAGCAAGCGTTAGAAAAATCCAAACCATGCATTGATTGTGTCTAATTGCAGTGTTTTCGCGCGCGTTCGCGTCTCGTAGGCTTGATTCATTTTTCGGGCGGGTTGATGCATTTATATTTGGTTCTATTTCCCAATATTTTTAGTGATAATTTTGTTATAAAAACAGCAAATATCACATGTATATGTTTTTTACTTCTCGTGTATGAAATAGGTTAATGAACTTGTATTACTTGTTGCTCGAGAAATTAGACAAAATATTGCACTTGCGCTGATGTTGATGTGTCTAATGCACTCCCTCCTTCGGGGCTCGTGCATTAGACGCACCAGCATCAGCGCACGTGCATTATTTTGTCTAATTTCTCTTCCAACAAATAATACGCGTTCATTAACATATAAATGTATTCTACAAGTTAATGAAGAATGCGACTATAAATCTTTTGTCCAAATTTAGACCCCCCACCCTACTCCAACTTTAAATGGCTGCCACAGAGAATCCATAAGAGCTACAGACCTCAAACTTGCACGTTGTTAATATTTCTACAGGTACAACTTATGAGTGGGTCATAATTTCATAATATATGTTGATAGTCGTAGTACATATTTCTAATGTACTTTAACTGTTTGCTTTGAATTTAAATATGTCTTTGCTCCACAGCTCATCTGGGTGTGGTGCAGAGCCACCTTTGTGTTCTGGAAAAAAGACCGGATCCTTCAAGAGACGGTGCTTTCAGATGGTCTCTACCATTTGCAGAAATATATATGTCTTTGTCAACGCGTGGTAGCACCTGTATTCTTGAATGCCCAAACTTGTCCAAGAAGGAAGTATAGAGATGGTGATCTGTGGTTTGTTGATGACCCACAGCTACTCATCATGCGAAACAACTGGAAAAAGGATATAAGTGATGATCTCTTGAATCGCACTACACATTGTAGTAGTAAGGCGCTATGTATAGTAAAAATTTGAAACATAAAGTTCCATTAACCCTAACCCGCCTGAATACTACAAAATACTACTTGATATATGCGCTGTTCGTGCATGCATCCCACGTGGTGTGATGACGCAATCGCCCTAAGTGATATATAGGCACGGTTTCGCTGGCCAGCGAAGCCCAAGACCAGTGGCAAAGTGTCGCCGACCGAGTGCTTGGCATGCGAGGGGTCTCGGGTTCGAATCACACCCAGAGCAAACAACTTCTTTCCTCTCTCTTTATTTTTTCCTTCTTTCCCATCCCGTCGCCAAAAAGGTTGGGGTTAGGGTTAGGTTACCACTATCGAAACTCAGTATAGGCTTCCTTAACCCTAACCCGCCTGAATACTACAAAATACTACTTGATATATGCGCTGTTCGTGCATGCATCCCACGTGGTGTGATGACGCAATCGCCCTAAGTGATATATAGGCACGGTTTCGCTGGCCAGCGAAGCCCAAGACCCGTGGCAAAGTGTCGCCGACCGAGTGCTTGGCATGCGAGGGGTCTCGGGTTCGAATCCCACCCAGAGCAAACAACTTCTTTCCTTCTTTTCTCTCTTTATTCTTTCCTTCTTTCCCTTCCCGTCGCCAAAAAGCCCTTATGGGGTTAGGGTTAGAGCAACATTAAAAAAAAATGACAATGACAGGTTTGATAAGTGACAACTTACCAATTTATTCCATTTTAATTTCACGTAAAATTTGCAAACTTAGAAATATCATGAATACTACTCTGGATATTTGACGCACTTATATACAAAATAAAAAATGCCATCAGAATAAACTGTTTGAGGTATTTGGTCCTTCGTATAGAGGAATGGTGTTCATGCCCTGGTGGCCACCCGGAAGACTAAGACTGTTAATTACTGCAAAGAAAGTGGTCAAACATGTGACGTTTTCTAATCCACAGAAATTGCCACTGATGCAGGGTGTACCATAACAAAATATACAAAATAAAAAATGCCATCAGAATAAACTGTTTAAGGTATTTGGTCAAAATACTTTAGCTGATATGTGAATTGGCGTGTGAACATTAATATGGACTCAGTGGCTTTTTTGTTAGCCATGTAAGAAGTAATTACGCGAAGTCAATGTAATTAACATTCTTTAAAATAATTGATAGAACGCCTTGAAGAATTGTTTGGCAATCGTATCATTGCTTTTAAAGCATCAAGTGGAATGGCACCTAAGATCTTACACCTCTGGGTTTCTAATTGTGGGGCTATTTGAAATGAAAGTCCTCCTGCAGATATTTATGAACTCAAGAGAAACATAATTGCACAAGTTGACAGCACATGCCTCTCATACGACGTGATGTGAATGCCATGTTCAGGAGTTCTGATATCTGCGTACAGATTGATGGTATTCATGCCCTGGTGGCCTCCCGGAATATTAAGACTGTTAATTACTGCAAAGAAAGTGGTCAAACATGTGACTTTTTCTAGTTCCACATAAATAGCCACTGAGTCATTATTAATGGTCACTTGGTCACACGCCAGTGATTTCACAGTGTGGGAGGACAATACCGTAAAACCCCGTCTACAAGCATATAGAGTGCCTCTGATGAAAGCTACATTAATCCAAGCGCCATTATGGAATTTGAGCAAATAAATTACGGATCCAAGCATATACAAACAAGTATTATTTTAAGACCAATCTATTGTATTAGTATATTTACGCTTGCTTCGAATTAATGCTTGTAGACGGGGTTTTACGGTATGTTGATTCAGCTAGCAACTATAATATTTTGACCAAATGTCTCATGCTTTTTAATCTAGTGGCATTTTTCAAATTGTATACTACTTCCCTTTGATACACCCTGTATATTACACTGATAATGTGACCAAAATACCATCACCAGTTGTATTATTGGTATAGTGTAATTCATCATTTTTTACACCAAAAAGTGATAATTATTTACAAATATTGGGATTTAAGAGTTGATTTTGATTTACACAGAGTGTTCGTTGAGTACTGATAACTGTGAGGCAAATGCTGCTTGCACCAACATCCCCATTGGTTCCTTCACATGTACATGCAATGTCGGTTACAGTGGCGATGGGGTTACATGCACAGGTTAGTCCATCTGTGCTCTATTCATTTCGAATAATTGTCACCTATACGCGATTCATGGTCAATTCCTATCAAAAATTTCAACTATGGTTGCTTTAAATATATAAAATGTTCTTATACAAATCCATCAAAAGGTGATGTTGACATATATCAATGACGTTTTGTGCTGTATCACAGCACTTTCTCAAATTGATTGATCAGCTTTGGCCTTTCTCATCGGCTGTTTCCTATTGGCAGCTGACGTAGATGACACTGTTAGTAACTTATCATATATGAAGGAAGTTGTCACACTCACTGTTGTGTGTATTAGTCTGCCTCTTCTTTCTTATCCATATTGATCCTTTATGTTTGTGATGTGATAAATCTAACTTGGAAATCCAATTTAATTATATTCAGGCGTTATTGAGTATTAATTGTAATCATGTTTCAGTGTACAAGAATAGTTTTTACTTTTCTTTTCTTCACACTTCAAAGTCTGTGTTTTACTTAATATATTTTGACTTATTTCATACATTTTTGTATAGATATTAATGAATGTTCTTTGATTACTGATAACTGTGATGCAAATGCTGCCTGCATCAATACCGATGGTTATTTTATATGTGCATGTAATGCCGGTTATAGTGGAGATGGAGTAACATGCACAGGTTAGTCTATTTTGCCGGGTGCTAATGGAAATATGTGCATTCCTATCAAAAGTTTCTACTTTGATTCAATGATACATTAGGTTTAACAAGCTAAGTCATATCAATTTAAAGCCAATTTATTCAAGCGTTATGTTGTATGAATTGTTTCAGAGTACAAACAACATTTAACTTTTTTTTTAATTTTGTCATAAATATGTGCCTTATCTAACAATTTGAGACTTATTTCATACATGTTTTTACAGATGTTGATGAATGTGCTTTGAGTACTGATAACTGTGACGCAAATGCTGCTTGCACCAATACCGTTGGTTCCTTCACATGTGTATGCAATGCCGGTTACAGAGGAGATGGAGTAATGGTTAGTCTATTTTGCACCATATCACCTAGTCGCGGGTCTAACTAATCTATAAGAAATGATCCATTTATTACAAGTTTTACTGACAGTGTGACAGCTCGATGGATGAATTCCTTAAATACCATATCTATGTATGTGTTATAATATCATATATATATATATATATATATATAGAGTCGTAGATAATAAGTAAAAACAGTACCAGTTTGTTGTATAAAACACACAATGGTTTAATATAAACACACGACGTTTCGGACCAATGGTCCTTTATCAAGTGATGCCAAATATTTGAAACGAAACAAAACAAAACAATATATCGCGTACGATAAATAAATAAATAAATAAATAGATAAATAAATAAATAAATAAATAGATAAATAAATAAATAAATAAATAAATAAATAAATAAATAAATAAATAAATAAATAAATAAATAAATAAATAAATAAATAAATAGATAAATAAATAAATAAATATACAGATGGATCAGTTCATTAAATTTTATTCATATCCTACAAACTTGTTTCAAGAAGACTGCTGCCTCCTCTCATCAGGGATAGTCAAATGTAATGAAAACAAAACAAAACAAGATGAAGTGTATCTTTCCTGTGCGTAATTGCGGAATTAGCGTGCGCATTTAACTCTCGCTCGCGCATTTAACTCTCGCGCGCGTATAGGTTGTGTCCACGCGAGATTTTTACGCGAGATTTTTCAGTTTGAAGTTTGCCGCATGTCGGCATGCGCTAATTAGTTCAGTTTTTTTATTCAAAGATGCCATTTTGGGGTGGCGTATGATGAAGTATTTCTCCATGATGCATAAGTTGCATCGTTTGCTCACATTTGAGTATGCATTGGAGGAGGCAGCAGTCTTCTTGAAACAAGTTTGTAGGATATGAATAAAATTTAATGAACTGATCCATCTGTATATTTATTTAGAGAGAGAGAGAGAGAGAGAGAGAGAGAGAGAGAGAGAGAGAGAGAGAGAGAGAGAGAGAGAGAGAGAGAGAGAGAGAGAGAGAGAGAGAGAGAGAGAGAGAGCTGACATACTGACATACGAATACCATTGCACATATTATTCATGCATCTCTCATCTCGTTTACCAATGCCATCATTGATGAAGCTCCGAGGGCGAAAGCTCGGATTCTGCTAGATTGTCATCTGTTCTCATTTCTTACACACATATTCGTGACACCTTACATGAACATGATGAAGGTAGTACCTTCACCCTTCTATATTTCTGTGATCCAATCAATGTGGACGAGTCATATTATGGAATGGGTGTTTATCTGAAGAAGTGCTTGGAATGTGTTGTTACATTGTTCGTTTGTTTGTTTAACCAGTCAGTCCGGGTGGACATACACCTTAGTCTTGATGGGACCAGGCCCATCGCTTATCTGAATTTGGGACTTTGTGAGTTGGGACTTTATTGACGTGCGCAGTAACAAAAGCTGAATAATTACAGCCTTATACAAACCGAACAAACTTAATAGTATTTCATTGCCAAATTTCCATTAAAAATATGTAATAATTTGAATACAATGGAAATATTTATATGAAACGGAAATATTGTTTGAACTGAGTCATTTGATATATTGGTTTCATTGTTGACTTTTTTTTCAAGTTTTAACAGCCGCGGAGTCTTTTTACTCTGGGCTTCCATCTTGTAGACACCTTGCCTCGACAGATTCCATAGATTATATCAGTTGGACCCCGGTATCTTTAACTCCAGGTTCATTAGAATATTCATCTAAGTTAGTTTATTTTTTACAAAATGTTTCTATTTCAATATCCAGTTTGCAATAGAATATGCCATAGTCGATTTTTGATAAATAAAAATGTTATTAATCATGATGAACGCATTCAGTTGAACTCGAAATTATACTGATATTTAGTAGGCCTACATCAAAATACTAGTATAAAATGGTTATGAAAAAGTTTAGGCTATATAATTATATTTGTGACAGTAAAAGTAAAGTATAGGCCCTACGTAGGCTTATATTATTGAATGCAACATATCATAATGGTATAATTATAATGACACTTCAATACTGAACAATTCTAATTTTAGAATCTGCCAGTTTATTATCCGAAAAACCGACTATGGACTTTCACTTTTAAGCAGAACTTTAACCCGAGGACTCACACACTGTCAATCATACTTGTTTATCAATAAAATCTAACCACAAGACTAAGCATGGTGGTACAATACGCGCTAGATGCATACGTTCATCCACCAGCACAAAAGCGCCGCATTCCCTAGATAGTTGTGTACCATGTATAGTTATAATGGTACCAGTACGCGTCGGGAGGATTTAAACAATAACGAGATCTGGGCGACCAATCACAAGCCAGATTCATTTTTAAAGATGCATTACATCATCACCAATTTTAGTTAGGCCAGAAATTGGCCTAACTCTCAAGGCAAAGTCAGTAGTCCACTTGGGAAGCTAACAAACAGAGGGCGTACGGTGACTGAAAAGATCAGTTGTGAAAATATATCAATTGTGCACTCATTAATTAAATCAGAGTTTTAAGCTTAAATGTAATAGCCAGAGTAGTGCATAATTGGCAAGTGGACTTCGGAGAAGTCTAAGTTTGCATCGATTATCTGGGAATGGAAAATGGTACCATACCAGATTATAGTATTCAAGCTTCATCAGAGATTAGCTCTAGCAAGGGAGCCTCAAAAGGAAGGCTGAATGGTGAATTCCCTTCATGGCATTCGGCTGCGTATCAGACAGGGACAGTTTGGATACAAGCTGATATAGGTAATCACATTTCTCTGTGTAGAATTGGTAGCGAAGTTATTTTAATTTTTACATTGCACACGAAATGGGAGTAGACCATATGCTTTGGAATCTTGGAAAATTGTCGTTAAAGAAATTGGCTCTTTCAGGGAGTGGTCGGTGAAACATCCCATAACCTAACCTACGCGATTTTCATGATTAGTTCTCTAAGCTGTCTCGCGCAAAAAGTTAGTATTTTGTGCTATATCTCAAAAAACGGGAAATCGTATCAAACTGTTGTTACTCACAAGTTTTTGTTAGGTTCTGTCCTTTTGAAGTATGTTACAATTTAGGGCAAAGAAATTTGTTTATTTAGGAAGTGGTAATTGAAAACGTCATAATGCTGAGTTTATACAGGCCAAATAAACACGTTTTCTAAAAGTATGCCTATAATAACACGATGTTACGTATTTCCTCTTAATTATCGTAATAATGGCTGTATTTAAGGATAATTCAATGCTTAATTATTGTTGAAACCAAATAAAAAAAAGTAACAAATTGGTCATAAATCATTCATTACATAATTATGTATAGTTATCTTCAGTAGACAGCATGGTTCAATACGTACACGCAACAGCGTGATAAGACCAAAAAACAAAACAAACAAACAAACAAACAAAAAATAAAAAAGGGTTTCTCTCAAAGCTCATAAGTGGTTTGAAAACAAATGCGAATGCGAATTTTTTTATTCCCCACTTATTTTTATAGTATTTTGAGAAAAAAAATACGATTTTCGCCGAATTTTTCCGGAAAAAATTAAAATTAAAGAAAAAAAAAGAAAGAAAAAAAAATTCCGCATTTCTTTTTTTTTTTCAATTCACGCGATTTTACAAATACTTGCGCGAGCTTTGAGACAAACCTTTTTTTTGGGGGGGGGGCTCTTGGCCTCATAGCTTGAACTGTATTATGTGCACATTATATACGTTGCCAAGGCATGATCTTGTTTTTTTAATTTATTTATTTTCATGGTTGTTATCATTCACAATTTCATTTTAAAAATATATAACTATATTGATGAAAGAATGAAAGGTACAGTTTCCATCCATTTCAAAAATGATGAACCGGTAATTTAAGTTACCAATACACCGGGAATATAAATTGATCAAAAAGACAAAATATATTAAATCAAAAGAAAAATAACAACATTGTCATTGGCCAAATTAAAAATTAAAATTCCAATACAAGTAACCTTTTGAGTGGGAAACAAAAAGTAATTGCTCCAAGATTTGAACCGGGAACCTCTTTACTGTGAAGCGACGTCTGCTAAGCTAAATCATGAAATGGATCGACATAAAAATGCTTGTAGAATGAACAGTTAGTAATTGATAGGGGCACGGGCCCGGTTTGTCCATACCTGGATCAGCGCCTGCATGTATAAATGATTCAAATCATCAGGCCTACTAATCATGAAAAAATTGTCTCAAGCGAGAAACTTTAATTTAGTTAGGATCATCGGAAAACCGGGCCCTTCACTTTTGACCCTGAAGTACCTAATCAAACCAACTTTACTCAAAACGCGTTCAGGCATTATGTGTTCACCGTATCCCACAAAATAAAATGCTTGTTTGCCGTAAGGGGTCACTCAAATGTTACACACATTTTCTAAAAGGTACATTTGTTATCATATAGATTCAGGAAATTATAGTTTGACCTAGCTGCGATGTACTGCTTTTGAGTTACAATCGAAAAAGAAAACGTGTCAATTCATTTTATCATTAGGTTACCAGACAAATGTAACCGGTGTTATAATGCAGGGAGATGGTGACACCGTATACCCTGACTGGGTGACATCATTTAAAGTTTCAACATTCGTGACTACTGGTGCCTCCGAGGTGTTTGTTGACGATCAAAATGGAACCCCGATTGTAAGTAATGACTTAAGAAATTAAATATTGTCTAATATTAGGCTCAAAGACATGCAGAACATCCAAACGCTGTGTTATATATTGTTTTACTAAATGAAATAACATTATCCCTCCTACAGATATTTCCTGGCAACGTTAATGTATACGCCGAGGTGACCACAACTTTTGCTGAACCAGTGTATGCCCGTATTGTACGCATCAACTGTATAACAACATCGCGCACTTGCTATTACGCACTGCGATTCGAGGTGTTAGGATGTAAAGAAGCTTAGATATGTATTTCGGCATTTAGGATAATTCCAACTTTAAGTTAAACTAGAGCTGATGCTAATTAAATCAGAGTATAGCTTACGGGGGTTAAGTAAAAGAAACCTGCCTGAATTGATTCTTCGTGACAATACGTACCAAATAAAAATAAAAAAGCTTTTGAGCAAAAAAAGGGTTGTTCCTTTATATTTGAAGCATTATGAAAAGGATGTAATTTAAATAAACGGTACTAGCAATGTGCAGTTTTAGTTTAAATGCGGCATTTGGTAATTGTTTTAAAACTTTAAAACTTTATAACAGAAAACCTCAATAAATCTTTAGACTAACGTAAAATTGTTTTAAATGTTTTGCAGTTCATGCAAAATATTCAAAAATTTTTGACTGTGTTGCTAAGAATCACCCAGGTGTGGTCTTGTAGCGGCTGCCCATGAGCTTATGTACTCGTTTTTATCATCTGAAATTTGTAATTAATCTTTTTATTTTTAGAATAAAGAATAAAGGCATTCCCAATATTGTAGCAAAAAAATATGAAAATAAAATTTTGTATACACAATAATAATCTTTAGTAATATCACGGCACAGGAGTTTGTTCTTGATGATTATTGATTATTGATATCATCAATATTATTTGATTTGGGACTTGGGAATCGAATCGATGATGATACCAAATTTGACCCTAGCAAACCTGCTAATAACTCATTCATTTCACCAAAACACAAACACGCAACCAGGTTATGGTTAGGTGATTGTAAAACGGTACTGTAATGGAAATAAGCCTTGTTTAGATTGAATGTAATAATGTACAAATAGATTTGTCAATAAAATAATAATCTGATATTTTAATGCAAATGCGTAATATAGAAGAGTCAATATACGTTTGAGCTAGATAAAATTGGAACAAAGGCGAACAAAGGAAATAGGGGAAATGTTTATTTGCATACCACAAATGAAGTCGTCAATATAGGGCTCAAATTTGAGCGATTGCGTGTAGCGCCCATAATGTATTCAGAATATATAACAGTTTAACATATTACTAGGGAATTGGCTAGAAGCACCAACTTTGCACCCTTTTCGATGGTTTTGGAACCATTTTTGGTTCTTTAGAGATCCTCGAAGGGTTCTCCTAAGAGGACAACTTTGGAACCCTTTTAGAACCTTTATTTCTTAGAGTGTACATAACGCTTCCAAAACTTTTCCATGGAAAGTATACGCCTGCTAATAGAAGAGAACGCGTTGAGTGTTTAAAATGTACGATTTTTTAAAATGAAAGATTGGTTATTTTTTTAAACCTGTTTTTTATATTTGTAATGTTTTCACAATGTCTCACGTATACCTAATTGGAATCGACCATTCTGTGGAATAAATTCACCATTCTGTGCAGTGAACTTGTTGCCAAATGTGAGTAAAAAACTAACATTAAACAATTTGTATAATGCCAACAACTAACGGGATACGAGTCAAGACCACATGGAAAGTTGCGGTAAGTAAACTATTTCTTCATTGTAAAAAAATATCAAAACGCGATACATTGCAATAGTCTATAATTAGAGGGCCTGTGCAGACGATTTTAAATCTATTAATCACTTAGCGTCTGTAATTTGGCTTTAGCAAATTAGATTTAAGTATACTAAGCGACCTATAAGATGTTGAAACTTGACAGATAAGAGCGCTTATAAATTCCATTCTAGGCGGAAAAGCTTTTAGAAATTAACACATCACTTTTTTTTTCCGGCGGCACTCGTCGAAACCTACAAACTTAAAACGACGGGGTCAAAATATCAACCTTTTTACGGGGTCAGTTTTATTTAACCCTCTATATGGTTAATTCGACCACGGTCGGGGTTATTTTCTGTTTTTTGGCATCATATCAAATTGACCCCTAAAAGGGTCATATTTATATGACCCCAAATATAATCATTTTTTACCCACGTTCTGGGGTCATTTTCTAATCGGGACCCCTGAATATAGTCAGTTCAACCACGTTAGGGTCGTTTTCTAATCGTGACCCCTGAATATAGTCATTTTTGACACTAAATGGGTTATTTTTAAACTGACTATATTAGGGGTCAAATAACTTTTTGACCCTAAATATAGTCATTTTTAACCACAATATGGGTCAAATTTTTCACTAGATCACCGGGGTCAAATTTGACCCTTCTTTAGTCGGTGCATAATTGACAGTCGGCTGCGGGGTTAAAAATGACCCTTTTGGGGTAATTTTGACCCCGTATTTTTAAGTGTGTAAATATGCAATTCGAGGCCATCTGTGAAAAGGAGTATGAGCCTAAATGGCTATGAACTTGGGACAACACAACAAATGTTAAAATTGTTGTCAGATCTATTATACTGATATAATAATTACGCTCCGCAATAATGGCCCTCTTTGTAACCACCTTCATTGGTTCATTGTGGGTTGAGAATTGGGTATACACCAATTTGAAGAATTTATGGACTTGCTGCAACCAAAACATGTATGGCGGCCAGATCTGCAGATAATGTGTAAATCAGGAAGCTTCTTACAGGGAAATGTTTAGTGTTCGGAGGGAAATATTCTGCTCCAATATAAACATAAACAAAAAACAAACAAGACATATATACAAACTTTCGGTAACACAAAAAAGAAAACAACCAGTCATAAAAAGTTTTTCCTTGTTTTGGTCCATGCAGATATGAGTGTTATATGGGACAAGTAAATCCTTAGCCCACCCCCTTGCACAAGCTTTTAGATCCCAACTTGCAAACGTTAAGGTTTATACACATTTTGCGAGCGCAGCAAGCAGGAGATTTTGCATATTTAAGCGTTTTCGTACGGTTTTCCTTTAGAACGTTTTTTAAAGCAAAAATCACCCCCCCCCACTCTCGCCTTGCTACCCTCCCAACAGAGCACAGCCCCTTAATACTATAAATCGTGTTCCATTTCATTATGAAGTTATTTACATTTTCAGTTCTAAATCATGTGGGTGACCAACGTGGTGAACCAGTACAACTTGGTATTGATGCTACAGTTTCTGTGTGTTCTGTCAGGTAATGAGTAATAAATGGGACAAAATCCCAAAACCAAAATGGTACTATCACTTGAACTATGCTTCTGATGTAGCAGGCCTTGCCTCATTCAACAATAAACTCGGTATTGCAACTTTCAAATGAAGTGTTGCCAAAAATCTACGGATTTGGTATTTTTTTCTTAAGTGTCAAGTTGATGCACTGCTTTGTCTGTATTTTCACGAACTTAACGGATAGAAATAATTTCTAGTGTGATTTTGTTAAGAATCGCCATATATTCTCATTTGGGGATTCAGTTCTAAATAAAGTCTATTATGTACTAAAAACGACACACCTCTGTACTGCATACATCACAAACAATTAGTATTTTCATCACAAATTATCAACATTATTTTTTAATCATTTCTTCAAACAAGCGTTATCCCTTAAACACAAAAACGTTTTAAAAACGTTTTAAATAAGTTATATTTTGGCTTTTGGTTTAGGTAAAACGTTTTAATAACATTAAAATGTCGGGTTATATAAAGGTCATGATAACGTTATAGAACGTTTTGTATGAAAATACACTACAACAATATTTTTAAATGTTTTCAAAAAATGTTATTGCAAACTATTTTTGCAAACATTTTTGCAAAATATTGTGTCAATACTTAAATAACATTATGTTAAAATATTTGAACCCAGCAAACACAGAAATGTTCTTAAAATGTTTTTTTTTTCAAAACCTTTTAATAACATTTAAATGTCGGGTTATATAAATGTCATGAAAACGTTTTTAAAACGTTATTGAAAATATTTTGGGCAAACATTTTTCGCAAAATATTTTTTCAACCCAAAATAACATTCTGTTTAGAATGTTTTGTATCAAGTTTCCAAGAATGTTTTTGGAATGTTATTAAAACGTTTTTATACCCTTTATATAACCCGACATTAAACGTTTTCTGTAAAACATTTCTGATTGTTGAGCAGTAGATTATCAAATAATGTATCAAATAAGGTTATGAAAACGTTTTATACTCTTAATATACCCTTTATATAACCCGACATTTAAACGTTTTCTGACAACCTTTTGTAACCTTTTGCGAATGATGTCGAAAACGTTTTGTGTTTGCTGGGATTAACCATGCTATAAGTCCTTATTATAATATAACAGGACAAAGTTGGGGTGGAGGGGGAATGATAATTGACAATCGAATCTTAAGTTTGTTTTTCATGATTTTTCGCAATTCAATTTCTTTTCTTTTTCTACATGGTACGACTGTTCAATATTTTCAAGAGATCAATTTTGTATCAATTTAAAGCTACTTTTCTTGTTTCTTTCAATATTTTGGGCGTAATTACTTATGTAATTACTTGTGTAGATGTGCTGTTCGTTAATTGCCGAACTTAAAGCGTTTTTTCATTCATAGACTGTAAATTACACAAAGTGAGAGCAATATTACTAATGGATGAAACGAAGTATGAAATGCCAGAATCGTAACTCGTAATCTTAATTACCTACAGATTTTAGTAAATTAAATCGCATCGTTCCGTGTCTTAAAACCATAGTAACCGCCAAAATTGTGAACATTTCTGGTCATTAAGGTAAGGTTATGTATTTCTAGCTTTAAACATTAATAAAAATACTGCAACATCATACTTATAATATTGGGTGCCATAATTTCTTTACAATTTTATACGGATGAATATGTCCAATCGAGGAATGCCATAGGTTCGATTATACTTCAGATTTTTGACGCTGTGTGAAAATTGAAAAACAAATTTCATGTTATAATGAATTTAAACGTTTCTTTAACTCTAACACTCATCATTGGTAAGTTTAGATCTTATTAATCTCAATCAGCCTCATGCAAAATATAGAAGTTAAAGCAATATGCATTGCGGTGCCTACACTCTCGTGGAAAATCGAGTAAGCTTGAAATTCCCCTGGACAAGGAACTTACAGCTAATTGTCTCGTTGTTGGTTCGAGTCCATCTAGCAGCAAAGCATTTGCGTTATTTATCCTACGCTCACCCCATCTGTTCCAAATTCTTTCGCTTATTTACGAACATATTACATCCGACACAAATTTCTCTATGTAAAATTTGCTTTATATTTTAAAATATAAAGCATATCTGAGGGGGGGGGGGTCAGGTGATATTGTATGTATTGGCCCGTATATTGTCTGTACAAACATAATTTCATAATGTTGATAGTTGCAGTCAATATTTCTAATTTACTTCAACATTTTGCTTTGAATTTAAATATTTCCTTCATTTACAGCTCATCTGTGTGTAGTGCAGAGCCACCTTTGTGTTCTGGAAAAAAGACCAGATCCTTCAAGAGACGGTGCTTTGAGATGGTCTCTACCAATTGCAGAAATATGTCTTTGTCAAGGCGTGGTAGCACCTATACATGCCAACACCTGTCAAAGAGATGGTGTCAAGTATGAAGAAGGTGATCTGTGGTTCGTTGATGACCCACATCCACTCGCCGTTCGACATAATTGGAAATATGATTGGATACTTGATGACCTTTTGGATCGCATTACATATTGCAGTAAGGAGCTATACTAAAAATTTGAAAAATAAAATCCCAAAAAAGCAAGATAAATAATAAATGAAAAAGGACTATGAACGGTTTGATAAGTGACCATTTACTCACTTCCCAGCACGTAAAAAAAACGTAACACATGCTATCTTGCGGGTTTCGATTTGGACAAAAACATGTTAATAACAATCAGTGGCTTTTTTAGCGGGTTCGCCGTCGGACAAGTTTAGAACTGTCAAGCTTTCGTCAGGAGTAGCTCTGACTTCTTCAGGACAAAGTACCTAAGAATGAGACATGTAGACCGCCCCTTCTCTACTGATGACTCTGAAAAGAGTCGTTCACTGAAGACTGCCCCTTGTCAACAGAGAACAAGCAGATCTCGCCTATCTGCTAATATAAATGTTTTGGTGGCTCTGAAAAGAGCCGCTCACTGAAGACTGCCCCTTGTCTACAGAGAACTAGCAGATCTCGCCTATCTGCTAATATAAAGGTTTTGGTGGCTCTGAAAAGAGCCGTTTGCTGATCTCGCCTATCTGCTGAATTTGTAAGTTTTGGTGGCTCTGTATGAAAACACACTACAACTATATCTTTAAAATGTTTTCAAAGTGTTTTTTTATATATTTGTTGCAAACATTTTTTGCCAAATATTTTGTAAACACTTGCAATAGGTTATCAACAAATGTTTTTAAATGATAACGTTTTATACCCTTCCCTTTATATGTCTTTTATATAACCAGATATTTAAATGTTTGCTGGCAACCTTTTCTAACCTTATTGCAAATGATATTGAAAACGTTTTGTGTTTGCTGGGTTATTCTATTTCACTTTCACGTACAATTTGCAAACTTTAAAATATCAAGAATACTACTCTACTTATTCGACGCACTTAATATAAACGGTAATATAATACACATTACAAAGTGAAAAGGTGACCAAAATCCTATCACCAGTTACATCATTTGCATAGTGTAATGCTTCATTTTTCATACGCCAAAAAGTGACAATTCTTTAGAAAATTTTGCTTTAAAAAGTTCGATTTATTTTTTTTTTTTTCTTATTTTATACAGAGTGTAATTTGGGTATTGATAACTTTGACACCAATGCTGCTTGCACCAATAGCCCCGTCGGTTCCTTTACATGTGAATGTAATGCCGGTTACAGTGGAGATGGAGTAACATGCAAAGGTTAGTTATTATGCTGTGCCATATTGCCATTCTATTCATTTCGAATAGTTGTGTATTCCTATCGAAATTGTCAGATCTGATTGCTTTAAATTTTCAAAACAAATTAATTTCAGTACCAATATTTGTAATGGGATCATCATCATAGGTCGCCTGCGGACAAGCTTTCTCCAACTATTGCGATCTTGGGCAAGCGAAACAATTTTGTTTGGCTGCAGCATCCCTTCAGTATCTCCCAGGAGGTGCTGTAAGTACAGTGTGCGTGGCCGTCCCGGTTTCCTCTTCCCATGTGGTGGAATATAAAGGGCATAATTATTCTTTCACAGTCTCGTCGTCTTCAAGACGCAGTATATGGCCGAGAAATTGGATTGATGGATCTTGACTCTGGCAACCAGTGTAGTGGTGTTGGTCAGATTGTAGATGGTTTCATTTGGAATCCGATCCACGCGCTTGATGGTTAACCTGACTCTGTAGCATGATGTTGCAAAGGCATTGATCTTGTTTTCCAAGTCCTTGATGATTACCCATGACTCATGCCCGTATAGTAGGACAGTACCACAAGTAATGTAATGTGATAAATCAAACAAAATGCATGTTGCCAAGGAAATCCAATTTAATTTTATTCAAGCTTTATTGCGTTTTAATTGTATCATGTTATAGAGTACAAGAATCGTTTTAACTTTTCCTTTGATCACACCTCAAAAATGTTGTGTTTTACCTAATACATTATGAATAATTTAATACATTTTTGTACAGATATTAATGAATGTGCTTTGAGTACTGATAACAAATGCTACTTGCACCAATACAGTTGGATCTTTTACATGTGCATGCAATGCCGGTTACAGTGGAGATGGAGTAACATGTGGAGGTAGGCTAGGCGTATTGTTTGCGATATCGATATTCTACTTATACAGAATAAATACGCGGGTAATGTCCTTGTTGGTTTTAGTGAATTTCTATCAAAAGTTCTTACTGTGATTGCTTGAAGTTTTCAAAATAAATTCTCTTCATTACTTGTAGAGGCATTTGTGATAAAACATTATTGTCAAGCAGAGCCAATTTATTCCAGGGTTATTGAGAATTAGTTGTGTCTAGGCTCAAGTACAAGAATCATTTTATTTTTTTCTTTTGACCATACTTAAAAATATGTGTTTTATAATTGATAACTTTTTTTTACATATTTCGTACAGATATTGATGAATGTACTTTGAGTACTGATAACTGTGACGCAAATGCTGCTTGCACCAATACAGTTGGTTCTTTCACATGTGCATGTAATTCCGGTTGAGTGGAGATGGAGTCTCTTGCACAGGTTAGTCTATTATGTGCCATATCACCATTCTATTCATTTTGAATAACTGTCACCTATACGCGAGTCAAATTACTTTTTGGAAATGGTGCATTCCTATCGAAATTGTCAACTCTGCTTTTATTTTTCAAAACAAATTAATTTCAGTACTGCATTATGCATTATGTTGCCAATAATATCCACATCAATTTTATTTAAGCGTTATTGCGTAATTTTGTTCATGTTCTAGGGTACAATAATCATCGCAATTCCTTTAATCACACCTTAATACCCGTGTTTTACCTTATATATTATGACTAAATTCATACATTTTTGTACAGATATTGATGAATGTCCTTTGAGTACTGATAACTGTGGCGCAAATGCTTTTTGCACCAATACCGTTGGATCTTTCACATGTGCATGTAATGCCAGTTACAGTGGAGATGGAGTCACATGCACAGGTAGGCATATTGTTTGCAATATCGATATTCTATTTATACAGAAAAATTGTTTCCTATACGCGAACATTCTCTCAGTTCTATGAATTTATTGTATCAGTACCAATCAATCAGGTTTTCGTTCAGGTTATTGCGCCGAATTTTGTCTAATATATCTTACTGGTTTTATAGGTTTTATAAGGTCACGCATTTCAGAGAGTAAATGTGTTGGGATGATATTGCTTGACGTGAGTAAATCATCTTATCAGTTGTAAAAAACTTCACTGTGGTGTCCCGCTGGGCCTCTACCGTGGATTTAAACCCTTAACTCGGGCTGAAAACTGCTATGACCCCCTCCTCATTCGCACATATCCCCGAAACATTTTTTTGCGAAAAGGTAAAGGAGTGTGTGCGACTGTGCGCTTGGTGCAAAGAATGTATTTTTAATTGAAGACCTTAATAGCGTAAGAAGACCGTATTAGCCCACTTAGCCCCTCAACATGTATACACTAAAGTTGCGTATAGTTTCGTATTGTTTGGTAATGTTTTCTACATCTTCAGGGGTCAAAATTAATTTTTACAACCTTTCATGATGTTTTCACCCAGGAATATGTATTAAATATTATAAAACCATAAGAAACTATACGCAACTTTAGTGTATACATGTTGAGGGGCGAGTGGACTTACGGTCTTCTTGCGCTCAGGCCTTCAATTGCATGTAAAGATAGAACTGATAGAACTTAAACCGATTGTGTGCGTACTCACAAGCCCTTCCGAATAAAATTACAGCCATATAGCTCTAACTCTTGTAATTTGATATGGATTCGGATATGTCCGTTTGATCATTATAGTTTGTCAGAGACCCACATTTTGGAGGATTTTGTGCCTATTGCAGTTGCCCTTGGTGCCAAATACCTCACTTTCTGTCCGGAAAAAAAGGAAAGGTAGAAATAGCGTCCAGTAGTTATATGTTTTAGTGCACGATATTTATCATTCTGTAGAAAATATTGAAAACCAATTGTTTAATATCGAAGGTAAATATTTGCTTGTCGAGTTTAAATTCAAAAGGTGTATAATTTGATAATGGAAATGTTTGAAATGGAAATCTTGTTGCAATTGAGTAAATTGTCATCTTGCTATGTTATGACAGACGCTGTGCCTTTTCTCTCATGGCCTCGGCAGAGTGCATCAATTATATAATTAATTTTCCCTTTTACTCGTTGTTTGCTTTAACTACATTCCATTACTCCTCCAAGTTAGTTTATTCTTGTAGAAAATGTTTCTATTTCAATATTTCAGTTTGTATGGATTATCTGGGAATGGAAAATGGCACCATACCTGATGGGAATATTCAGGCATCATCAGAGTATGGCGCCCACGTAGCCACGGCGGGAAGGTTGAATGGTCCAAGTTGTTGGATGTCGGATCCGCATACGGCAGGACCAATTTGGATACAAGCGGATATAGGTAATCACATTGCACCATGTAGAATTGGTAGCATTTCATATCCATATGTATTTTAAGCTTCATTTGCATAGACTCCCGATACATAATGCACCTGTCAATTGCAACCCCGGTCCCTGGGTACACGGGGATGGTCCGGGACTTGACATCATGTGACCGGCGATTTGACTCAAAATTTGTCTCAGGGGAGCCATGTGTTTGTCGGTAGTGGCACTGGGACTTTACTGGGTGAGAGCCTGGATTGGTCGTAACTTACCCGGGTTTTCCAACCAGTTAAATGGCCCATGAAGATTGTTGTGCTTTGCTGAAAGGATGCCTGCAATTATGGGCCCTTGGATGTTATGCATCAGCTGGGGTTTATATACGTTGGAGCGTTTAACAATATCATTAATCACAACTCTTTGAATGGATGTTAAATTATATATCTAAAATGACAACTCCATGAAACAGAATTCATAACTTTTGCGCCAAAATGTTGACGAAATTTGTCATACAATATATGGTCATTTGATTTTTTAAAGCAAGTTACAAGGTAAATTGGAAGAGGTAAGGGCCTTTACAGACTAGCCTCATAATTGAAGTTGCATTTTGATTGATATCACATAACGCAGCTGTTATAAATACACATATGGCGTCGGAAATAATAGTGTTCACAAAACTTCAATATAGAAAGAAGGGTGTTTATTAACGTGCATTTGGATACCCGTCTGTCCAATTTCGTTCAATATTAACAACACAGCAGTGATTTAAAAGAAAAATACCCGAATTTAAAAGTTGGAAGTATTTGTATTGATTTGAAGTCATCGCAATGGAGTGTTTTACGTGACACAATGCTTGTGTAATAACACTTAATCGCTGTAAATTGTCACTTTTAAATTCGGGGTTTTTTTTTCTTCTTCTTTAAAGGCAATACTGTGTTGTTAATATTGAACGACATTGACATGTGGTATCAAAATGCGCGTAATAAATCATCCTTCTTTCTATGTAGAAAACACGTAAAGGTTACATTAATTTGGTAAAATGCTCAACGGCACGTCTCTTTTAGTTCTTAAGCTACAAACAAGCAAAATAGAAAAATGTGTGTAGCTTAAAAATCTTTTTTTTATTAGGTTACCAGACATATGTATCTGGTATCGCAAGGTGATGGAAATACCGATGCAGTGCCTAGCTGGGTGGCATCAGTTCAAAGTGTCAACATTCGTGACTAATGGTGCCAACGAGTTGTTTATTGAAGATCAAAACGGAAACGCGATTGTGAGTAATGACTGTAGAAAATATCTATTATCTATAAATTAATATAATGCTCATAGACATGCATACCATTCAATCGTTGTGATGTAAAAACTGCACAAAAAGTACCTCAGCTGTTATAAATACGCCTATAGCTTCAGAACTAATAATTGTTTCCAAAATATTAATCCACATAGAAAGAAGGACAATACATTTTGATATTTTGTCCAATTTCGTTTAATATTAACATCACAGCAGTGTTTTTAAAGAAGATTACCCCCAATTTAAAAGTTGCAGCTATTTGTATTGATTTGAATTCAGCGCGAAGATAAATAGAGGGCGTTACGTGCCACAATGCTTGCGTAAAAAACCATTGATCGCTGTATACTACAACTTTTAAATTCGGGTATTTTTCTTTAAAAGCACTACTGTGTTTTTAATATTGAGCGACATTTGACAAGCGGGGTATCAAAATGCGCGTAAATGAATCGTCCTTCTTTCTATGTAGAAATATTTTGGGAACAATCATTAGTTCTGAATCTATAGGCGTATTTATAACAGCTGAGTTACTTTTTGTGCAGACTTTATATACTTCTTGTAACTCACTGAAATCACATTCTCTCTCCTGTAGATATTTTGGCCGGGCAACGTTGACGCTTCCGACGAAGTGACCACAACTTTTTCAGATCCAGTATATGCCAGAATTGTACGCATCAACTGTCTGGCCGTATCTAGTGAACAGTATTACCAACTGAGATTCGAAATAGTAGGATGTCAAAAATCCTAGATATGTCATGTGTGACTCAACGAGAGAGAATGAGGTGGATGTCGGTAATGCAAATGTGGCAGAAGTGAGATCATTTATGTGTTTTGCCTTTGATATAAATCTGGACATCTCCCTGTTTCATTTCATATATTTTGTTTAGCAAACAATGACCAAAACATTGTGCTTCAGTTAAATTTATCACCGAATTGCAATACTTGACTCTTTTTCTATTGAGGTTTGGGTATTTTTAATTCTCAAATTTACAAAGAACTTTTTTATATGTGTTATATATACAAGTATCTGAAAAAGTATCTTTCTGTTGTACACACTTATCAAATAATAATATATGTCCACTGCTAAGAAAATATCCGTAAAAAGGAATAAAATACACTGACCAGATTAATGCAAAATAACAGCTACCGTTGAAATAAGATTATAGACAAAGACGATAGTATACTATTAGACCTAAAGGCAGACTAATGGCTATCGTTAAAAATCTGCAGGGTAAAAATGAGGAAGGTGGTATTTTCTCAATCACACGTAGTTCTTTAATTTGAATACTTTGTACATATAAGATTTTCATACAAAATAAATTATATTTAGTTGCCATAAAAGGTTAGATTTTGCTGTCAGAAATGTCCCCTTGTAGTTTTTGAGCCAAACAACTTAGGCAAAGCAAAGATAATTGGAAATTACTACCAGCGCTGTGTCGCCAATACGTATCACTCCTGCCTGGTGATTAACGATCCTTTGTTGTGTTAAGTCCACAACCACATGTTTCTCATTTACTTGTGTGATACAATCAAACTTACTTTGACAAGTTTGACATTAGCAATAATGAGTCGTACCATCAACACGCCATTCGTTACCATAACAATGTTTTATAACAATATGCAGACTATTGTTCTTATTTGGTAACCAAAGGCCTCACACAGTGTTATAAATGTGCATCCATCCATTGTTTGCTTTGTAATGGTGCATAAATCCCCCCCAATATTTTGCAAGTAATTTTCACAAACTTGTAGATCAGTTACTAGAAGGTCGTGCGATGCCAATCCAACCATTTGTTAACCATTTTGATTACTCCTCATGAATATTACTGTCATATAAATTTTGTGGTATCATAGTTACTCGCATTTTGTTCATTTTGAAATTTTGAAACATTTAACGCTCAAAAGGCACACAAAATCAATCAGAAATATATTTCTTTATTTCAACTGAATTTCCTTGCCAACCATTCTTAGCTTCAGAGCAAACTTCTTTTCAAGATACAGCTTGTATAAGTATTATATTTTCACTTCTGTATAGTTCTCATAATTTTTATTATGCACACAAAATATACACTTGGTTTGGTAATGGTGGAATGATACTCGAGTACACATAAAGCACCATTTTGTTTGAACACATCAACATTTACAAAAAAAAAAAAAAAAAAAAAAAACTAATGTAGACATGGATTTTTTTATTTACGTTTGTCCACAACCCCACGCACTAAACAAATTATCGTTATTACTATTCACATGAAAAGTTCAATATATTAATGCTAAACCAATGTTTTAATTCGAAATCTTAATAGAAAGTTATCAGTCTATGACAAATGCAAGATAGATAGCTTTAGATTAGTCCGACGAGTAGGACCTTTTTCTAAGTTACCAGACCATACACATTTCATACTATGATCACTATCTCACATGGCACAAGAAAGACGAATCGCGAAAGTCCAGTGACCGCGCCGCAAGCGGTTAGTGTATTTTTGTGGTTAATCTTTCTTGAGCGATCAGAGTTAGAGTATAGTTGGTAACTAAGAAAAAAAACAGGTCCTACTCGTCGGACTACTTTAGATGCTTAGAAGTCGTACATGTATTGCAGTATACTAAGTCTTGTAAATATGTACATAATGATATGATTTTTAGAAAGAAGTTTACAAGAAAATATTGTACGGAGAGGAAAAGTCACCAACAAATGATTTCCTTGTCACATAACACTCATGTTTTGCAGTATACTAAATCTTAGTGTTGTGAATTTGTACATAATGATCTGGTTGATAATGATACGATTTTCAAGAAATACAGTACGGAGAGGAAAATTCATCCACAAATGATTTCCTTAAGACATGTTACACTCGTCTGCATGGAATTTGTTTCTGAAAATTATAAACGAAAAAAATAGAATAAAATACTGAAAAAAAATTCTAATACGTTTGGTTTTTTGATAGTGTTATAGAAAGTTAGTGCGAGTGTTTTTTTTTTTTTTAATGTGATAGATGATTTATTATATGGGGTCGACGATCAATCGTAGGGGCAAGGGTTCTGTAATTATAAACGTGTACTGCTGATGACGATGCAAAACAAATAACTGAAAGCGAAAATACGATGGAGCATAATATTATTTTATTCACGAAGTTGCTGTACAAAGAACAATGCAATATATGTAGAGATGGATGTATCAAATTTTGGTAGATGTTGGCAGATGGATGCCTGGTTGAGAAGTGAGCTTGGAGACAAGCAGAGCCCATGTTCAACCCAGATGGAAAGCACATATTATGGGATGGGATTACCATGGTTACCTGGTCAAACTTGCAAGGGTGGCACAATTTGGGGATAGGCAGGAAATGGTCAAGGTTAGTGGTCAAGGATAGTAATGTAATGTTAGGTATGGGAAGCAGTTAGGGACAAATGGGAAACAAAGACACATGGGGTATGGAAGGCAACACAAGACAAAAACATGAAATATTATGACCGTTACATTAATATTTGAGAAGCAAATAATTTCCCTCGAAATGCTAACATTATTTGCAGCCCTAACTCCATACATTCTGCAAATTGGTTTATGCCCATTTCTCAACCCCTACAATAAACTAGGGAAATTTGAAGAATTCTCACGATGATTAAACCTTTGATATCTAATTTGGTATCAACCTTCGAAGGCTGACTCTCATCCTAATTCTGAAAGTAACCCTAGCCTAACCATATCCTAATACCGGTAGTAACCCTAATGCTAACCCTAACCCCAACCTTAACCTTAATCCTAACTTTTTCGGACTAATGAGCCTTTGGACAAAGTTCATAAAAGGTATAATACTTTAGCAATTACTTAAAATTACTATTTACACGTAGTTTACATGATACGATCGATGGTTAGCTTGTTAACACCATCCTGAGTGCAATCAGCGATTATTGTTTTACTTATTAAAAAGAAGGAAAAGAGAAACAGCTGTCAATCAGCCATCAGGTGTTTCAACTAAAACGGTGAAATCACAAACTGCATAGTTATTTGACGAATCAACAAAGAAGTACAGCACTGTTGTTGACCCGATATAGAAACTATCACCAGGAGAATGCGTCTTCTTCAGCAAAGTAACTTCGTTGGAATCATCAGTTGCTGTTGGTTCAGTCCATGTAAGTGTGGTCTTGACAGATGGCATCTCTGTGGTTACTGTCATGTCAGCAGGACAGTTAAGAATAGTAGGTGGACGAGTGTCAACTAAACGAAATAAAAACACCGTGAAGTATATCTAACATTGACACAAGTCTCTAGTCTAATATTAAACCTCATTTCATAGTATCTTGTAAGATTCTAAGATGTATGATAGATTTCAATTGAAAAACAAAACTTCCATATACATGTTAGTAGGCCTAAAGTACAGTCCTTTAAGCATGAGTGGTGAAGAAATAAAAAAATATAAACCTCAATAATAAGTTAATTATGCTCATTTGAATACAAGTGATGAAATTAGTTAACGGGTAGCTCTATCAAACTCAGCTAAAATAACTAAACAATCACTTACGCCCATCCTTTCTACGAAGTATTTCTATCTTTGAAATCGAAAGAACTATAGTTTGATATTTACCTTCATGTTTCTCAACCAAAACCGAGAAATTGCAAAATGCAAAGTTGTCGGAAGAATCCACAAAGCAGTACAGCACTAGAGTAGAACCGACATAGAAAGTATCACCAGGAGAATGCGTTTTTGATAGCAGAGTAACATTATTGGAGGCGTCAATTGCAGTTGGTTCAGTCCATGTCAGTGTTGTTTTGACAGATGACAACTTTGTGGTTGCTGATATGTCAGCTGGGCAGTTAAGAATCGTAGGTGGACGAGTGTCAACTACACACAGTAACAACAATAAAACCAGAGTTATATAAATACCATGTGGTAAATTCTGTAGGTTATTTTAATTATCACCCTACGACAAATGATGAAAAATTGAGTGCTTTTGAAAGATGAATCATCGAATAATATTAATGATGCTAGAGTATTACGTAATTTGTTTTTAACATTACAGCACCATTACCTTCACGTATCGTTACAGTAAAATCACACGAGGCTCCATTTCCACTGTCGTCTGTGAAATTATACGTCACATTGTATGACCCAACAGTGAATTCATGACCCGGAAAGTAGTTTTGCGATACAAGTGAGACGTTTCCAGACACGTCAGTAGCATTTGGTGTACCCCAGGACACAGTAGTGCTATTTGTACCCAGTTCGATATCTGTCATGATGCTCTCAGGGCAATATTCAATCGCTGGAGGGGTGTTATCACCTAGGTATACAGAAAGACTTATAAGAATATGCATTTTTCTACAGTAATAAAAACAATAAAGAGATAATTAACTACCTCGTGTTAAGAAGGTTAGACTATGTTAGAAAGCGAAAGAATTACAGTTTGTTTTACCTTCACCTTTTTCCACCGAGACCAAGAAACTGCAAAATACAAAGTTATTGGAAGAATCTACAAAGAAGTATAGCACTGTAGTAGATCCGACATAGAAAGTATCACCAGGAGAATGAGTTTTCGTTAGCAAAGTAACTTCGTTGGAATCATCAGTTGCTGTTGGTTCTGTCCATGTCAATGTTGTCTTGACAGATGACATCTCTGTGGTTACTGACATATCAGCAGGACAATTAAGAATCGTAGGTGGACGAGTATCAACTAAAACGAAATAAAAACTGAGTGACGCAAAATATATATAGAAACAGTTTTTATAGGTGAGCATCGAATGGTAAACCTCATCATACTATGGTAGATGGATGGTTTGCATTTGAAACACACTCGACTCTTTATTAATCAATAAATGATGTTCTATCAAACTGAAAGAACAGATTCTTAAATTTTCATTCTTTCTACGAAAGAAATCGAACGCTTTTACCTTCATGTTTCTCAACTGAAACGGAGAAATTACAGACTGCAGAGTTGTTGGAAGAATCAGCAAAGAAGTAGAGTACCGCGGTAGAACCGACATAGAACGAATCACCGGGAGAATGCGTCTTCGATAGCAAAGTAACATTATTCGATGCATCCGTTGCAGTTGGTTCAGTCCATGTCAGTGTTGTCTTGACAGATGACATCTCTGTGGTTACTGATATGTCAGCAGGGCAGTTGAGAATTGTAGGTGGTTGAGTATCAACTAAAACAAAATAAAAACAAAGTGAACTATCACACATGGAAGCGCGTTTTACGGAGTTCTGTAACTTATTGTAATGTTCACCCTTGCTATGCTACGATCAACGATGAAGGATAGATTGATTTGACAAATAATACATCGAGTAATGCTGCTAACGTATCATTTACCTTCACGTATTATAACAGTAAAATCACACGAAGCTCCATTTCCACTGCCGTCTGTGAAATTATACGTTACATTGTATGACCCGACAGTGAATTCATGACCCGGAAAGTAGTTTTGCGATACAAGTGAGACATTTCCAGACACGTCAGTAGCATTTGGTGTACTCCAGGAAACAGTAGTGCTATTTGTACCCAGTTCGATATCTGTCATGATGCTCTCAGGGCAATATTCAATCGTTGGAGGGGTGTTATCACCTATATAGGTAAAAAAAAGAATCATTAGAGTCACGCGGTTACGTGACTAGCAAGTTTTAAAAATAAACGAATGATAAAGAAGACTAAAAAGACTGCCCCAACTTTAACATTTAAAAACTCATTCATTCGAAAAGTGAAAGTCACACTAATCCTTCAGTCAATTTTCATTTGATAATAAACATACATTCTTGCTGAAATTCTTTTATTCTCTCCAGACCACAGCATTCATTAATCTTTCTATTATTTGGCTAATGTTGTATGTGGATATGTATGAATGGCCAAGTGGACCAAAAAACGTTAAAGATTATACGTGTAAACTTACACGTGTAAGATGGTATCTTACACGTGTAAGATGGCATTTTACACGTGTAAGATTGCGTCTTATGCGTGTAAGATCGCATCTTATACGTCTTAGAATCTAGCGGGATGCTTAAATTGACGAATCATATGTGAAGAACCCATATTTAAACCACAAACAACCTATCATCTTACGCGTATTCATCGTCGACCAATGAAATCTCGCCATGGCATTTCTTATACGCGTAAGAATTGCCTATTAGGGATGGACGGTATTCCGATTTGACTAGTACGACGAGTGTCGAATATTCTCAACCTCGATATCGATCTGCACCGCGATAGTTTTCGCAAACGTGATTATTTTACCATCACCTCTTGAAATTTAATTGATATGAGTATTAATTGACTCTAGATAACTGAAAAACGTAGCCAAAAGTGAAATAAATCGTGATGTGGCCATGACGGACCAACAGTCGGAATAATTCCTGACATAGATTCGTCATAAAATTCGTCACATTGTAGCACTCATAAAAATTAAGAAAATGCCTCGTTTACGATTTTGACGAGCTCTCCTTATCCTCGTTATGTCGCCAATAATATCACGTATCGCCAATCACTGAAATCCAAATCTTACACGTATAAGAAGTCGTGGATGTTACAAATTACAAAACGTCTTTACATATTATTGGTTGAAATTTGCTACGCATGAGATGATTGGTTGTTTGTGATTTCTTACTCAGTGATTCGTCAATTTAAAAATCCCGCTTCATTCTTACACGTATAAGATGCAATCTTACGCGTATAAGATGCAATCTTACACGTGTAACTTTACACGTTTATCTTACGCGTTTTTTTGGACCACTTGGCCATTCATAGATATGCGTGTGTGTATGTGTGTAAGTGTCGGGGTGTGTAGGGGTGTATAACCCCTCCCCCCATATTTGGGTGTTAAATATTATAACCCCCTATTTTGGTTCTAAAATTATATGACCCTCAGTATATTCATGACCCCCCATTCCGAAGAAAATGGCAGCCCCTCAAAGGTCTAAGGTGAAACGTTAAAATTGGTTAAATTAGGCTTAAACATGGTGCGTGGAATACTTGTTATCACGGAGATGCGGAGGTCACATTCGGTTGTAATCGGTAAAGAACTGGGCTCAAAATCTTTGTGAATTTTTGTTATTAAAAATCCACAGTGACCATGTAACCATGGTAACGGAGCTGTTAGTGTACTCTCTGTTCATCTATAAATAGTTTTGATTTATATCTTTTTTCCCTCACCTTTTGCCACCGAAACAGATAAACTGCAAAAGACAACTTTGTCGGAAGAATCCACAAAGACGTATAGCACTGTTGTAGATCCGACATAGAAAGTATCACCAGGAGAATGCGTTTTCGTTAGCAAAGTAACATCGGTTGCTGTTGGTTCAGTCCATGTAACTGTTGTTTTGACAGATGACATCTCTGTGGTTACCGACATGTCAGCAGGACAGTTAAGAATTGTAGGTGGACGAGTATCAACTAAAACGGAATAAAAACTGAGTGATGTAAATTCTACATGGAAACAGTCCTTATAGGTTAGTAGAATGCTAAACTTCATCATCTATGATATATGTATATTTACTTGCAATTGAAACACATTAGAAGAAATTATTTTATTTGTCATTTTTTCTACGAAAAAAATCGGAAGAATTACAGTTAGTTTTTACCTTCACCTTTCTCAACTGAAACAGAGAAATTACAAACTGCAGAGTTGTTAGACGAATCAGCAAAGAAGTAGAGTACCGCGGTAGAACCGACATAGAACGTATCACCGGGAGAATGCGTCTTCGATAGCAAAGTAACATTAGTGGAGGCATCCGTTGCAGTTGGTTCAGTCCATGTCAGTGTTGTTTTGACAGATGACATCTCTGTGGTTACCGACATGTCAGCAGGGCAGTTCAGAATAGTAGGTGGACAAGTATCAACTACAATAGAATAAAAACAACGTCATGTAAATTGTGCATAGAAAGTGTTGGAGCTTTATGTAGACTAGTCCAATATTACTCCTCGTTCAACTGGGAAATGTGACCTTATTTGATTGAAACACTTTTGCAATTTTCTGTTATGCTGGTAAAGGAACATGTAATTCTCTGTGCTCCAATTGTATTGGATGATGGTGTCACAGCTCATTAGAGTTTGCCACTTGGGCTATGGCAACTTGTTGTAATGAGAGACAAGTGTATTCACATGTGTGATTGTCTGTATATTCGGCATGCATATAGAATGCAATGAAAACGTTAAAAACGGAGGGACGTTAAGCTTTCGGTCCCGTGTACAGAAGAGTCATGCAAATTTATTTCGCAGTCAGTTTCGAGAAAAGTAATGTGTTAATCCCTGGAAATCCCCAACCCGTCTCGGTGTTCAAAATACGTTTCATAAGAGGTTTTCATGAGTGATGCAAACAAGCAAAAAGCATCTCTGCTTACCATCCTCGATTATTATTGAAAAGTTACAAAACGCAACATTAGTGGAATTGTCCACAAACGCCAACGAGACTGCTGTTTCTCCAATGGGAAACTCTTGGCCCGATGTATGCGAACTATATAGAAGATTAACTGTTCCAGAAAAGTCCACAGCAATTACACGTTCCCACGTGATGACTTTATGAAATGAGCATTTATCTGTGGGCTCTTGTATCTGAGACGGACAGTTCAAAATACCAGGCGGTGTTGTATCAACTGGAATGATTAATAAAAATAAACCAGCATTAGCATTATTATAGCATTATGCTTCGAAGATATTATACGTTTACATTGCAGATAGTATTATGATTACTCAAATAGGTATGGCGAATCAAACCTTGGTTAAATCCATGATTTTATGTCGCTCTGTTAGTGTTGGCAAATGACAAGTAAGGTAAGTATGGTAAGGTCATTACAGTTTGCTAGGTCGAAGGTTTACTATGTGGAGGGCCCGCTTTATCACCGGCTCGCTAAATCGAAGGTCCGCTATGACGACCGGTTCGCTATCCTTGAAGCTCCATTACATCAAAAGTCCTCTATATCGAGCTTGAAATAAGGCTTGCTTTTTCGAAAGTTCGCTACATCATCAGATGTCCGGTATGTCGAAGGTCCGCTATGTCGAAATTTCGCTATGTCAGTATGACGCAAGTATCGTTATGTCGAAGGGCCTCTATGTCGACATAGCGAACTCTGTTCATATTCGACAAAGCAGACCTTCGACATAGCGAGCCTTATTTATACTCGACTTAGCGAACCATAATTATTTGTTAGCATATCGAGCCTTATTTCATATTAGACATAGCGAACCCTCTGGTATAGAAAAATACCAGTTCGACACAGTAAACCTTCGACATAGGGAACCTTCGACATAGCGGACCTTTGATATAGCGGGCGAACACTGTAAAATGTCCGTTTAGGCCTACGCCACAGGTAAAATCGTCACCTCAACCACTTCTTTTTTATTTTAATGAGACCCTCTTTTTGCTCGTTATATTCGTTTTAAGTTTAGTTTGTGTAAAATCACTAAAGAGCTATCAAGATGTTTTAATGTAGTCTTTCAAATACTGATGCTCAAATTGATATTGAATAATATCCCTTTTCCTTTGATACTAAGTACAAAAAACTACTGTAAAGCTACAAATACCTTCGTCTATAGTCACAGAAAATATGCACGATGCTCGATTCCCACTTCGGTCTTCAAATGTATAACTCACATTGGTTTGGCCTGCACCAAATCTTTGTCCGCGGGAATGACTATGTTCTACCAATGACACATCACCTGACACGTCAGTTGCTATCGGCGGTATCCAGTATACAGGAATAGAAGATATACCCAGTTCGATTTCTCTTAGAATGTCTGGACAGTGCAAGGTTGGTGGTGTCGTATCAACTGCAATTGACAACAAGACATAAGTTAAAACGAATTATGATTTAATCCATCAAAAACATGAACGATTGTTAATCAATAAAGATGCTAAATTGAACTATATAAATGCGGGGCCAACCTACCACTAACATGACTAAAAGCCTGATTCAAGTCGTATTTAATTGGTTATGTGTATATTTGTGTTTTCACTTCTGCAAAAATACAGAGACAGAGTGGGAAATCTTTTTCTTAAGACAACAGGTATACTTCGTATTCAGGATATTGAGGGTGGATCTGTCAAGATTATGAATTTCATGAATAACAACAATAATAATCTGAATCAATTTTGGAAAGATGTATTTTTCGGCATTGTTATGTTGCGGATATTTCATGTTCGCACACATTTTGTTGAATAAGTAAACTTGAAGTAATGCCCAAATTTCTTAGATATACCCTTGCTTACCCCACTATCCCATTTTACTTTGATGCTCTCTCCAAAGAAAGAAGGGTCCCAGTCCCAGACGAACGTGCAATATTGTTGTTTTAAGAAAACCAATTGTTTGTAAATATGTAAAAAAAAAAATGGGAAGATATGCTTTTGACGCTTTATTCGACCCTTCAAGGTGACCTGTTATTTTCAAAACGCCCTTCAAATGAACAATAAGTACTAAACTTAGATTTTTTCAGTTTAGAATAATTTACAGAACATTGGGTACAAATGCATTTTCCTTTTTTTTTTTTTTTTTTTTGCGAAACTGCTGTAAAGCTACAAATACCTTCATCTATGGTCACAGAAAATATGCACGATGCTCGATTCCCACTTCTGTCTTCAAAGGTATATGATACATTTGTTTGGCCAGGGCCAAATTCTTGTCCAGGGGAATGACTACGCTCTACCAATGACACAATGCCTGAAAGATCAGTTGCTTTCGGAGGTATCCAGTATACAGGAATGGAAGATGTACCCAGTTCGATATCTCTTACAATGTCTGGACAGTGCAAGGTTGGTGGTGTCGTATCAACTGCAATTGAAAACAAGACATTAGCTAAAACGAATTTAGGAATTCCAATTCATTTTTACAAATTGAAATATTATTTTACTCAATAAAGACGCTAAATTGAACTAAATGGGAACACCCAAACCTATCTGCCACTAGATCTGCCTGGTATTCAAGTCGTATTTAATCGGTACAGTAATATTAGTTTGTATATTTGGTTGTGTGCTTGGTTTTTTTTTCACTTCTGCGTGAAAATCGCTCCTGTATATAGAACAACACCTGCATTAAAAATTCACGATACCATAAAACCATGATACGGAATCGACCTTTTCTATTTCAAGAAGCATTACACTCTTAAAACTACCTAGTCATTTTTTTCGACTAGAAATCCTAGTCAAAATAATTTGACGAGATTCTGGTCATTTTGATGAGATTTTCTAATCATTTCAACGCGGATCTAGTCATTTATGCCTGGTCAACGCGTATCTAGTCATTTACGCCTGGTCATAAATTCTAGTCAAGAAATTCTAGTCAATTCCAATGCAGAATTTGGTGTGAGTTTTTACACCAATTTCAGTAACAAATTGGGTAACAATTTGGTTACAAATGATTATTGTGATGAGTACTAGTGTTTGGAGGACCTTCTCGAAATCCTAAATATTATACTCAGTTGAAATAATAAGAAACAAAACCACGGATGAAGAACACAGGGCAAACGCTATTTAACACCATAGATTTTTATATTTTCAAGCAAATACATTAGAATTTTCTGCGATCCACTTTTGAGACCGTAATTTTA
This sequence comes from Amphiura filiformis, assembly GCF_039555335.1. Taxonomy (NCBI): domain Eukaryota; kingdom Metazoa; phylum Echinodermata; class Ophiuroidea; order Amphilepidida; family Amphiuridae; genus Amphiura; species Amphiura filiformis. The sequence continues at coordinate 62,047,147 of NC_092645.1, read as the reverse complement.
TAGATAATTTCTGTAGTACATGTGACCATGCTCTCAAATACACTTGATGGCTATTCGACAACACGGTGATGAGTCGCAGTGTTCCTCTCTTAGCGCGAAGCGGAAGTATTTCCAGGCATATATTCGTTCCCTTTTGACTAGAGTCAAATAGATTCAAATAAATTGAATAGATGCTAATCAACTGTAACTAGTAAACTATTCATTTTCTGACAAGTTACCTCTTCATTTTTGAATAGAATAGGTATTTTTAGAGTGTAATCTTAGCACATTGTCACACGTTTATACGCACTGCTTAAATACGGTTAGCAAGAACTGGTCCATCTGGCTGCATTGGTAATCTATAGGCCTTCAACCTCCGTCAAATTGTATTGATATTGGGGAGGTTGAGATGCATTATACTAATGTTGTATTTCCGTGAAGTTGCGTACTAATGAAGTTTTTTTTTTTCCTTACTAGTATAACCAGGATTATCAAAGGTCACACGAGGGGATTACATTTTGAAATGCTTTAATCAAGTTTAATATGAACTATCAAAAGTTCTTCCTTTAGTGGCAAGCAAAAAAGTGAAATGTCATATAGGTGCTATAAATAACCTGGATCCGTAGCATCATTAAATATACGGAGACAGAGTGGTTAGAACTTTCTTCTATGCCAACATGTATAAATCATATTCAGGACATTGAGGGTGGATCATCAATAAACTTAATAAATTTCGGAGAGACTTTTTCCGTCATGCTTTAGATTTTATAACTGAGGATATTCCACGTTCGCACAAATATTGGTTAAATATGGTGGTGTAATAAGCAATCAAAATCATTTCTAAAATTCTTAGCTAAACCTGGTAATACTCTTGTTTACCCCACTTAGCGCAGAGCGCTGTGGGTTTGGGATTGTCTTTTACATTAGTGAGACCAATGCTTTTGGCATCCTTAAAGCCTTAATGTACGATTTCCGTCAACATTTTAATTTGTTATTCTTTATTCAAAATGTTGAAATGATATTAGTAATAACTGACGAGAAGGATTGCTGTCCATTTTAGGTTGAAATAACAAGGTAAAGTGAAAGAAACCCCATTGGTTATTTTGGCCATTTAACACGCAGTTCTATGAGAGGACATTATCATAATTTTTGAATTATGATAATATGTCGAACTTTGCTCTGTTATAATAAGGGCATGATACCACAACCCTGGACAAAAGGGTTGGAATGAAATTAGTACGGTATTGCAAATGAGCCCCCGTTCCCCCCGATCAATGTTGAATCCTGACATTTTGTTCATGTGCGCTCAGTAGTACCCAACATTGATTGGTGGGGCAGGAGGAGGTATTGGGGGTGAGGGTAATGTTTAGACTTGACACTCAAGATAGTGTCATTTCATCACTCTAGAAATAACGAAAATATGGCCATTACAAGGTGCACATTCTATTTTTCATTCCAACCTATTTTGTCTAGCATTGTATTTGAAAAGTTGAAAAAAATCATCTAATTTTGGTTTTTGGCCATAAAATGAAAAGTAAATAAGATATGGACCTGCAATTTGGAGGCTAAGCAGCTCTTATCATTATCCTTTACCACAAAAATAGCTAATCTGTCATATTTAGGGACTGGTCATTAAAATTCCTAATATCCTATTTTTGGCCCTGTTTAGAAACACAATTGATCACTTAAAATGCAAAAAAATTAAGTCTACAAACTTGTAAAACATTATTTAGATCAACAAAAGTCTGAAATCTATTCTGTAGAAATAAATACTAAGTAAAAAATAAAATATCGGGATCAAAATAAAAAAGCGAACATGCAGGAATCGAACCCGTGCGCTCAAATCTGCCCGTTTAACTGGTACGCGCTCTACCAATGGAGCTATTTAATGTTACTCGATTTGTTTGCGATAATTTAGACCATATCAATGTTTGTGTTTTACGGTATGCAGACACAATAAAGATTTTAATACTATGTCTCTATACTGTTTACAGGCTTGCATACCGTGCATTTTTCTATTTATGTCAAGTTTTGGAATCTAATTTGTGAATAAAAGGTCTGAATACCGTGGTTCTCTATTCAATAAGCCAATTATTATTGCATAAAACAAGTGGATTAGTTTAAAACACTTTTTATTCATTTATAAAGAATCTATAGTACAAAAGTGCACGTAGAAGTACAACGCCTCAATAGCTCAGTGGATAAGGCGACTGGCAGTTAACGGAAGGGCTTGGGTTCAATTCCCGGCATTTTTTAAAAAAATTGTTTTGTTTTCATTTCCTTTTTATGAATAAAAATAAAATTAAATGCTTCGTTTTTGTACTGAACATTTGATTTTAATTTTCCTTTCTACAGACTTACAATACGAACAATATAGCTATAAAACCTGTAAAATATACTACACATGTTAACTATCTACTGAAGACGAAATAATGATTTTCTATGTATTTTGTATATTTTTAACTTCAAAAACATTTATTTCATTTTTTCATGTTCTGTTTCTAATATTATACTTTCATGAATTGCATTTATAATATTTCATTTACATGTAAAGGGTAAAATGAACATTTCTTGGACGTACAACACTTATAATGCACTATATGACGTCATATGAGCTACTTTAGTTGAATTGCATGGACTTCAAATTAAAGGCTGCATGTACATAAATTGACCGCTCCCTTACACTAGTGACACTAAAACAATTTTGGTTTTGTCATTTAGGAAAAGACAATTAATTTTTTTATTTTGATGTAAATTTTCATGTAAATCGGACGAAGAATAAAAAAACTGTAGCTATAAAACATGTGTCATTATGTAATTTCGGGTAGCCTTAGAGACATGTATTTGAAAAGTTGAAAAAAAATCATCTAATTTTGGTTTTTTGGCCATAAAATGAAAAGTAAATAAGATATGGACCTGCAATTTGGAGGCTAAGCAGCTCTTATCATTATCCTTTACCACAAAAATTTACAATAGCTAATCTGTCATATTTAGGGACTGGTCATTAAAATTCCTAATATCCTATTTTTGGCCCTGTTTAGAAACACAATTGATCACTTTAAATGCCAAAAATTAAGTCTACAAACTTGTAAAACATTATTTAGATCAACAAAAGTCTGAAATCTATTCTGTAGAAATAAATACTAAGTAAAAAATAAAATATCGGGATCAAAATAAAAAGCGACCATGCAGGAATCGAACCCGTGCGCTCAAATCTGCCCGTTTAACTGGTACGCGCTCTACCAATGGAGCTATTTAATGTTACTCGATTTGTTTGCGATAATTTAGACCATATCAATGTTTGAGTTTTACGGTATGCAGACACAATAAAGATTTTAATACTATGTCTCTATACTGTTTACAGGCTTGCATACCGTGCATTTTTCTATTTATGTCAAGTTTTGGAATCTAATTTGTGAATAAAAGGTCTGAATACCGTGGTTCTCTATTCAATAAGCCAATTATTATTGCATAAAACAAGTGGATTAGTTTAAAACACTTTTTATTCATTTATAAAGAATCTATAGTACAAAAGTGCACGTAGAAGTACAACGCCTCAATAGCTCAGTGGATAAGGCGACTGGCAGTTAACGGAAGGGCTTGGGTTCAATTCCGGCATTTTTAAAAAAAATTGTTTTGTTTTCATTTCCTTTTGCCTATGAATAAAAATAAAATTAAATGCTTCGTTTTTGTACTGAACATTTGATTTTAATTTTCCTTTCTACAGACTTACAATACGAACAATATAGCTATAAAACCTGTAAAATATACTACACATGTTAACTATCTACTGAAGACGAAATAATGATTTTCTATGTATTTTGTATATTTTTTAACTTCAAAAAACATTTATTTCATTTTTTCATGTTCTGTTTCTAATATTATACTTTCATGAATTGCATTTATAATATTTCATTTACATGTAAAGGGTAAAATGAACATTTCTTGGACGTACAACACTTATAATGCACTATATGACGTTATATGAGCTACTTTAGTTGAATTGCATGGACTTCAAATTAAAGGCTGCATGTACATAAATTGACCGCTCCCTTACACTAGTGACACTAAAACAATTTTGGTTTTGTCATTGAGGAAAAGACAATTAATTTTTTTATTTTGATGTAAATTTTCATGTAAATCGGACGAAAAATAAAAAAACTGTAGCTATAAAACATGTGTCATTATGTAATTTCGGGTAGTTTTAGAGACAACCCTGGACAAAAGGGTTGGAATGAAATTAGTACGGTATTGCAAATGAGCCCCGTTCCCCCGATCAATGTTGAATCCTGACATTTTGTTCATGTGCGCTCAGTAGTACCCAACATTGATTGGTGGGGCAGGGGGAGGTATTGGGGGTGAGGGTAATGTTTAGACTTGACACTCAAGATAGTGTCATTTCATCACTCTAGAAATAACGAAAATATGGCCATTACAAGGTGCACATTCTATTTTTCATTCCAACCTATTTTGTCTAGCATTGTATTTGAAAAGTTAAAAAAAAATCATCTAATTTTGGTTTTTTGGCCATAAAATGAAAAGTAAATAAGATATGGACCTGCAATTTGGAGGCTAAGCAGCTCTTATCATTATCCTTTACCACAAAAATAGCTAATCTGTCATATTTAGGGACTGGTCATTAAAATTCCTAATATCCTATTTTTGGCCCTGTTTAGAAACACAATTGATCACTTTAAATGCCAAAAAATTAAGTCTACAAACTTGTAAAACATTATTTAGATCAACAAAAGTCTGAAATCTATTCTGTAGAAATAAATACTAAGTAAAAATAAAATATCGGGATCAAAATAAAAAGCGACCATGCAGGAATCGAACCCGTGCGCTCAAATCTGCCCGTTTAACTGGTACGCGCTCTACCAATGGAGCTATTTAATGTTACTCGATTTGTTTGCGATAATTTAGACCATATCAATGTTTGTGTTTTACGGTATGCAGACACAATAAAGATTTTAATACTATGTCTCTATACTGTTTACAGGCTTGCATACCGTGCATTTTTCTATTTATGTCAAGTTTTGGAATCTAATTTGTGAATAAAAGGTCTGAATACCGTGGTTCTCTATTCAATAAGCCAATTATTATTGCATAAAACAAGTGGATTAGTTTAAAACACTTTTTATTCATTTATAAAGAATCTATAGTACAAAAGTGCACGTAGAAGTACAACGCCTCAATAGCTCAGTGGATAAGGCGACTGGCAGTTAACGGAAGGGCTTGGGTTCAATTCCCAGCATTTTTAAAAAAAAATTGTTTTGTTTTCATTTCCTTTTGCCTATGAATAAAAATAAAATTAAATGCTTCGTTTTTGTACTGAACATTTGATTTTAATTTTCCTTTCTACAGACTTACAATACGAACAATATAGCTATAAAACCTGTAAAATATACTACACATGTTAACTATCTACTGAAGACGAAATAATGATTTTCTATGTATTTTGTATATTTTTTAAAAAAAAAAACATTTATTTCATTTTTTCATGTTCTGTTTCTAATATTATACTTTCATGAATTGCATTTATAATATTTCATTTACATGTAAAGGGTAAAATGAACATTTCTTGGACGTACAACACTTATAATGCACTATATGACGTCATATGAGCTACTTTAGTTGAATTGCATGGACTTCAAATTAAAGGCTGCATGTACATAAATTGACCGCTCCCTTACACTAGTGACACTAAAACAATTTTGGTTTTGTCATTTAGGAAAAGACAATTAATTTTTTTATTTTGATGTAAATTTTCATGTAAATCGGACGAAGAATAAAAAACTGTAGCTATAAAACATGTGTCATTATGTAATTTCGGGTAGCCTTAGAGACATGTATTTGAAAAGTTGAAAAAAAATCATCTAATTTTGGTTTTTTGGCCATAAAATGAAAAGTAAATAAGATATGGACCTGCAATTTGGAGGCTAAGCAGCTCTTATCATTATCCTTTACCACAAAAATTTACAATAGCTAATCTGTCATATTTAGGGACTGGTCATTAAAATTCCTAATATCCTATTTTTGGCCCTGTTTAGAAACACAATTGATCACTTTAAATGCCAAAAATTAAGTCTACAAACTTGTAAAACATTATTTAGATCAACAAAAATCTTAAATCCATTCTGTATAAATAAATACTCCGGAAAAATAAAATATCGGGATCAAAATAAAAAAGCGACCATGCAGGAATCGAACCCGTGCGCTCAAATCTGCCCGTTTAACTGGTACGCGCTCTACCAATGGAGCTATTTAATGTTACTCGATTTGTTTGCGATAATTTAGACCATATCAATGTTTGAGTTTTACGGTATGCAGACACAATAAAGATTTTAATACTATGTCTCTATACTGTTTACAGGCTTGCATACCGTGCATTTTTCTATTTATGTCAAGTTTTGGAATCTAATTTGTGAATAAAAGGTCTGAATACCGTGGTTCTCTATTCAATAAGCCAATTATTATTGCATAAAACAAGTGGATTAGTTTAAAACACTTTTTATTCATTTATAAAGAATCTATAGTACAAAAGTGCACGTAGAAGTACAACGCCTCAATAGCTCAGTGGATAAGGCGACTGGCAGTTAACGGAAGGGCTTGGGTTCAATTCCCGGCATTTTTAAAAAAAAATTGTTTTGTTTTCATTTCCTTTTGCCTATGAATAAAAAATAAAATTAAATGCTTCGTTTTTGTACTGAACATTTGATTTTAATTTTCCTTTCTACAGACTTACAATACGAACAATATAGCTATAAAACCTGTAAAATATACTACACATGTTAACTATCTACTGAAGACGAAATAATGATTTTCTATGTATTTTGTATATTTTTAACTTCAAAAAACATTTATTTCATTTTTTCATGTTCTGTTTCTAATATTATACTTTCATGAATTGCATTTATAATATTTCATTTACATGTAAAGGGTAAAATGAACATTTCTTGGACGTACAACACTTATAATGCACTATATGACGTTATATGAGCTACTTTAGTTGAATTGCATGGACTTCAAATTAAAGGCTGCATGTACATAAATTGACCGCTCCCTTACACTAGTGACACTAAAACAATTTTGGTTTTGTCATTGAGGAAAAGACAATTAATTTTTTTATTTTGATGTAAATTTTCATGTAAATCGGACGAAGAATAAAAAAACTGTAGCTATAAAACATGTGTCATTATGTAATTTCGGGTAGCCTTAGAGACAACCCTGGACAAAAGGGTTGGAATGAAATTAGTACGGTATTGCAAATGAGCCCCGTTCCCCCGATCAATGTTGAATCCTGACATTTTGTTCATGTGCGCTCAGTAGTACCCAACATTGATTGGTGGGGCAGGGGGAGGTATTGGGGGTGAGGGTAATGTTTAGACTTGACACTCAAGATAGTGTCATTTCATCACTCTAGAAATAACGAAAATATGGCCATTACAAGGTGCACATTCTATTTTTCATTCCAACCTATTTTGTCTAGCATTGTATTTGAAAAGTTGAAAAAAAATCATCTAATTTTGGTTTTTTGGCCATAAAATGAAAAGTAAATAAGATATGGACCTGCAATTTGGAGGCTAAGCAGCTCTTATCATTATCCTTTACCACAAAAATAGCTAATCTGTCATATTTAGGGACTGGTCATTAAAATTCCTAATATCCTATTTTTGGCCCTGTTTAGAAACACAATTGATCACTTTAAATGCCAAAAAATTAAGTCTACAAACTTGTAAAACATTATTTAGATCAACAAAAGTCTGAAATCTATTCTGTAGAAATAAATACTAAGTAAAAAATAAAATATCGGGATCAAAATAAAAAAGCGACCATGCAGGAATCGAACCCGTGCGCTCAAATCTGCCCGTTTAACTGGTACGCGCTCTACCAATGGAGCTATTTAATGTTACTCGATTTGTTTGCGATAATTTAGACCATATCAATGTTTGTGTTTTACGGTATGCAGACACAATAAAGATTTTAATACTATGTCTCTATACTGTTTACAGGCTTGCATACCGTGCATTTTTCTATTTATGTCAAGTTTTGGAATCTAATTTGTGAATAAAAGGTCTGAATACCGTGGTTCTCTATTCAATAAGCCAATTATTATTGCATAAAACAAGTGGATTAGTTTAAAACACTTTTTATTCATTTATAAAGAATCTATAGTACAAAAGTGCACGTAGAAGTACAACGCCTCAATAGCTCAGTGGATAAGGCGACTGGCAGTTAACGGAAGGGCTTGGGTTCAATTCCCGGCATTTTTTTAAAAAAATTGTTTTGTTTTCATTTCCTTTTGCCTATGAATAAAAATAAAATTAAATGCTTCGTTTTTGTACTGAACATTTGATTTTAATTTTCCTTTCTACAGACTTACAATACGAACAATATAGCTATAAAACCTGTAAAATATACTACACATGTTAACTATCTACTGAAGACGAAATAATGATTTTCTATGTATTTTGTATATTTTTTAACTTCAAAAACATTTATTTCATTTTTTCATGTTCTGTTTCTAATATTATACTTTCATGAATTGCATTTATAATATTTCATTTACATGTAAAGGGTAAAATGAACATTTCTTGGACGTACAACACTTATAATGCACTATATGACGTCATATGAGCTACTTTAGTTGAATTGCATGGACTTCAAATTAAAGGCTGCATGTACATAAATTGACCGCTCCCTTACACTAGTGACACTAAAACAATTTTGGTTTTGTCATTTAGGAAAAGACAATTAATTTTTTTATTTTGATGTAAATTTTCATGTAAATCGGACGAAGAATAAAAAACTGTAGCTATAAAACATGTGTCATTATGTAATTTCAGGTAGCCTTAGAGACATGTATTTGAAAAGTTGAAAAAAATCATCTAATTTTGGTTTTTGGCCATAAAATGAAAAGTAAATAAGATATGGACCTGCAATTTGGAGGCTAAGCAGCTCTTATCATTATCCTTTACCACAAAAATTTACAATAGCTAATCTGTCATATTTAGGGACTGGTCATTAAAATTCCTAATATCCTATTTTTGGCCCTGTTTAGAAACACAATTGATCACTTTAAATGCCAAAAAATTAAGTCTACAAACTTGTAAAACATTATTTAGATCAACAAAAGTCTGAAATCTATTCTGTAGAAATAAATACTAAGTAAAAAATAAAATATCGGGATCAAAATAAAAAAGCGACCATGCAGGAATCGAACCCGTGCGCTCAAATCTGCCCGTTTAACTGGTACGCGCTCTACCAATGGAGCTATTTAATGTTACTCGATTTGTTTGCGATAATTTAGACCATATCAATGTTTGAGTTTTACGGTATGCAGACACAATAAAGATTTTAATACTATGTCTCTATACTGTTTACAGGCTTGCATACCGTGCATTTTTCTATTTATGTCAAGTTTTGGAATCTAATTTGTGAATAAAAGGTCTGAATACCGTGGTTCTCTATTCAATAAGCCAATTATTATTGCATAAAACAAGTGGATTAGTTTAAAACACTTTTATTCATTTATAAAGAATCTATAGTACAAAAGTGCACGTAGAAGTACAACGCCTCAATAGCTCAGTGGATAAGGCGACTGGCAGTTAACGGAAGGGCTTGGGTTCAATTCCCGGCATTTTTTAAAAAAAAATGTTTTGTTTTCATTTCCTTTTGCCTATGAATAAAAATAAAATTAAATGCTTCGTTTTTGTACTGAACATTTGATTTTAATTTTCCTTTCTACAGACTTACAATACGAACAATATAGCTATAAAACCTGTAAAATATACTACACATGTTAACTATCTACTGAAGACGAAATAATGATTTTCTATGTATTTTGTATATTTTTAACTTCAAAAACATTTATTTCATTTTTTCATGTTCTGTTTCTAATATTATACTTTCATGAATTGCATTTATAATATTTCATTTACATGTAAAGGGTAAAATGAACATTTCTTGGACGTACAACACTTATAATGCACTATATGACGTTATATGAGCTACTTTAGTTGAATTGCATGGACTTCAAATTAAAGGCTGCATGTACATAAATTGACCGCTCCCTTACACTAGTGACACTAAAACAATTTTGGTTTTGTCATTGAGGAAAAGACAATTAATTTTTTTATTTTGATGTAAATTTTCATGTAAATCGGACGAAGAATAAAAAAACTGTAGCTATAAAACATGTGTCATTATGTAATTTCGGGTAGCCTTAGAGACATGTATTTGAAAAGTTGAAAAAAATCATCTAATTTTGGTTTTTGGCCATAAAATGAAAAGTAAATAAGATATGGACCTGCAATTTGGAGGCTAAGCAGCTCTTATCATTATCCTTTACCACAAAAATTTACAATAGCTAATCTGTCATATTTAGGGACTGGTCATTAAAATTCCTAATATCCTATTTTTGGCCCTGTTTAGAAACACAATTGATCACTTTAAATGCCAAAAAATTAAGTCTACAAACTTGTAAAACATTATTTAGATCAACAAAAGTCTGAAATCTATTCTGTAGAAATAAATACTAAGTAAAAAATAAAATATCGGGATCAAAATAAAAAGCGACCATGCAGGAATCGAACCCGTGCGCTCAAATCTGCCCGTTTAACTGGTACGCGCTCTACCAATGGAGCTATTTAATGTTACTCGATTTGTTTGCGATAATTTAGACCATATCAATGTTTGAGTTTTACGGTATGCAGACACAATAAAGATTTTAATACTATGTCTCTATACTGTTTACAGGCTTGCATACCGTGCATTTTTCTATTTATGTCAAGTTTTGGAATCTAATTTGTGAATAAAAGGTCTGAATACCGTGGTTCTCTATTCAATAAGCCAATTATTATTGCATAAAACAAGTGGATTAGTTTAAAACACTTTTTATTCATTTATAAAGAATCTATAGTACAAAAGTGCACGTAGAAGTACAACGCCTCAATAGCTCAGTGGATAAGGCGACTGGCAGTTAACGGAAGGGCTTGGGTTCAATTCCCGGCATTTTTTTAAAAAAAAAATTGTTTTGTTTTCATTTCCTTTTGCCTATGAATAAAAATAAAATTAAATGCTTCGTTTTTGTACTGAACATTTGATTTTAATTTTCCTTTCTACAGACTTACAATACGAACAATATAGCTATAAAACCTGTAAAATATACTACACATGTTAACTATCTACTGAAGACGAAATAATGATTTTCTATGTATTTTGTATATTTTTTAACTTCAAAAAACATTTATTTCATTTTTTCATGTTCTGTTTCTAATATTATACTTTCATGAATTGCATTTATAATATTTCATTTACATGTAAAGGGTAAAATGAACATTTCTTGGACGTACAACACTTATAATGCACTATATGACGTTATATGAGCTACTTTAGTTGAATTGCATGGACTTCAAATTAAAGGCTGCATGTACATAAATTGACCGCTCCCTTACACTAGTGACACTAAAACAATTTTGGTTTTGTCATTGAGGAAAAGACAATTAATTTTTTATTTTGATGTAAATTTTCATGTAAATCGGACGAAGAATAAAAAACTGTAGCTATAAAACATGTGTCATTATGTAATTTCGGGTAGCCTTAGAGACAACCCTGGACAAAAGGGTTGGAATGAAATTAGTACGGTATTGCAAATGAGCCCCCGTTCCCCCCGATCAATGTTGAATCCTGACATTTTGTTCATGTGCGCTCAGTAGTACCCAACATTGATTGGTGGGGCAGGGGAGGTATTGGGGGTGAGGGTAATGTTTAGACTTGACACTCAAGATAGTGTCATTTCATCACTCTAGGAATAACGAAAATATGGCCATTACAAGGTGCACATTCTATTTTTCATTCCAACCTATTTTGTCTAGCATTGCAGCTAATGAAAAGTACCTATAGTCCATTATATGCGCGCATGTTTAGCGCACAGGGACACATTATACGGAACGCACCTTGTCTGGCGACATGGAGGAAAACGATGGACATGCATAATCAGCTTTATTGTTTTATACTTTTTAGTCATGTTTACAACCTCTAGCCTCACACATTTTAGAAAGCAACTCCTAAGTATAGGTAATATTAATAAAAGTTATTTCTTTCTGAATACGACTTGAGACTATGGGCGACACAGATTTGGTATTTTGAACACTTTATCGGAGAATATGCCTACAATATTTCAGTTTAAAAAATTGTTCCAACGTGTATTTTCCTCAGATTATTAAGTTAAAGCAACTACTGTAAAGCTACAAATACCTTCATCTAGGGTCACAGAAAATATGCACGAAGCTCGATTCCCACTTCTGTCTTCAAAGGTATATGACACATTGGTTTGGCCAGGACCAAATTCTTGTCCAGGGGAATGACTACGTTCTACCAATGACACATCACCTGACAAATCAGTTGCTATCGGAGGTATCCAGTATACAGGAATGGAAGATGTACCCAGTTCGATATCTCTTACAATGTCTGGACAGTGCAAGGTTGGTGGTGTCGTATCAACTGTAATTGACAACAAGACATAAGCTAAAATAAATTAGGATTTAATTCATTTTTATAAAATGAAAGATTAGTAATAGATAAAGACGCTGAATTGAACTAAACGCGGGCAACTCAAACCAACATGCAACTTGAAGCCTGGTTCAAGTTGTATTTATTGGGTACAATACATATTAATTTGTTTATTGTTAAAATTCTTCCATTCCAAGGAGTGGGTTGTCCAGCCAAATTTTTTCAACCGTGTCGACTGAAGATTCTTTAGGCTTGAAACTCCCATTATGGAAAGTTTGGATTTGTATACGCTCTCCTTTCTTGCAAATAAGCACTCTATCCAAAAGGTAGTCTATGAACGTAATTATGTTGTTATAACACCCCTGTTCAGCAGTTCAGCACTCTCTGACTATCTATGACAATATAGGCCGACTCTGGAATAGTTTGGCTGGTATGGAATGTAAGTTATTCCATTCCAAGGAGACAGTTTTCTCCACCGTGTCGTCTGTCGATCGCCTTTAGGCGTGAAACTCAGAGTAACAACTTATATTCTGGAAGATAAATAGGCCAACATGTTAATAAAATACTGTTCCAATGGATAATTTTTCCCTCAGCCCTCCCCCCTAACCAATGGGTAATTCAGCGCCGATTATAAAAGACCTTTCGGGAAAACTTTCGATTATTCTCGAGAACCACTCAGGACGGGACATATATTTCTAAAATTTGGATCAGATTACAATAATCTGACTATTAAAATAGGCTACTTGACATACATTTTGGCCTAAATCATCTTCTCGAATTTGAAAGGACCCTCTTGGCCAAATCCCATGATGGTTATTGCTGCGCTACAAAATTATATTTATACTGTTATAATGGGCACCCCTCTCCCAAGACGAGTCATGCAGGGACACAGACAAACTTGATTCGATAATTGACGATTTTGACATGTTTGACATAATTATTACAACTAAGAATAATGGCAAACCTGCTGTGATTGTAATGGAAAACGAGCACGAAACTGCATTGTTTGACGAATCCGTAAACATATACATCACTGACGTTAAACCAATAGGAAACCCTGTTCCTGGTTGATGTGATCGTGTCATCTCGGGTAATCCGGAAAGATCGGTTGTAGAAGGCTCTTCCCAAGTGACAGTAGCTACCGGTGGTCCTAACTCAATCGTTCGTTTGATATTGCTTGGACATCGAGTTATTTCTGGTGGAACTGAATCTTCTGTGTATTAAATAATTAATTAAATTACGATATTACATAGGCTAGTATTCTCATCATCATCATCATCACCATCATCGTCATTAGCCGCAGCAGCATTTGTAATTTGTTGTACTAACCTGTCGCAACCGTGATGCTAAATTCACAAGAGGCGGTGTTGCCGAAGGTATCTATAAACGTATACGTAACTGTTGTAACTCCGACTTCAAAGCGGTTCTGTAACGGCGAGTGTGACCTCTGTGTACTTACAAGTTCGTAATTGTCGGAAGCACTTGGTTCCACCCAATACACATATGTGCCCGTTTCACCAAGTTCAACATTTGTTTCAATATTACTGGGGCATCCATGTATGACGGGAGGCGATGTATCTCTAACTTCAACGGTAAAGACACACGTTGCACTGTTTCCAGACGTATCTGTAAATTCATAGCGTACGCTTGTTCGTCCTATTGGGAATTGTGCTCCTGGCTGGTGCGAGCGGGTCATTCTTGGTGTTCCTGATACATCAATAGCAGATGGTTCTGTCCAAAACACGTATCTCCGTGATCCACCAGATGTATCTGTTTCGATATTTCGTGGACAGCCAGATATTTCTGGGGCCGTTACATCTGTCGAATTAAAACGAATGTAAATAAATTTTGAAAATTGTTTGAAATTTTGACCCTATGCAAAGTTCGATGACCTTTACCCCCCCCTTCCCCTTGGGGCTAGTTTATATTTTTGGGAACATCCTGATTATGTTTTAGGGTCATCTCAGGAACCTAAAAAATTTGGTTTTGTTTGGTCCTGTGGGGTGCACAGAAAGTGGTCCTAGCTCCCCGAGTATTGTATGCCATCTGGCCATCCCATTGTTTGATGTGGGCGTTAAAATATGAATCAAACAGACTACTACAATTACATTCAATGGTTTTGACACGTTTCACTTGATGGATTTCGTTGCTTTCCTATCTTACATCCATGCATGGCAATGTCGACAAAATACGAGACTTTTTTGAGATTATTATATGGGCCTTTTAAATATTAAACACTAAGGATTATTGGTATCACCAAAACATAGTCCATTAACACTGCAAATGTGTTGAATGTGTAATATTTAATATGGAAATGGGAAATTATCACAGAATGTTCCTTCAAACTGTTTTTGTTGTTTTTATGTTATATGATCTGATCACCATGTTTTGATTAACGAGATATAAGTCGTTTGTTATCTCTGAAAGATTTTGCCAAAAACGCTTGGTGCTTCATAGTTTCCTGTATTAAAATAAACGTAAAACAAGCAAGGTGCTACGAGGGATTTTTTTGTTGTGTTTTAGCCTACTTTTTTACTTCTTTCTTGTTTGATAACTAACACAAACAATATTTGAGAGACTGTAGTTCGAATTCTCTACTGCATTATGGGTATTAGCATAATGCGCCTGATTTTTTGTTTTGCTCGGTTAGAGATGTAGCTTTTATTTAGTTGATCCTGTGCAACATGGAAAAAAAAGAACAGCCGTAAGTACCTTTTTCACACACAAATTTAAACTTCCGCAAGCAGCCTACATCATCCCATCCGTTTTTCCTCCAAAATACGACACAATCTTCTCCTCCAGTTGTATCAAGGTGAGCCTCCGCCCAGTTCGAATACGCGTACTAACGGGAAAAATGAAATTATTACAGGATAATAAAGGTATCACTTGTTGTAGTTCTGCACGCATCTTTACACAGCGTCACGGCTGTGTCTATTTTTTCATGTTCTTGTTTTCTTTCTTTCTTTCTTTCTTTTCTTTCTTTCTTTCTTTCTTTCTTTCTTTCTTTCTTTCTTTCTTTCTTTCTTTCTTTCTTTCTTTCTTTCTTTCTTTCTTTCTTTCTTTCTTTCTTTCTTCTGTCAACCATTACATTTGCTCTAGCACTTACATGCTTACATCAATTTTGACCTAACTTGGTCACAATGATCATTGACCGTGCCAATGTCAAATGAAACTTGCGTGGTGAAAGGTCATGCAGGGGTCATATGGGTCAAAAACGTGATTTCAACTAAAAATGCATCTTCTCCCACAACTTACGTAGGACAGCAAAGCCACTTGCACACATGCATTGATATTACCCTGTGTCTATGTAGTGTACACAAATTTGGGGTCAAAGGTCATTAAGGGGTCACTTCCGGTATAAAACGAAATATCTTCAAATTTTTTTATTAGCTAAAAACATAGGACAGTAACGGTATGTTCACACAAGAATTGTGGTTACCCAGTGTATATGTGGTATTTTTTTTATTTAGGGTCAAATGTCATTAAGGGGTTACTTCCGGTATAAAACGAAAAACCTTTAAAATGCATCTTCTTCCACATTTTACGTAGGACAGCGACGCCATTTGCACACATGCATTGTTATTACCTAGTGTCTACGGGTGTACATAGATTTGGGGCCAACGGTCATTAAGGGGTCACTTCCGGTATAAATCGAAATATCTTCAAAAAGTTTCATTAGCTAAGAAAAACATAGGAGAGTGATGGTATGTTCACACATGAATTGTGTTTACCCAATGTATATATGGTATTTTTTATTTTGGGTCAAAGGTCATTAAGGGGTCATTTCCGGTATCTTCTCCCACAAATTACGCAGGACAGTGATGCCACTTGCACACATGCATTGTTATTACCCAGTGTCTATGGGGTGTACACAGATTTAGGTCAAAGGTCATTAAGGGTCACTTCCGGTATAAAACGAAATAACTTCAAAAAACTTTATCAGCCAAGAAAAATATAGCACAGAGACGGTACATTCACACATGATGTTACTCAGTGTATACGTGGTATTTTTTGTTTGGGGTAAAAGGTCATTAAGGAGTCAAAAAAAAAATTCAAGATACCCATTCTGCCACAAATAACATGGCAAAGTGATGCCACGTGCACACATACATTGACATTAGCAAATGTCTATGGGGTTTCATATATTTTGATGTCAAAGGTCATTAAGGGGTCACAACACGGTTGTGTTCGTGGTCTTAGACCACAGTTAAGTCTAGGTTTAATTTTTACCGAATAACACATGACCTCGAGGATGGAGTATATTATGATGAAAATTCTGAAGTGTATTATTTGTCATTTGAACGTTCACAATATCATAACAATAATGATCCTCTTTCATTAACTTCTAAACACAGTGCCGGCGACAAGGGGGTTAAGGGGGGGGGTGGTGGTTACCCACTGGCCCGGCATCCGAGGGGCCCTGTAAAATAAAGAAAACATACCTTAATGAGCCCATAAAGAAAAGATACCTCGAGGGGCCCGTAAAAATGGGGCCCTTTTTTCAGTTGGTTGTGATGTATTATCTTGCCTTTTCAATAGTATATAGCCCGCATTTTGCAGTTTACCCTTATGGGGGAATCCATGCCGACTGTCCTGCTCATCAAATAGACCAGGCTATAGAGGATCATTATCAGGGCTGTCAACTTTTTGGAATTACTTGGCGTGAGATACTGTTGAATAGTGGTGGAATTATTGTTTACCGACTACAATCGTTAATGTTGTACCAGGGCGCTCAAGAATTTAAAAATGTAGGGGTGCGGAGGTGGGTGTCAGAGCAATAATATATAATAATAGGGACACCTTTTTTTCGACGATGCGTGAGATATTGTGCGATTTTACAGCCTTGGCGTGATAGTTACTACCTTAGCCGAGATTTTACTAACTTGGCGTGACAGCGTGAAAAAGTGCCCGAATGCGTGAAAGTTGACAGTCCTGTCATTATTGACTGGTTCTATTTTGGAAAATCCGTGTTCCTAGCGGCAGGTTTTCGTAAAAGTTGGCAACCAGCTTATTTTTTGTTTGTTAATTTGGGTATGCTGAACTCGAAATGTCGAAATGAAATGTCTGTGCGTGTACGACCTATCGTTAAGAAATTATGAGAAACAAATGGTCACATGTCGATGTGCTTCCCAGCAAACACAAAACGTTTTCGACATCATTCGCTAAAGGTTATAAAAGGTTGTCAGAAAACGTTGAAATGTCGGGTTATATAAAGGGTACATTAATGTTATAAAACGTTTTCATAACATTAAATAAACATTTGTTGGTAATGTACTGCACAGCAAACACAAATGTTTTACAGAAAACATTTAAATGTCGGGTTATATAAAGGGTTTAAAAACGTTTTAATAACATTCCAAAAACATTTTTGAAAACTTGGTACAAATCATTCTAAACAGAATGTTATTTTGGGGTTGAAAAAATATTTTGCAAAAAATGTTTGCCCAAAATATTTACAATAACGTTTTTAAAATGTTTTCACGACCTTTATATAACCCGACATTTAAATGTTATTAAAACGTTTTGTAAAAAACATTTTAAGAACATTTCTGTGTTTGCTAGGTGCAAATATTTTAACATAATGTTATTTAAGTGTTGACAAAATATTTGGCCAAAAATGTTTACAAAAATAGTTTACAATGACATTTCGAAAACATTTTTAAAATATTGTTGTAGTGTGTTTTCATACAAAACGTTTTAAAACGATTTCATGACCTTTATATAACCCGACATTTTAATGTTATTAAAACGTTTTTACCAAAACCAAAACCAAAAATATAACTTATTTAAAACGTTTTAAAAACGTTTTTGTGTTTGCTGGGTTGTTGTGTATGGGTCAAAAGTCAAAGTTGCTCCAATTTTTGTAAATGTTGAGGCAAATTGTTTGCCTAGCTTAGAGGTTTCAGAAAAAAAAAATATATTTTGTACTATCAGCGATATTAGAAACGGAATTTGTATTTATTTATCATCTATCTTCTGAACTTGCCATCGCAGATAGTTAAAACTAATCTTTGCCAGAACAGTTTGCATCCGTTTTTACGGGAATCAGAGCAACTTTTAAAAACTTAACAGTTTTTCACCCCTGTATAGCATGCAAATTGACCTTCGACCTCTCGAGCTACGTGACTTGGCAACTATATGTCCTACGTGGAAATATATTACATTTTAGAACCAGTCTAATATTACTGACATTGTTCTTATCATGGAATACGTTTTGAAATGTAGTCGTCTAAAGAAAGCATCTACTAGGTCACAGCGTGTTCGATGATCATTAGTTCTGGAATTGGTTAAAATGAATTCCAATTACTTGAAAAGAAGTGACCTTTCATCTCCAGTGAGTTGGAGATCTTCTTGAATGGTCACCATATTACTCGTTTCTTCTCATGAATTGTTTGTCAATGGTAGCGCATAAACATGCTTGCTGAGAGCCAGGCCCGTGCGCAGGATTTCATGGGGTGCTGATTTTGAAAATGTGGACTTTTTTTTACAAAGGGTGGGGCGATATTGTGAACTTTCTTCCCAAAATTACTTGTGGCGGGCTGGTGTTGAGAAAAAATAATGAAATTGATAAATAAATAATATTTATATAACGAATATAAATTAACTGCGCTGGTACCGACAACTCAAAATTATTGGACCTATCTTTTATTTCGCGGTAGCCTTTTGGTTCCAGAGGGAGTGTGCTTGTAGAGACACAGCCATCAGAAAAGGACTAGCTCAGATCGCGCATCAAATACGTAAGTTGAAATTGCAATTTTTCCCATGCATGAAAATAAATAGGTAGGGGTGGGAATCTGTTCTGAAACCCGGTTCATTACCACTAAGCCAAGTAACAATTAGCTGTGAGAAGTTAGATCTAATGTACGATGTTATTCAAAAAGACGTTCCATATACTAGTAAACTATGCATATAATATAATAATATATTATGTGAAATGGCTATCAATCGATCAATCAATCAAGTTTTCAAGTTATCAACAATCAAAACAAAACAAAACAAATAAATAAAGAAGTCAGTAAATTTACAAATACAAAAATCAGAAATAAATTAGTTAATAAAAGTTACAGAATTCCAAACATTCATTTTTTTTAAAGCTGAGCTGTTCTTTAAATATCCGCGCCTAATTAGAATTGTATTGGGTCTCCCACTCCATAGTCAAACTACTGGGTCCCCTCCCTGTAGGATTATGTATTGACCAGGTCCTAAACATCTCAGTCGTAAACTGGAGCTTTATAACAGACGCCAGTAGGCCTACCCAATAAAGCGTTTAACAAGGTCAGTCATTGGCTGACTTTCTGAATAGCAGGTCATTATACAAAGCGGATACCTCATGTAACAGTTTGGTATAAATCAAAATAATGGTCAAGCGTATCCAAACCAGTATGTAGTATAGACGTATGCAAGCTTTCATGCGGGAAATATAAAAACATACTCTCCAGTCGTGTCCTTTTTATGAGATTTGATACGGCGCCAACGACTACAGCTGTTTCGAAATCAGTCAGGGACACTCTTTCCAGATGAAAATTGTGATGTTGTTACAATGATTTTAAAGTAATTATAGGGTCAGGAGACCATATAGTGGAATACGACATCTATCGTGAGCCAATCTGCATTCTGTTGCCTGCTAAAGCTGACGATCAGAATGAAATTCAGCGTTATCAGCGTTAATTTCATGTAAGCTTAAAATGCATTGAAAACGTCAAATTGCTGTCACAAAATGTATAATATTAGTAAATCACCAAAGCGAATGGTAACGCAGGTATGTGGAAAAGAATTGTATTTACAATACCAAAACGTTTTTCTTCTTGTATTATTATTATTTTTTAATACCGAATTGCACATTGTAGTTTTCAAACCTGCTACTGGAAACAAACTTTCTTTTTATGGCCTATTCAATTCTCTTTGTATTTACCTGGGAACCATCAATCCACTCATAATGTCCTTCTTGTGAAATGTCATTGAGTCCTATCCAAATAAACTCAATCAATTTGGTCTGCAACTGTCCTGTTATTACAAGAATACGAAATAAAAGTAATCAATAGTAGTACAACTGTAAAGCTATTGTTTTTTTTTTTTTATTGTTGCTGTTCTTGTTTTCGCCCAAACTACATAAGCTAATCGTAGATCCATCTTTACGCTCATTTTAGTGATAACAGTTTTACCCCAGGACCTTACCCGGGGTAGGACTGGCCGTCAAAGATGACCATAGAGGGGGGTTGGTGAGGTCCACAATTGGTTTCTACAGTAAAATGATTTTCATTCCCCTCTTGTAAAATGATTCCAAGAGCTGCTGACTTTTTACTTGTTAGTCATTTACTTTTTGGGGAAAAAAACACTTTTGTACATAATCCAGAATGTCCAAAATTTGCATGGGCGCCCTCACATTATGACGTCATAGCGACATTATGTGGGGCATGTTTGTACTTACTTTGATATCACTGGACAGAGGAGGTCAGTATCTATACATTGGTACCAAATATAACGATATAAAACGTTTAATTGAACATTAGGGGGATTGCAACAAACCACCTCTTCGTAGTTCGTGTTACAAAATATGGCTCAGTAGTTTTAGGGTTAACTGAAACATCCCAAACAATCCATTGTATTTGAAGAGCTCTGTTTCAAAAGCCCTTACATCCACTTTTGGCTGAAATTGAGTTATTGACACGACATTATCACTCAGAACGCAGGACAACCGATTCATTTGTTCTGCTTAGTCGCGCTAAAAGTCGATCGATACATGTTAAAATCAGCACAATTCATAGATACACCTTTTTGCTATGAAATCAATTTTCTCGGTCAAATATAAAGCAATATTTGTTTTTTCTTCAGTAATGTCAGTTAAAACATAGTGCTTGGATATACATTTTTTTTAATCCTAGTGAAATTGTGTTTTTTAGTGTGACATTTTTTATTTTTATAGGCCTTTTAGTTCGCTCGCGAGCTTTTTACGGAATTCATTTCTTAGCGTCTCAAACTAATATAGTTTGCTGAAGAAAGATATTTCCCACATCTGTAAGGCACATCGTGTGGGTCTATATATTATAGCGAGAATTGGACATGTAGGCCTAGTTGTCATAATTTAGCGCTAAATGACCTACTTTCTAAATGTATAGCCATAGCCGTGCTATATATAAATAGTATTATGTAACGTTATACATGTAATATTATGTAGGCCTATGGGGGTGGGGTGGGTGCAGAGGTGTGTGAGGTGGGTAGTGGGGGTGTATGTAGGGATGGTAGGGATGGTACTCAACACATTTTAACCATGACTTGCAATACAAGGCTCATTATTGCCACAAATGTTTTTTCCTCGGGTCATTTATAAACTTTCATGTTTAACCTTCTATTGTTTTGGCTGCTTCATTGTGACTTTCGGTGGTTTCCAAAATCAATTTCAAACAGCAAACAAAAGGCACCATACCCAGTCACTTTCATGACAATTGAAACACTAGGTCGAGTATTAACATCCAAGTTATTCTGTTTTTAGGCAAGCAATTTCTAATTAATTGCTTCAACAGGTTTTTGTTTAAAAACAAAAACCTGTTTAAATTAACAATGATAAATGAATGGTTCTTATAAGGCACAATATCTTCCGATGAGGAACTCAAAGCGCGTAAAGCACGAAATTGACAAATAAAGATAGATAGATAGATAGATTTATTATTATCTTTTCACTCATTACATGATACAAGAAAAATACATAAGAATAATACATTATAAAGATATAAATAATAATACAAATATAATAATTATGGAAATGCATAATACAACGATGAGTGAAGGAATTACAGTAAAGGCCCAAAGGCCTGTAGCTCTGTAACCCTTGATACAGGTATATGGCATTTATTTGACATGGCAGCAGGTTGGTAGACAACAAAATGCCGAGTCCAACCAACCAGCTGTCATGTCCATCAATGACATATCCTATGTTAACATTTAAGGAAAAACAAAGAAAAACAAAATGCACATATCAAAAACTAATTATTGAAGTAAATTAATGAAATTAGTGAACAAAATATTGGTGAGGTACACATGATTGAAAGACTAAGAATAGATTTCTCACAAAAGACTTTCTTGACTCGAGGTAAGATGAGATTGTTTCTATATCTAGTGTTTATAGCGTGAATTTCAGAGTGCTTTGTAAAAAGGTCGTCAAAAACATTGGGTAATAAGCAATTTGTATGTTTATACATGAATGTCCCAAGCTCTAGAGCGTACATATCTTTGATGCTTAAAGTATTATATTTAAGTAACAGAGGATTAGTTCTAGATCTGTAATTACTGTTACTAATAATACGCAATGCTCTTTTTTGAATTTTAAACAGATTATGAATATATGAAGAGCAGGCACATCCCCATGCTAAAATACTATAATTCATGTACGGCAAGACTAACGAACAATATAATGTATACAAAGCTTCACTGGGTAGAAAATGTTTAACTCTGTTAATAACGCCGACATTTCGAGAACAAGTTTTAATGACATTTACAATATGCTCCTTCCAAGTAAGATTTTGATCAATTTGAAGGTTTCCTATTGTCCTGCCTAACCACTTGAATCACAAGATATCGAACTCATTGTTTCTACCTTTTGTTTAAAACTAAACATTTGTGGCAGGTAGTTTCGGTTTTGGTTTCAGTTTCTTATAAGTGGTGTGACAAATAAAATTACAGGATTTTCGAGTTACCTGATCTAAGTATACAAAAGAAATGTTTAAATTTCGCAGTGCAATATTCACGAGCAGAGAAGTCGAACAAAGCAGTCTACATTTGAAAGCATTGATTTAGTTTGAAAGCATTGACAAGAGACTACGAAATAGCCTAAGCTGATTTCACTGTGAAAATATATAGACCATCGAAATATTTCCACAGACATGACAATAGACACTTGACAGATTATGACTTCAGTGATATAAACACTATTATACACAAATCTATTTATGTGCATGTCGCATGACGGAAGATCAATATCATAGAAAGCTGGTTTAAACTGACTTTTATTCAATTTATTTATTGGAGAAGGAGAGAGAGCGAGAAAAGAGATAGCCAGGGAAAGAGTTTGTGTGTGTGTGTGGGGGGGTAAGGGTAAGGGAGAAAGAGAAACAGAGGGGGGAGAGCATTGGAAGTGGGAAGGGAAGGAGGGGGAGAGGGGAGCTCAAGAGTGGAGTGGAATAATAGGGAAGAGTCGATATCGAGTGTGGGGAGGGGGGAGGGAGGAGGTTATATATAGGTGGCGGAGGGAACATAGGTAAGAGGTATGGGTTGTGCTTTTCGGGGAATAATCTAATTCATAATCAAATCATCTACATCATCATGCATCGTTTATATTTCAGACAAATAAACAAAACACCCCTCAATATATGCACATGATTTCTACATGTAGGCCTAGGAATCGTATATATCCATCCTTTATGTCTCAACGATGTCTATGCATAACTTATTTTATGGTGTCATGGAAGTGTGCCACCTACGGCAAGAGAGCATCAAAAATCGCCCGCGTTGTTAGATATCGATAATGAAAATGTTAGCACAATAGGCTATTATATACGTATGGTTATAGGCCATTATACTTTTGATTATATATACCCTCTTGTGTCCTCCCAGCACAATAGTGTTATGATTGCATACCAGTTCATCTCCACATTTTAATCCCTTGATTTTTGGTTTCTGAACAATAGAGAAACCAAAACTATATATTTGAAATGAGGGAATGTATAGATACCGCGTGTAGTTAATCCGATTATTATGCCACTTCAACAGCGAATAGACCATGTAGAAGCTGTGTGTTTTGCCGAAGGGAGAGCCTATTAGCGTTGTTGCGGCTCCCGTATGCATATGCACCGTAGATCTTGATGAATAGACTTACGGTTAAAAGTCAATCAGCTGTATAATTTGAAGTACTCAACATGCGTGACACACCACGAAGAGCGTGCTGATATCAATCAATAAATCCCACTTGAAATCGAATCCAAAGTATATACACATAACAATGAGAGGGTTTGTGCATCGATGCATATATAATAGTAGTCCTCTTCAATGAGGGCGGTGACTTGCGATTCACAAGCTTCATGGTCATCGCGGAGCAGAGGCTCTGGAAGATTTTGAATATGGGGGGTGGGGGGCAATTGTTTTGAGCTTGCTCCGAGACGCGATATGCTGAAAGGGGTGTGTGCGGGAGGGCGGTTTTTGAAATGCATACATACAGGGCTCAGTGTCAACTATCACGCATTGACCGTGAGTCTCACGCATTGGGTCACTTTCTCACGGTCTCACGCCAAGGTATTATAATCACACGCCTAGGTAGTAAATCTCACGCAAAAGCTGGAAAATGAGTAAAATCTCACTCATCGTCATGAATAATTTGTTGTTCCTACCCCCCCCCCCCCACCCACCCCCCGCTTTTCACATTCTCGAGCGTCGTGGCTCAAATAATCATGGTTCAAAATGAACATTGGAGTCGGCAAATCCCGGTAGGCCTCTGTCTCACGCCAAGCAATTCCAAAAAGTTGACAGCCCTGATACATGTTAACCTAAAATCAATTACATTATGAATTATACCCTAAAATTAGGAATTTGACTTTAAAATACAATACAATACAATAAAATAATGAATACCTAATGAAATTAGGAATGTTACCCTAGATTATTGGGGAGGGGCCTAGGGTACTTGGCCCCACCAAAATTATTGCCCCCCCCCCCCAGCCCTGGACGATTCCTGGGCCACTTTCCTGGCCTTGGAAAGCAGAATAAATTCTATACCTCTCTCCTCAAATATTTCCGCCAAAGGCCGGCTTTATCCTTATCTCACCCTCTCTCAGGCTCCTCTCAAGGGGGGGGAGATAGTGGCGGCGCCATGAATTTATCTTTCGGGGATAGGGGCAAAGTGAATTTCTGGGGTGGGGTAGACCACTTTTGGCCAAAATTGGCACAACAAGTTTACATTTGCATAATTTTTTTGTTTCATGTCATAAACAATGGCGGGCCAGGATTTCTTTCGGGGGCATGGGGAGGTGGCTAAATCAACCATTTTTCTTCCTTGCCCACCCCCCCCCCCACCCCCGCGGAAGAGGAGAGGAAAGGCGAAGAAAAGAGATCGATAACAGGATAGAAAAAATAGGCCTATATTTTAACGCATGTGGTAAAATCAGTTGATTTTTCAGGATTTTTTTTTATTTTTTCAGGCGGAGTTTTGCTTTATTCCGTGTTTGATTATGAAAAACGGAACAAATTTTCAAATATGATGTACGAAAAAAATAATAACGAGCGGGGGAGGAAAAGCCCCGGCCGGGGAGAAAGTGGGAGGAAAGGGAGGAATTAGATTTAGATGATATTTCCAACTTCATCACTATCACCAAAAGACCCTATTTTATAAATAAAAAAATAACTCGCCCGATTCCCACAATAAAAAAATTATTATGAGCGATGAGGACGCTAGACCAATTCAAACACCAGTGTCTATCAAACCACAGACAAACCTTGAAACCTGGCAGATAAAGTGGACAGCACCCACCCAGCTCTATTATTGATGTATGAGGCACAAATTTCAGGGTCACATTTATAAATACTTAACGGTGGGATTTATTGATTGATATAAGCCTGTATTCATGGTGCGTCACGCACGTGAAGCTACTTCAAATTTTACAGATGATTGACTTTTAACCGTAAGTCTATTCATCAACATCTACGGTATGCATACGGGAGCCGCAACATCGCTATTGTGTTGTAAACTTTAATCATTATTTTGTCTACCTGTGTTTTCGCGGAAGGTGTAAAACGGGTGATGGAATGGAGTTTAAAATTTCCGCCAAGGCCGAATCATTTCACATTTTGGGTGCATTGTAGCCGACGGCTACCCAACTAGAGGCTGCTAGTCAGGTGTAGGAATGCGTGGATTTGGATTCGTCGATAGATACAGAACTAATAATTGTTTTCACATTATTTTAACATAAGAAGAAGGATGATTTATTTACGCGCATTTTGATATCCCATTTGTCCAATTGTGTTCAATATTGACAATACAGCAGTGTTTTGAAAGAAAATACCTCAATTTAAAAGTTGCAGTTATCTGTATTGATTTGAAGTAAGCGCGAAGATAATGGCAGGCTTTACGTGCTTATAGTGCTGGCATTATAATCATTGATCGCTGTAAACTGCAACTTTTAAATTCGGGTATTTTTCTGTAAAATCACTACTCTTGTTAATATTGAACGACATTTGACGAATGGGGTATCAAAATGCGTGTAAATAAATCATCATTCTCGCTATGTTGAAATATTGTGAAAACAGTTATTAGTAGGGATGCCCACTCCCTCATTTCAAATATATAGTTTTGGTTTCTCTATTGTTCAGAAACCAAAAATCAAGGGATTACAATGTGGAGATGAACTGGTATGCAATCATAACACTATTGTGCTGGGAGGACACAAGAGGGTATATTATAATCAAAAGTATAATGGCCTATAACCATACGTATATAATAGCCTATTGTGCTAACATTTTCATTATCGATATCTAACAACGCGGGCGATTTTTGATGCTCTCTTGCCGTAGGTGGCACACTTCCATGACACCATAAAATAAGTTATGCATAGACATCGTTGAGCGTGTTTATAGTGAATATACCGCATTTTGAGTATAATTTAGCTAAACTACCGCGTAGTCTAGATTTGCAATGGTTAGTAAAACATAAACAAATATAGACTGCGTGGCAGTCCAGCTAAATACCGCATAATCTGGCTCACTATAAACACGCTCGTTGAGACATAAAGGATGGATATATACGATTCCTAGGCCTACATGTAGAAATCATGTGCATATATTGAGGGGGGGGTGTTTTGTTTATTTGTCTGAAATATAAACGACGCGATGCATGATGATGTAGATGATTTGATTATGAATTAGAGTATTCCCCGGAAAGCACAACCCATACCTCTTACCTATGTTCCCTCCGCCACCTATATATAACCTCCTCCCTCCCCACACTCGATATCGACTCTTCCCTATTATTCCACTCCACTCTTGAGCTCCCTCTCCCCCTCCTTCCCTTCCCACTTCCAATGCTCTCCCCTCTGTTTCTCTTTTCTCCTTACCCTTACCCCCCCCACACACACACACACAAACTCTTTCCCTGGCTATCTGTTTTCTCTCTCTCTCTCCCTTCTGCAATAAATAAATTGAATAAAAGTCAGTTTAAACCAGCTTTCTATGATATTGATCTTCCGTCATGCGACATGCACATAAATAGAGTTGTGTATAATGGTGTTTATATCACTGAAGTCATAATCTGTCAAGTGTCTATTGTCATGTCTATGGAAATATTTCGATGGTCTATATATTTTCACAGTGAAATCAGCTTAAGCTATTTCGTAGTCTCTTGTCAATGCTTTCAAACTAAATCAATGCTTTCAAATGTAGACTGCTTTGTTCGACTTCTTTGCTCGTGAATATTGCACTGCGAAATTTAAACATTTCTTTTGTATACTTAGATCAGGTAACTCGAAAATCCTGTAATTTTATTTGTCACACCACTTATAAGAAACTGAAACCAAAACCGAAACTACCTGCCACAAATGTTTAGTTTTAAACAAAAGGTAGAAACAATGAGTTCGATATCTTGTGATTCAAGTGGTTAGGCAGGACAATAGGAAACCACGTGACCAAAACCAAAACCAAAACTAAAACTATATATTTGAAATGAGGCACTGTCAATACAGTTTCCACTAGAACGATTTTTCATTCACTGTGTGCGTGGACTCACACACGTATTGTCTATGGAGAAACTGATCGATACAAGAAATCCCAGGCCTGTTAAATGGCGTACATGACTTGTTTTGATCCAAATGTAGGCCTATATCAGGGTGTTTCAAGAAATTCCTGATTCCACCAGAAAACATTAACCAAACTTTTTCCTGTTTGGTCAGTAAATAGAGAGGACCTTCCTTCATGAAGAGATCAACTTTTTTTATTGAAAAATTTAATGAGATGAGAACTACAACAGGTTGAAGTGACACCATTAGGTGTTCAAACGCAATTATCTCCGAATTTGGAGTGAATCCGACAAGCAAACTTACATACTCATAAAATTGAACTATTTTTAAAGACAAAATGTGTAGGATGTTAAGAAATTTAAGAATGTTTAAGCCTAAAGCGGCCCATCTCAAATCATGCACTAGTCTCACTACCATGTCCATTTCATATATGCTATCCATCATGGCTTCCATGCACACACAGTGTATTGCTCAATGTAGTAAAGATAACCTTTGAGTTGGAGCAAATTTCTCAAAATTGGTAGTGATTAATGTTACCAAACTTATGCCATGATGAAATATAATAATTTTGAAGATAAAATGTGCTGACTTTAAAAGATTGAACAATGTTTAAGATTACCGCTTTTCATTTGAAATAATGCACTTATTGTTCATCTCCTCTATGGAGATATTTTCCATGGCGGCCATCTATGATCATGCTTGAGGTTTCACCAAACAAACCATGGGTTTTGAGGTCTTATATTTTTTGTTGTATGTCAACAAAATCGATTAAATTTTCAGGATGATCTTATTTTCATGTTGTTATAAGCAAATATAATGTTCCAGATAAGCTAGTTAATAAATACATTAAGAAAAAGTACCTTAAAGTTGCACTTTCTGTTAGTATTCCTTTTGGACTTTAACTTTTAACATGTTCTAGCAGCCCTATATAAAACCGTGACACTCGAAAGGTCATATCTCTGGAATGAAACGTCCGATTAAGATTATTTAAACGCCAAAACGTTTCTTTCATCAATTCCCAGCCAATAAGTTAGGTCTGAAGCAATTTAAAAGTACTTCAATTTTTAGTGGACATGCCTATTATTAGTTCTGAATCTATATTCGTATTTATAACAGCTGAGTTACTTTTTGTGCTCATATGTGACTTTATATGCTCATTTCGTGGGTAGCAGGTCACAAATGGACTTACGTAAGTGGAATCCATTGTACCAGACATTATGGATAGTTGCCAAATGTCCTCCAAAAGACTGGCACTCCTCATTTGCCAGATGAAATGTTTTTTTGTGTGTAAACATACGATAACAGTATCCTCCAAAATGTGTCCAACTTGATAGGCAGTTTGCTAACAACAACAACAATATAAAAAACAACAACAATAATAATAATAATGATAATAATAATAAAAAAATAGTAATAATAATAATAATAATAATAATAATAATAATAATAATAATAATAATAATAATAATAATAATAATAATAATAATAATAACACTAATAATAATAATAATAATAATAATAATAATAATAATAATACTAATAATAATAATAATAATAATCACACTAATAATAATAATAATAATAAATATAATAATAATAAATAATAATAATGATGATGATAATAATAAAATAAATACAAATAGTAATAATATTAATGATAATATTGATAATTTGATATACACATAAATATAGAATATAGGCTGCATAATTCTCAACAAGATCAAAGTTTATGATCGACGGCTTAGCATATACTCGTCAGTATGCATTGATTACTATATTAATCCTTTTTTTTTTTTTTTTGCAGATTTATACAACATTTGGTACAATACGAATGAGTGTTTGGTAGCTTTAGTTGATGAGAAATTAATAACTGAAACTCTCTCTGAAAGTAATAATTGTGGAATTGTGGTAGTAAAATAGTTTTTAATTTAACAACCAAAGGAACGGTCCTTAACATAGCATTTCACATCATTAAATTCCATTTTATAAAAAAAAATTAAAAAAAATAAAAAGGATAATTTACCATTATAGCACTATATTTACTTATTTTGTACCCTGTAATGCATAATAAATATGCTTAGATACATTATATAATCATCAAGTAAATCATTACCTTCAAATCCTAAGCAAGTTAAATAAACATGAGTTGTTTCATCGCAGTTATGAGAAACTGAACTGATTTCACATTGGTCCAAGCGTACCTCAGTACCAGAGCATGTAGCCTGTTTATCCCATGGAGTCAAAAATGTCGAAACTGCTTCTGTTATCGTGTATAAAGCACAGAAAACACACAGTACTTTTTTTATATAGAATCTGTTGACGGGGAAAATGATTTGCTTCTTCACACACCATACAAATTAAAGTCGAGCGGAGCGCTCACAACCGGACCTTTTTTTATTTGACTTTCAACATTTGTATGTGGAAAAATATTGTGGTATAATCAGCAAATAGAAAACAATATAGAGTATTAGTAGTGCTTGTATGTCATTAATATAGTATAAAAGTATATAGAGTATTAGCGGACCCCGTATTAATCCTTGTGGTACACCATTGGTATATCTTATAGATCCGACTTGCAAGAAACGTATTGCTTTCTATTACATATGTTTTTCTAATACAATACCACGGAATACAAAAATGTTATAACGTATAAAGAAGTATACTATGACTAATGGTAGCAAAGGCATTTGTTAGGAAAATCCTTTTTAATTTCAGTCAGGTCGGAGCGGTTACTAGTATACCACTCTATATAATAATTACTCTATATTGAATGAACATGAACCAGAGCAAGTGATTGAATTGTACTCAACTTTAATAAATATTACTTGGGGAGCTAGTACCACTTTCTGTGCACCCCCCACAGGTCCAAACCAAACCAACATTTTTAGGTTCCTGAGATGACCCCAAAACATCATCAGGATGTTCCCAAAAATATAAACTGGCCCCAAGGGGGGTAAAATGTCAGCGAACTTAAACTTGCTCAAATTGTGTTTAAAACAATTCAAATGTATTCCCCTAGTCACAAGGATTCAGAAAATGTATAGTTTGACCTATCTAGGACGTATTGTTCTTGAGTTATAACCGAAAAGGTCAAAGGTCACATTTTTGCCTCTATAGGCTAGGGGTCGAAAACAACAAAGTGTTCCGATTTTGCCAAAAGAGGTGTCAAATTGTTCGTTTTGGTTAAACAAATCAAATAAGGATAGGATTATTATTATCTTGGATGCTTCGCGTTACCTAGGTAACACAGCAAAATAGGTCAAGTAGGCCTAATACCATTGAGGCCTATTGACCTTGACCTATTTTGCTGTGTTACCTAGGTAACGAAACATCCAAGATGGTGCAATCCTATCCTTATTTGATTTGTTTCATCAAAACGAACATTTTGACACCTCTTTTGGCAAAATCGGAGCACTTTGATGTTTTCGACCCCATAGAGGCAAAAACGTGACATTTGACCTTTTTGGTTATAACTCAAGAACGGTTCATCCTAGATAGGTCAAACTATACATTTTCTGAATCCTTGTGACTAGGGGAATACATTGGAATGGAAACACAATTTGAGCAAGTTTGAAATTTTGACCCTATGCAAAGTTCGATGACCTTTACCCCCTTGGGGCCAGTTTATATTTTTGGGAACATCCTGATTATGTTTTGGGTCATCTCAGGAACCTAAAAAAGTTGGTTTGGTTTGGTCCTGTGGGGGGGGGGTGCACAGAAAGTGGTCCTAGCTCCCCGAGTATATGTAATCACTATTGAGTTCCATTTGGGTAACTTATAATTTTTGTTTTAATTTAAAGTATAGTAAGATGCGTACCATTAGATTTTCAGGGGGTGCACGGAAATTTGGGTCGGGACTTTTTTTCCGGTGTCATTTTTTTTAAATTTTTAATTTTAATGTAAACCTTTAGACAGAGGTGAGTTGGGAAAATTGTCTACTCGTCAGTGGGGCGAAATTGTACCCTTTTGTGGGGGGTCTCACTGTTTGTGAGATGTTTAGTGTGTGTTTGTAAGCGCTACATAGTCCTAGAGTTATTAACCTCAACGGAGAGTATTCAGGAAGGATTATTGCTGCGTTATATAAATATTGTCAGTAAAAAATGATGATTTAAATTTATTTCAAAATTAAATTGGCGACAACCACTCGGAAGTTGGACGTTTAACGATAGATCTAATGGTAATAGATTTCCAAAATCTGTCCTTTTTACATTTCCTTTTAGCGTCTATTTGCTGCTAATAGGTTGTGATTGTCCGTTTCCATGACATTTATTTAATTCTGTTCTCAGTTCAATAGCTTTTTTAAATTTATATTTCCTGATCTTATTTAAGCTTTTTTTTTTTTCTTACATTTCCTGATTAGTTTCTTTCTTTCCTTATTTAGCCTATTTTATTCCCGTTTTCATTTTCTTACTGTGACTAACTACAGGGTGAGTAAAAAAAAAGTGCAATAGAGAAAAGAATCCATTTTTATTTAAGAACCGAGTTGAAACTTATAGGTTTTAAAACATGTTATAAATGATATATCCATTAGTGACCTTGTGTGAAAAAAATATGGATTTAGCATTTACCGTTTTGTTTTTATGACACATTTTATAGCGATACCCAATTTTAATGTTTGTCCAAGAGACGTCTAAAATTTGAATGTCAGCTCACTCTGTGTAAGGAAGATTTGGAACAACTGTCATTTTCTTAACCTTTAAGGCATTGAAATAAAATGGAGCACCCAAAGTGTTATTGCCCTTAGAAGTAAGTTGGACATATTGGAATTAAAGTTGGAGTCGAGTGAGGTATGAAGGACTTAAAATAATGTTAGAAATTTTGTTTGAACAGACAAAAAATTAAAATAATGCAAAAATTAACCTTCAAAGTCAGTTTCACAGCTCGTGCCTCTATCGTGCATTGTGTGCTCTCATTCAAAATGCATGGTATCTAGTGGACAAATAATGAAATTGGATATCGCAGCAAAAGGACTCATAAAAATTAAACGGTAATTGTGATTCACTTCATTTTTTTCACAGAATGTGACAATTGAGTGTGATATTTATAGAAACTTTCAATAATGGGAAAGTTCAACTTGGTTCTTGCATAAATATCGATTCTTTGCTCTATTGCACTTTTTGACTCACCCTGTATAACCCACATACCCGTATATCTTTTTGTTGTTTGTGCTTTTTAACAAACACATGTCTTTTCCCTGTAGGCCTATTTATTACGTCCGCCTCTCATAGCGTGTCTACGGTCGTTAACCCGTAATATCATTACGTGGCTGTACGTGCGCGATGGCGTAGTGTTGCGTTGCCCTCGCGGTATCGCTGCGCTACTCGTGCGCATTGGCGTTAGATACGCCCTTGAGACGCAAGTGGCTATGTTAGCAACTGAACATTTTTCTTTTTTTACCTAGGATAGCTACCGACCACATTTTCACTGATTTTGAGGCCAATTCTTGACCGTTTTCAACCAAATAAAGTGCATTACCGTTTCGGTATATTTCTCGATCTCCCGTATGAATTTGGCGACATTTGGATCAAAACTGACGGAGCCTTTATATACATGCCCACATACAACATTCGCCTATTTGTAGTAAGAAATCAAAATCAAAATCAGTAAAAAATTAGTTTTTCGGGTAAATATATAGCGGCTGTTTGTTTACGGGCTTTTCCAACCAACGAGTTTACATGTATAGACTTTTTTTTCTGATTACGTCACCTAATCGATATTGGGGTCTCAGATGTAAACAAACAACAAGCGCGTTTCCCACATGCCCACTGCGTATTTTCTCCTCTGTTCTGTCATCTTTCACTTTAGTAATGTAAGTTACATGATAACTCAATCTTCATATTTTGGCGGTAGTCATTTTTGTGAAAATCCATGAATATCGACAACTTGTATTTATGGAGTGAATGCTTATCTATAGATACTTTTTGCTGATGCGAGATTGTGTAATGGCTGCGCCCATTTACCCCATGGTGACTTATAAATAGCTACATATAAATAATGAATACAGGACTGGTAATAAAATAGCAATTCGGCGTGGTATTAAACGACATTGACGCCCTAGGTCTATAATAGTAT
Source organism: Amphiura filiformis (assembly GCF_039555335.1). Lineage (NCBI taxonomy): Eukaryota > Metazoa > Echinodermata > Ophiuroidea > Amphilepidida > Amphiuridae > Amphiura > Amphiura filiformis. The sequence continues at coordinate 62,012,813 of NC_092645.1, read as the reverse complement.
ATATCATCATGTAATCTTTATTTATTTATTATTTTTATTATTATTATTATTATTATTATTATTTAATCTGTGAAAAGAAAGAAAGAATCTACAAAGGAAATTCAGTTTAATTTGCTTGTCAAATGAAACAAATAATTATTCCTGCGGCTGAAATGGGATCGCCCTCTTTTACTAGTTCGGGCTCAAACGGTATGCTCAATAAATCGTCCAGAAAACGAGTTTGGCCACTTTTGACATTTTCGCGCATATCAAGATTTCATCGCTTAAAATTGAATTTCATGATTAACAATTGCATTTTTGATTTCAGAAAAAATAAATAAAACGAGTCATGTGGTAAATATGATATGTAGAAGAATTATAAAGTATCTTAGCTAACAGAAAAAAAACTTTGCTTGGTTTCTTCTCCAGTTCAGGTTCAAACGCTAGGCCCGATTCTACTTAATCGCCCGAGTTGGGCCACTTCTTACCATGCTGGCACATGCAAGTATGAAGTTTATACCTCGAAAAATAAAATTTCATGCTTATCGTCAAAATGTTAGAACAAAAAAAGATTTTTCATGTTTTTCTTTCACTTAATTAATATTAGTAAATAAGTACCATGATATTTATTTTAAATTTATTAAATAAAACACCACTTTAAACGCAATACAATCAATAAGTGACAGGCTTGCCTAATTCTATTTTCTATATTGTATAATTTTTTGTTACAACTTGTACTATATTGGAATCGCTAATTTTTCAGATCTTCAAAAGGAGTGCAAGTACGGTGTACGAGGTCACTACCCGCTCGTGTTTGGGCCCTTCACTTTTGTCGTATTATGTTAATTTTATGTAGTCTTAAAACAAATATATTCGGACGTGTCTGTACTACTGTCTACTGACCGTTTATTGCCTTCGATCAACATGATCAATTTACCTCGTACAGAATATTGCACGGTCCTTGTTTGTGCTCCACCGGTGTATCCTAGCTGTCGACAAACTACTGCAGCTGCAATGTTGTTGAAATGATGAATGCATACCGTGTACCACTTATATTCCTCTATATATGTCCTGATAGTGCCCCCTACTCCACGCCGATAAGCAGTCCGATAATATGAAGCAAACAGTTCAAGGCGTCCTTCCCGAGCATTTGGTTCACCAGAAAGACGAACATTCTTCACGGAAATCGCTTGAAAAACAACACCAGACAATTTTTAGTTCAATAGAGAGAGAGAGGCCATGCAGCCAAAAGTGATTTTAACGATAGGGCACATTTATGTTTCAAGTGGACAAATTACGAGGTGCGGTTAATATGTTCGTAGATACTTGAAAGAGTACCCGTCTCAATTATTTTTTAAACCTTCCGTGTCAACAAAATGGAGGTCTTCCGATTGCTCCATTAGCCATTCCTCAGTGAAGGCTTAACAGCAGCAGCATTTGACACCAACAAATGAAGGTAGGACTTAAACTCTAAAATAGATTTCACAAACTGGAGGCCATGCCTGGGCAACAATGTGATTACTTTAGTTGTCTGATTAGTCGTGAATGGCAGCTTGACAAACTGAGAATAGTGTGCAATCCGAGAAAAGTCCCATCCCTGCCATCAGTCTTCTTTACGCGATGGATTGCCTCTTTTTTTACTATAAAATTGTATGACATATGCCTATGATTGTACTTCCATTTGGTAAATGATCTATAAACAGGACTCCCCCCTTAATTTTAGAAAAAAACAGTGATGAAGACCTTGCACTATGGTGACCGAGTGATGATTGTCTTAGGGGTTGGTGATCCAGGTGATTCCACTGAATGACTCATAATTCCAGCGATTAATGTATGTTTTATCACGTTAGCCAAATACAGATTATACTTAAGTATTTTGGACCTTGCATGATCTTTAAGGATTCTCATTCCATCCTTGAACTCGAACACCATTTCGTTGCTGGTGAATATCATGATTCTCAGCAACTGTATATTGTTAGATTTCACCGTCAGGAGCAAATTCCACGATGACCATCAGTTCACTTTTAGTAGTACGAACCTGTGAATTTAAGAATGTAGACTCTCTTTGTAGGGTGTACTACCCATGTATAGAGGCGCAAAAATAGAATATTATTGCAGTAATCTTGTGAAGGTACAATTTTTCAAATGGGACCAAATTTATTACCCTGCGACAAAGTAACATATCTTGTCTACGAACTTATTGACCGTCCCTCGTATATATCAAAATGTTCAGTAAAGACAGGCGAATCTTGTCTGCTATGTTACCAAATTTGTAACCTGCGCGTTCTATTCCATTTTCATGGCAAATGTCACGTTATTTAAGGAAGTCTGAAATCATATCCAAAATTCAGCAACTTTATTGATTGGCTCAATGCCATTAAGGTTTTTATCTCATTTTGACTTATTCAATTGTAACGATACTTTTTGAGCAGTGTATATGAAGTGAAAAAGAAACCATTAAGATTCTAATACTTGGATACAATATGAATGAGAATCTTATTGGAAGAAGTAGTAATATAAGCATTCTTTGTGCCAGAAGAAAGAGTGTTCCATACTATAGGAGCAACAGTAGTGAATGCATGCAACATTCGATGAACTATATAGCTAACGTCCTCGGTGCATTGACCGCGTGAGGACTTTTTCGGTATTAGAGACTTTGCGAAATGAAGTTTGAAAATTTACTTTAATTGGAACGGCAACTTCAGAAATATCGATTGGATTTCTTGCTCAAATTTACTCCAACGCGAACGTATGGTTGGTTACTGCAACAACAGCGTATTGTCGCTTAAACTCGGGACATGTGTGTCAATGCATGGTATCAGCTTATTATGTGGCCTGAAGCATGCCCGTACAGGAATCGGTGTACACTTGCCTGCGCACAATTAAAAGTGCGGGGTATTTGATTTGCATTTTGACATGCATGGGCAAACCTTTAACCTGCCGGCCTATTCAGGCGACGTAATTATTGGCACTCACGCTAGCTCCGCTACGTGATACAATTCCTTATGTCATTTTTAAAATTGCACGAATTTCCAAACAAAGGTTCTTATGCTCACGATGATTAAACTTTTGATATCAAATTTGGAATCAACCTTCGAAGGAAAGTGTATAGAAATTATTATATGAATTATTTTGTCATAAACTCATCAGACTCTGATTAAATGTGGATGGAACTACTGGAGACTTTTTAATTTGGCTGTGTTTATATTATTTAATAAAGGCTCGTCAATTTGATACGCAAAGCCTAATGAAATACATATTCTTTATTTCTTTCCCCTCCTTCTGAATCTCTCTCCCCTTCCCCTCCTTCTCCATATTTCCCCTTCATTCTCCCCTCTATCTGTACTCGCTCTCTCAAACTTGACCCTCCTATAATTACTCGCACTCCTGTTTCCCCCTCCCCAGTGACTTTGTCAGGGTTTATCTGTTAGGAGGGCTTAAAATGGCAGAAAAAGGGCTAAAAGCGTAAAATATCACGTCGGCCAGCATCCAAAAGGGGAGGGTCAAGAAGGAAGACAAGATGTCCCACGGGGGAGTCGCCCCCTCGCACTCCGGCAAAGCACCCCCTCTCCACTTCCAATGCCCTCCCTCTCCTCCTCCCTACCCCTTCTCTTACCAGGCACATTATGACATGTTATATATAAAAATGTTATGCAGCTGCTTTACTCTTCCAGAAGTATCGTATACTGCTGGCTCAAGTAAAACCAGGCCATTTTTACGGGAACTTAATCCCCTTGGCGTTGAAGTCAAGCCAAAACTATAATCCTCTAGACGTTAAAGTTTGTGGTTTCAAACTTCATTTCGCAAAGTCTCTATTACCGTTACAGCGGCAAAGAGCTTTTTGATATTTTCGACTTTTTGCAGGTCCTCGGAAATATGGTTTTGAGCATTTCCACCTACCATTTGATGAACTACTAACCATGGAGCAACAGCACAAACATAGAATGGCTACTCCGATCACTGAAAATGCCATATTTAATTTTGAAGGCTGGATCGTAACTTCAAAACTGAACAATACTACATCATGAACTCGCAAACTTTAATGTGCGATATATATGGGCCTATATTGTGTTATTAGTATCCGGAGAACGGAAACAAGTCTTGTGTTATGTAGTCGACCTTTTGCACGCGATTCAAATTACAATATCAGTCATAACAACATTATCTAAGCTACCAGATTGAGTGAAACGTTTTGTCAATTTGAAAAAGCCGACGAAGCCTATGTAATATTTGGGATTGGATTAAGAACCCCCCCCCTCTTGACCCATATTTTTGTAGAAAAAGTGTTCGCTTGATTTTTGGGAGTGTCCTTCCGCATCTTCACGTCTATTACTTTAATGTATTCTTTTTGTATGTGAATTGCAACCTCTCTATTGACACACGGTACACGTATGTATACGTCAGTACAGGTGATAAAGTACATCGTAAAATATAGTTTGACTTTTAGTGTGTTTTGTAAAACGGTCAATGCCATCCAGGTGCTCTACAAAGACTCCAATAGTGCCGTTATGGTAGATGGCAGTATCTCGGAGCCTTTCCAAGTAACAACTGGAGTGCTTCAGGGTGATGTGTTGGCACCATTCCTGTTTATTATCCTGGTAGACTACCTTCTGATGAAATCAACTTCTGGAATTGACGCTGGAATTGTTACCTACCCACGTCGGTCAAGCAGGTATCCTGCCAAGATGCTGAATGACCTGGATTTTGCTGATGATATTGCCCTGCTGGAATCTTCCATAGACCGGGCCCAGTCACAGCTTACTAGGACTGCAACTGCAGCAGCAGATCTAGGCCTTGTAATCAGCGCACCTAAGACAGAATATAATGACTGCAAACTGTAACGTCCAACCAACACTTGAAGTCTATGGTAGTACCATCAACCATGTCACAGACTTCAGGTATTTGGGTTCCAAGATGGGCTCTAGTGTTGGAGACCACCTAAAAAGAAGAAAAGCACTAGCCTGGGCAGCTTTCTGGAAACTGGAACGCCTTTGGAGAAGCCCGTCCCTGCCAATCGTAACAAAAATCAAGCTGTTTCAGACAACGTGTGTTACTGTCTTTCTGTACGGGTGCGAGTCATGGGTAATTACCAAGGACATGGAAAACAAGATCAATGCATTTGCAACATCTTGCTACAGAGTCATGTTAAACATCAAGCGTGTGGATCGGATTCCAAACGAAACCATCTACAACCTGACCAACACCACTCCACTGGTTGCCAGAGTCAAGATTCATCAACTCAAATTTCTCGACCATATACTGCGTCTTGAAGATGGCGAGCCTGTGAAAGAATATGCGCTTTATATTCCACCACATGGGAAGAGGAAACCGGGACGGCCGCGCACACTGTACTTACAGTATGTCCAGCACCTCCTGGGAGATACTGAAGGGATGCTGCAGCCAAACAAAATTGTTTCGCTTGCCCAAGATCGCATTAGTTGGAGAAAGCTTGTAGTCGCCTGCTCCGCAGTCGACTGATGATGATGATGAAAACGTTTTAAAAATGTCCAGATAGAAACCCGCAACACGATGTGTTCAAAGTTCAATTTTCACAAAGTTATCGTCTATATATATAAATTCCTTTATTTAGATATCGTATCACCACTCAGTGTTTTTCGCATGTACCGTCAAGTCAGGCGTCAAGTACGTCAGCAGAATCCAAGCCTACAGTAAGTGCAGTTTTCATCTCATATCAGCTAACACTAGATAAAGTTTTGGATTAGAAAGCGAACATTTTGAATGATAAACAGACCAAATGGAAAGAATGTAAATGTTCTTAACACCAACCTTGCTCAAAACGCAATCATAGTGTTTATAATGCACCCGAAATAAAATACACATTTTACATTTTTGCTAGTTGGATTTCTTGTGTCATTTCCTTTCTGAAAATGTATACTTTTATGTCTGACTTTGAGATATTCTGCGTGCCCCCTTAACCGTGAGGATTAATGCCATTTCCAATTTTGGAAACATACCATTTCGTGCTCAGAACACATGTCCCTATCATCTGGTATGCAACAACGGGTTGGGAGACCTCCAACGAAGGTTTTTCGCTGCGGCCCAGCTCATAGACTATATGTGACGTGTCATGTCAAAAAGAGACACTTTTGGGCAGGTTATCAATTTTGAGGTTTTTACATATCTTAAATATAGAGATAATTTGCTCCACAATGCCGTTTTCACCAATGAAATCGGACATTCCCAAGCGAAGATATTGAGTTCGTAAGTTATGCTGTTATAAAATTGGAAATTGAGATATCGGCCTTCAAAAATATTATTGACAGTGTTGAGAGTAGGAATTACCTAGAAAAATGTCTCAAAAATTACCAGATGCCAGTTATATTCCGACCTGAAACTATCAGACAATATTTTAAACACCACTAACATCACAAATTCGCAACAAACCCCAATTGTGAAAAAAAATCACCCCGGGCAGATTTTTGGCTATTTCTCTATTTACGATCCTGCCCAAAAGTGTCTCCTTTTGACATGACACGTAACATACAGGGTGTATCAAAATGATTGGTACCGGGCTATGTGACACTTTCAAAAATATATCAAAAATATGAAATTGCTAATTAATGTAATTTTGTACTATAAATAGAAAGGGCATATGTTAAATTATTGATCTAATAACCTGAAGATGATAGGTCGATGCATCTGGGAGCTATTGTCATTTAAACGAGGATCGACGTAATCATGGTTTTACTTAAATGAATAGGTTCACTGCTTGGACTATTTATTCCAGACATGCAGCTCTTCAATATCTCACCTCAGTCTACATATTATAAAATTGCTTTACACATGATTTTAGAAAGATAGTTCCTGAGGTCCCTGCCTTACACGACTCTGGCAGTGTGAGGTGAGGCCCTATCTTGAATGAACTTAACACCTGGGATGGAACCATTCTGTAACTGCCCATTTGAAACATTGCAACTTATAGCATGTTTGCATGGGATACTCCTTGCTCTTGGAAACTGACTTCTAAATCTTCTCTGCACTTCTCCAAAGCTTCGTGTCAACCAGTAATTGTTTGCTATGAAAGTACCCTGAAGTGTGGAATACTGTGGAGCCATTCCAATAACTCTTACCAGGTCTAACCTAACATAAACTGTCTACAGTCTATAGCCATTCTGTCATACCATCTACTTAGTAATCTCAATGCATCTTATAGTACAATTTAAATTACCGCCCTGGAAGGTGTTGATACACAAACTTCTTTCCCCCACCTAAATTATTCAAGTCAATAATATTATTCTCAAACAATAAATATTGATTAGAACATTTATATATATATTATAAATGAAGAAATAGGCAACGAAAAAATTAAACATTTCCATGATTTTTAACATATCATTCTCACAAGATATTTGTAGTAAAATAGATCTTTGAAAATGGTGCGCTACTGGTCCAGCGTTACAATGAAAAGTGTAAAAACACCTACTTTCCTTTAGAATCATGTAACTTCTGAACATAATTCGCTATCTTTATGATCTAAAATTCTTAGAGAAGATAAAAGTACTATAATTACAAATATTTAAACAATTAGCCCCCAACTGGTACAAAAAATAGTTTTAAAAAATCGGCAAAAATGAGAAGTCGTCGGTACCAATCATTTTGATACACTCTGTATGTGTAATATAGAATAAAGGTTGCTTATAATAAATATAATAAATGACATCAGGGAAAAGCAACCACTTTCCAAAGCAATTTTCATTATTAAAGCTCGAGCTATATATTTAATTATGATCATTCCATTATAGCCGATATTGTAAACCCTATATCGATTTTTGTTCTTTTCCGGGGGCACTCCTATCTATCATCTTGTACTCGGTACCACACACGTAGGTGTATTTCTAAATGATTAAGTCTCACGGGTAACGGTTGAAACCAAGTCATCTCACCCTTTATTTTTTCAAATTTTACGAGACTCTGTTGTCCTAACAATGCCACATTTTCTTCTTAGAAGCAGATTCGTGGTTTCCCGATGTAGGTTAACAGGAACGTGCTACGTGGCAGTGGTGTCAAGTAGTCATCATGTCATTACATTTGGGTACATGGATTACAGATGAAGATACGTCTTGATATATACCAAGTCTATAGATACCATTCGTGTCTCCGTGTTTGAAACGCAATAACGTTTAGGAATACTCCGCTTTATATGCAGTGGTAGTTTGACCAACCCACCTGTACCAAAGATTAGTATCAACATCTACAGATTCTTGTGTAAACGAATAAAACGTAAAATTATTAGAATGGAATTGGGCGTTTCTTTCATTTTGGCCATCATTGTCCTATTGGGTAAGTTTACATATTTTTCTCACTTTATCAATCATATCTAATGTTATGGCTGATGACGGATAGAATGTCCAAAAATGCCGTTTGGTACCACCCAACCATATACAGAATGCTTTACCGAAAACGTTTAAACGTTTACGGTTATAAAATAGGGTATATACATGGCATAAAACGTTTTCATAACATTCAACATCTGTACACACTTGCTAAAAACATTTGAACATTTTAACATGTTAAAATATTGTTGTATTGTTTTTGTTTTTTTGTTGTTTTTTTCGTATAAAACGTTACAAAAACCTTTTTATAACCCGATGTTTAAACTTTATTAAAACATTTGGACCAAACCATAACATATTTATAATAACACGGTTCACGTTTCACCGTTACAAAATATGTTTGTGTTTGCTGCTCGTTGCAAATATTAGCAGGAAAATGACTATGCAAGATTTGTCACCCGAAATAAAGTAACTAATTCCCAAAACAATTATAAGCGCTATTCGTATCTTTTGTATTTGAGAAGGGGCTTTCTCATCTTCTCTGGTATTAGGAATTAAAACGCATGAAAAGAAATCCATTTAAAAGCATTCTGCGTTTAAACATGTTAAAGGCATTCTGCGTCTCCGCACTGATTGCAAGTCTTCCTTCTCTATAGTGTTTGGGGTATGTGCGTGACGGTGTGGGGGTGTGTGTGTGAGGGACGCGGAACAATTAGGGATTCTTACTGTTTAGGAATTGTTTTAATATTTTCAAAGTGTTTTTATTACTCTCGTCAATATGGAAAATGATAACTCTGGATATTAGGATTATTTTGTTAGAAAGCTGTACATAACGATTTAGATTCAGGAAAGCGAATTTAGTTACGTATCGAACTACACGGATATATGTCAACGTGATTTCCCGCAACACTTTCAACATTTAAAAAGATGAAAATCAGGCCGAAATTATAATCTAGGCCCAAAACACTTTCCTCTCGCCAAAATCACAATAATTAATTTAGGTTTTAGTTAAAACTCTTACGGCGAAAAGAAACAAACAAGTAATAGGCAATACAATAATTGAAATTGTACTTCAAAAAGAATCAAGAGATATGTAAGCAAACTGCAACCTACTATTTGAAATTTTGGTAACTGTATGACCAAATTGTTTTTAAAAACCCACGAAAAACACCCAAAAGTATCAATTCACTTTTTGTTCAACATAAACCGTTAATCTCGAGCATTGTTGCAGATGTTAAGAAAATGCAACTCAATGTATATCGAAATAGATTACTAATTCACGCGGTGCGTAAAATGTTTCCCCGCCAAAAGGGTTGTTCGCGGACTTTTCGTGGTTGTTAAAAAATTAACAATTGCTCTTTACATACTTGCAAATGACCTCAAGTAATCAGTGGATGACCTTTGACCTCACACATGTTGATGTCACACATGTCAATGTAACCATTGGTCATTGTGTCCAAGCTTGTAGGAAATCGAGATATCAACAATAAAAGTAGGGGTTACCACTTTTTTGCAAAAAAAATCTGCACGGAGAGACACCTCCCCCAACATACAATGGAGCTCATTATTATGATCTCCTTTTCGATCTACGTTTGGAGGAGACAAAAATGCAAAAGTGAAATATCAAATTTATTAACACTTACAAAACACAATTTTCTATGTCCCCCTAACGCGGAAAATTAGCCAAAAAATACAATCATAGCACCAGTATATTTCTTATTATGCAGGAGCCCCTCCCCCGATCGGTAACACCGTGCTAGGAATGATCAATATTGCTATCACATGCAAAAGAAAACAAACTACACTGAACTATGTAAATTGACATCTAATAAATGTTCTGTTTATTATAGTTTCCTTTATAAGACTATTAACAAGTGTAAGTGACCGGTTATAGGTTCGAATTTCAACCAGCTAAATCACCAAGCTCCCGCGGCCAAGTGGTGATCGTGAAGGTAGAGGTCTTGTAAAATTGAGGTCCTGGGTTCGTTCCTGGGCGGGATCACATTTTCTGCTTGTCTCCTATATAATAGTTGCGACGGCGAACATGCTGAAAAATTATGCAAACAATTATAAAATATCTTGATTTCAAAGCGACTATAGCTTATATTGTTAAATATGATCACAGTATTGTGTCTACAACCACGTCCGCATTATAGGCAATTAAAAAAATTAGTTTGTCGGCATGGACGTTAGGTAGGATAGCGTGTGGCAGAAAGTTGATAAATAATGTAGGTAGTTAGATGTCAAAGATAACATCCCACAATCAAGATATTGCTAATATAACAAAGCAATTCTTTGTCATGCAAGATTCGCCAAAATGTTCCCACAAAATAGGCTTCTACATATCGAATTGCATTCTGAATACGAAGAATGTCCTTCTGATATCAAATAATTTTAATTTTTGAAATTCGCAATGTAATACACATTTTATGGCAAATCATTAAAATTGATATTTTTGATATTTAACAGTACTTGAAGTAAACTTTGTAAATCTGATGACTTACACTTAAAGTGTATGTAGTTGGGATGAAAAGCCGACGATCAATTGAAAATTTTGACCTTTCGTATTGAAGATATGGAATTTCTTTTGGGAAAAAAGTCCATATCTTCAATATAAAAGGTCTAAATTTTCAATTGATCGTCGGCTAATCTTCCCAGCTACATACACTTTAAGAATATATCATTAGATTTATAAAATTTATTTCGAGGACTGTTATATATCAAACATTTGAAAAATATCAAATTTTAATAATTTGTCATAAAATTTGTATTATATCGTAATTTCAAAACTGAAAATTATTTGATATCAGAAAGACATGCTTCGTATTCAGAATGCAATTCGATACGTCTGAGGTGCTCTCATGTCCAACAAAAAATACTGTCGAAACGCAGTAAACGCTCATTCCAGATCCCTTAAGTTATAGCAATATTCCTAATGGATGAAACGAAGTACAACAAGCCAGAATCGTAACTCATAGGCCCCTATTCTCTACAGTTTTTAGTAAATTAAATCGCATCGTTCCGTGTCTTAAAACCATAGCAACCGCCAAAATTATGAACATTACACATCATTAAGGGAAGGTAACGTATTTCGAGCTTATTGAGACAAGTACTGCAACATCATACTTAAAATAAAGTATACTATTGGGTGTCGTATCTTGGCTAAAATTCCTTAACCATTTTTGATATCCGAGTCTGTCTATCGTGGATTATTGTCATTCCATGAATGACATAAAGTTAGATTCTGCTCCAGATTTTTGACGCTGTGTGAAAATTGAAAAATAAAATTTAATGTAGTGATAATGAATAGCTTTCCTAAAGCTTCTTTTCACATTGCCCATATCTTTAACTGACATGACTGATTTTACAACAAAATAATTAGGCCAAATAACGAAGTTCAAAAAAAGTCTCAAATTTCTGCATGTGATCGATGCAGAAAAAACCGTTAAAGAATAGTATTCAACGTAATAACATATTTCGTATCTATAATCTCTAATCTCGAGCCAACTTTACCGTGCTTGTTGCTTCACCTTTCAGGCGCTTCTTTATATGGCTCTTGATTTCTTAAGGGCCGGGGTAAGGGCAAACGTAAAGTACTGTTAACTAGAGAGAGAAAGCGACGAGGAATCCCCAATCACAGCGCCAGGTAATGACCGGGTCACCAAGTACAAATGTGCATTTATTTTGGAAGGTTCATGTTTGATTTAAATTTTGGGGCTTTTTTTCCAAAATTTTATATTTGGTGATATATAAAGAAGGCGACGTGCTTTGTTATAAATACAACCCTTTTTTGCATACATGCGTTACAATTCGTTTCGGTTATTTAGTAATATTATAAATTTTGTGACTGCATTTTGGCGTTTTCGATGCGGTTTTAGGCTTACCGGGAATTTACGTTGATTTCTGGTCCTCCTCCTTTTAAAATTTCATTTTGTTCGTCGGCTTTTGCAAATAACAGAATGTAGATTGTCTCTGAATAAGTATCGTAGTCCTCTCGGTGGGTTTTTTAAAAGCCAGATGAAACAGAAAATGAAGAAAGCGGATAAGATATCACGAGTGGAATATAGAGAAAACGCCACCTTTTCTTGATAACGTTTGATTCACCGATGAAGCCCACTTTCATCTGTCTGGACATGTCAATAAGAAAAACATGCGATTCTGGATCGTTATCGTTTTAAAATATTATTTGTTTAACTTTGCTATGTTTGTTTGTTTGTTTGTTTGTTTATTTGTTTTCAATGCGTTATCGTCTAGTTTGTGCCCAGATGTATTGGGGCGCGCTATGCTCTCATTGAACAGGCAAAGTTCGCAAAACTAACAACGTTGTTATTTGCCAATATCAATTAACATGATCCAAGGGGTCGAACATGAATTATTCATAACAGATTGATAACTGACCTCACTTTCTGGTTAGTAAACCAGCAGAAAGTTTCATAGGTTTTGCGTTGCTAATAGAACAACCGTGAATTTAGTGTCACCCCCTTGGTAGTTTACTGGATTTGTTTACCTAAGTTAAACCTTTTATAACCAAACCAATCCTAGAGATGAAACTGTTCAGAGAACAATTAACTTGGTTAATGGTTATGGTAAATTAATTTGTGAAATGATGTGACCACCAAATGACATTTAACCTCTTACCTTCTTAAAGTACCACAGCCACATTTCCCCAATATGAAATCTAAAAACTAGAATGTGCGATAAATTAGCATTAAAAGTTTTCCTATTTTAGCAGCATTCCAGAGACCGCTAGATCGCTCAGTGGTGAACTACAATCTCAAAATGGAGCGATGCATTCAATTCGATTGAAATCAATATTCTGATAAAGAGAGTGGTATAGTGTGTCGATAATGTACATTGTATTATAGATACAGCACCTGGATCTTACACGGGTTCCTATATATAATTAGTTTCTCAAACAGTTGAATATATCACAATTTTAACTTTTGATTTCAAAATCGTTACTTATAAAATGCAGTAAAACATATCCACAGCAAAATACCGGTCCCCGCTAATTAGTGTATTTAATTTCCAGTTAGTGTATTAAAAATAAAACCTGGGATTTACCTGACAACAAATCAAATTTTCTTGTAATAGAAATACCATATCGGATACTGATCATATACTATATCATACTGAAAACATAAACTATAAACTGTGTGGCAGGCTCTGTGGAATCTCATATCGTCTGTAAATGGTATGCTTAGCCTGAGTCGCTCGGCCTATCTCGAACAAAATCGCCATGCCTAGCTGTTGAAAAACGAGAGGATTCGTCGTACTATCACGGCAATTTTTGACACGAAGATATAGGGATGATGACGCTGTGCGGTAGTTCTTCACGTGTGCACTTGCATATATGAGTGCATTAAAAAGTATGAGTAAAGCCTACAATAATGATATTAAACATGATAACTTGAAATTCACCACAAAAATAATAAATAAATAAATAAAACGTGTGCAAAGGCTGGCTGCTACAATGTAACAATGTCCAGATTGGCCTTTTTCGGGGCACTTGCTATCTGGATCCATGTGTTACTCACCACACCACACAATACCATCCATATAAGGTCTTGTGTCACAACCTGGGGTACCTTTGTGTTACATAGTAAAAAAAATGAAATGGTTCAAACATTTTACCTACACATCTCATTTGAAGTGGTTCATCTTCCTGAACCTTTTTTTTTTTTTTTATGGAAATTGGTTAAAAAATGAGAGTGCGGGCAAAAACAATCACAAAGTAGGTGGGATTTAACCCCACCTCTTTTTTTCACATTTACAATCATTCTGAGCAAGTATTAGTCTTTTAAATGGCCTTCTGTATTTATTTACTTGGTTTAGATGTCTGGGAGTTCATTTAGATTTTTTTTACTAGATTCAAATTTTTAATGGGGGTTTTAGATCATATTCTACGATACGAATGCACAAAAAGAAATAAAGTAAAACTCTCCGTCTTGCTGGGTTCAAGGTAAGCAAAATTAACCAATCAAATAATTTCTTAAAGAATGTTTTTCACACCTTTCTGTTTGGGTTAACAATATGTAAAAATAATCTTCTAAAATATTGTTCAAACATTTCTCAAGCAACACCGTGGTCAAGGGGGTCACTTTTAGTTTCATAGTATACACAAATGTGACCAGAAAAACGCAAAAAAGGGTTTTTTCCTAGAATGAATCTCGCGAATGGCGTCTAGGGGGTCAAAAACGCTAGTTGATACGCGACTAGTGATTTTCAAAACAGCCTAAACAGGATTTGCCCTTTTGAGCAAAAACACCCATGGAATTTAGCGTGTAATAAATAACGATGGATTTAAAAGAATACACCTTTTGTATGTTTTTTTTTATCATTTTCCAATATTCGTAAATTTTGAGTGATGGTCATGATGCATATCAGTCGAGGAAACACGTTTTGCGAATTAACGGGACCAATAAAATGAATAAACGCATCAACTAGCGTTTTTGACCCCCTAAACGTGATTTTTTCTCTGATTCATTTTCTGTTCACGCATGTGTACACTATGAAACTTAAGTGACCTGTTGTTTCTTGAGAAATGCATAGAAGATATATTTTCACATATTGTTAATAAAAATGGGTATGAAAAACATTGTTTGAGAGATTGACTGGTTGGTTGGTTGATATTTTCAACCCAGCAAGAGTAAGAGTTACTTCATTCTAAACTACATGTATATTGCCCCATTGGAACGGTCCAAAAATGGGTCTATTTGTACAATCCCAATTATCTCAGTAATGCGTGAATAGATTTTGATGCTTTGTACACCATTTTAAGGAGGAAAGATCACGGTTCCTGAATCTACAAAGAAGTTTTGATTTTACTGCTGACATTTTAAGTTACGTCCCCTAATCCACAGGGCCTATTTTTATTGAGACACCCTGTATATCATTATTAAAATATTGATAAATTTGTTTCTAAAGTAAATCGCTTCAAGATCAAAATGTAATAGGGAAATGTACTTTTCAATAGACTAATATATCATAACACGGCTGTTGGCAATAGCAACCGGAATAACAAGGAGAAAATATATTATAGCATATAATCCGTATAATGCTATAGCAGCTGGATGTCTAATGATGCACATCTTACAATGAATGTATTTCTTTGTCACAATACGTATGTTGTTCAATGCAGTCACAATCCATGTTGTGTCCCAGTACTGCATAAAAGACAATGTAAGGTACAAATGTTGTTAACCCATCTCAAAGTTTAATTTCTCAAAGTTGAAAAGTCTGTTTAAAATTGATGTCACCTATTCTGAAAGATCATTATTCTGGTAGCGTCTGGTGAAACTATGACTGAAAAAAGATTTTGAGAATAAAGATATGATTTCATCTTTTTGTCTAAAAATTGACCAGGCCAACCATTTTAACACGATATTGCATAGGCAAAAGACAAAATCATATATTTTATTCTCTAAATCGGAGACATCGAGAATGTAATGATTGAATGAAATTGTTAAGATATGAAATGTGTACTAAGACTAGCTTACGCTTTGATTTATATACAGTAAGCCAAACAATTAAGGTACCAGTTATGTTTACCCATTGCGTATCCTAAACAAAGACATATTTGTCATAATTGGAACCAGCAGCTAATAGCTGCATCTTTTAGCTCGAATGTAAGACCTCATTTGTTGAAATTGTTCAAGAAATAAAGATATGACGATCCAAAAACCCAAAGAAGCTGAAAATGTAAAAGTTGCAGTTTGCTACATTGTGTGCCCTATTGATTTGCACACAATGTGTTCACGAACAATAGAACCAGCGCCGTGCTTCCATTGATTAACACGTTAAAATTAGCGTCGTGCTTTCATTGATTAGAACACAAAATTGCAACTTTTGATTTCGTTTCTTTATTAGGTTTTAGACCACCATTTCAACCAATTTTAACAAATGAGGTCTTAAATCAGAGCTAAAGATTACAGGTATTGGCTAGCAAGTTAAAAAAAAACACTGATAAAGAAGAATAAACAGATGCACGGCGAGACTATATTTACACGGAACAAAACGCTATTGTTCTATGATATTTTTCGCTGGGTACAAAATATATCTAAAACCATGCTAAATCTTATGTACTGTCCAAAGTGTCATATTTTAATAACTCATTATTTCAAAAGGTTACACTAATCTTACAGTTAATCCGATTGTTTGATAATAAACAAACATTCTTGCTTTATTTCACGGGGTATTTTATAGCCAAAATTAGTGGCAAATCATAGCTAATCATACTGATATCCACAATCTTTCGACACTACTACAGCCATACATGGCTGTCACTGTCGCACTACTTTTTCAGATTCACTTTCAAATATGCCCTAGCATTTTCCTGGATACCGTACATACAAATTCTGGATCCCATTCGCCAACAAATCAAGTTTTTCACAATTCTTTTATTCTTTCCGGACCACAGCATAGATTCATATTAATAAATACTCCACTTTCACACCTCGTTATATAGGGACGTCCCTTTAGCGAAGCAGTTAAGGCTATGGACTTCTAATCCATTGATGAATTTTTGCTCATGTTCGAAACTTCCCACCACTTTTTTTAAATGTTTAATAACCAATTTATTGTCATAAATCAAGAATAACACCATTTCGAACATTTGTGATATTATATTTTTTTCATCAAACAAACATGTTTGATTTTTTATTCACATTTAGGCCTAGGCCTAGGGCCTACTTTCACCATCCAGATGCTTTCACCATGCCTGACTATCATGACATCTTCGTCATTTAAAACACATTTATCAGTGTCTCTGTTCACAGCTCAGACTGAAATTATATTTGGAATAAATATTATAAATTGTCACAAATTAAAATCACAAACCGCGAGAAGATCGCCAACAGCTGCCGCTGAATATTGATATTGAGAACCCAAACCGCGAAATTTGGATATCCAACAAGCTTAAACTATAAATTAGCTCCCGATAGAGGGCAGGGCTTGATGAGG
Organism: Amphiura filiformis; assembly: GCF_039555335.1. Lineage (NCBI taxonomy): Eukaryota > Metazoa > Echinodermata > Ophiuroidea > Amphilepidida > Amphiuridae > Amphiura > Amphiura filiformis. Next base: position 61,995,579 of record NC_092645.1, on the reverse strand, counting down.
GAAATTAAAACCACAAACTACGAAAGATTACCGATAACCACCGCTTAATAGGGATATCCAACTATATTGCCTCGCAGGGCTACAAAGAACCACAACCCGCGAAATTTGGATATCCAACTAGATTGCCTGCAGGCTTATCGATTAGAAAGAACCATAAACCGCGAAATATGGATATCCAACAAATTAAGACCACAAACCGCGAAAGATCAACAACAACTGCCGTTCAATATTGATATCCAACTATATTGCCCCGCAGGGCTATAAAGAACCACAAACCGTGAAATTTGGATTTGCAACTATATTGCCCCACAGGGCTACACAGAACCACAAACCACGAAATATGGATATCCAACAATCTTAAACTATAAATTAGCTCCCGATAGATGGCAAGGCTTGATGAAAACCACAAACCTCGAAAGATCGCCGACAACCGCCGCTTAAAAGGAACATCCAACTAGGTTGCCCCGAAGGGCTACAAAGAACCACAAACCGCGAAATTCGGATAGCCAAGTAGATTGCCCCGCAGGGCTACAAAGAACCACAAACATTAAAACACGACTATCTTACCTAGTCGGGGTATTTAGACGCTTATGCGCATTTACCAGTTCCGACTTGAAGTAGGCCTAAATCGGACTTACTCTCTGTGTCTCTCTGGTATTGTCAACATTGGGTGTGTGTTGTTCATATTTACATTTTCTTTACATATTTACGTTGCCTTGAATAATTAAAGTATATTAAAATGTATATTGATCATTGTGTATGCCTCGTAACTTTACAGTCACGCGTGACGAGCAAGTTTTAAAAATAAACGACTGATAAAGTTTTGTTTCATTATTTATTGTCATGAATCAAGAATAGCAAATTCAAACATCTATTTTTCGTTTTATTCGTTTTATGGAGCACTTCGTAACCTGATGACTTTCCAAGCTTGGAGCTGCTTGGCTATATTCATCAAAAGAAAAGAAATCTACAAAAAACGTTGACAACGTAAAGAAATCAGCAAGTTTAAAAACCCACCTCGGCTCACTTTTTGAAACTTGGTCCCATTTTGAACACCAACAGCAAATGTTTTTATTTTATTTCAACAGAAGATTAAACATTTCAAGATTTCAAACAAGATTACAAGCTTGCTTGTTATTCGTTTAATTCAATCATTAATCATGATTATTATAAAACAAAACACAATAGGATATTGGCTTACCATGCAAGAACAAGATAATAACCTTTCAGGTCGTTCCAGAAAGCTTACAAATTAATATCTGCACATTAAAGATACATAACACTTCTGGAAATGTTTTAGATTAATATAAATATTTAAATCAGTACCTTTTACAAATGGGACCAAGTTTCAAAAAGTGAGCCGAGGTGGTTTTTTTTTAACTTGCTGATTTCTTTACGTTGTCAACGTTTTTTTTTTGTAGATAGGATATACAGGGGTGAACACAACTGGTACCTTAATTTTTTGGCTTAATACTGTATGTTAAAAATGAACACACAATGAACATCCCAGACAGAATGCGACTAGAATTCAAGTTTCTTTTAATGCACTTCCTTTTTTTAACATACAAAGTTTACTTCGACGTACCTATATTTTCCCCATAAATTTCAACGCTTTACATTTAACTATGAAACTGCTAAACCAAAAGTATTAGAGGATAAATTTATTATGATATGCAGTTTTGGGTGGCAATTAATGTTTCCTTTATTTACAGGTTATCTGTGTGTGGTGCAGAGCCACCTTTGCGTTCTGGAAAAAAGACAGGATCCATCAAGAGGCGGCGCTTTGACATGGTCTCTACCTTTTGCAGAAATATGTCTTTGTCAACGCGTGGTAGCACCTGTAGCTAAACCTTGCCCGAGAAGGGATAACGATGGTGATCTGTGGTTTGTGGATGACCCACATCAACTCACCATGCACCAAAATTGGAAAAAATACATACTTGATGACCTCTTCAACCGCACGTCATATTGCAGTAAGAAGATTCGTCTACTCAAAAATAAAAGCCTAATAAGGCAATAGATGAAAAGAAGACTATAAAAAATGTGATATCATCATGGGCTATTCCAGTTGAAACCCATACACCCCCTATGAAAGACATGCAGTTAATCTCCCCACAGGCATGACAGGGGTGTATATTTCATATAGTAGTCAACCATTCAGGTTACGTAACAAGGTTCAAAATGGGATTACTAAAGCTAGGTTATCATGCTCAGAGAATTAGATTTCTCCAAAAAACTGAGCCCCGTAAGTGGCACCAGCAGATAAAAATTGACACAAATAACTTAAATTGAAGACGTGGGCGCAAGAAGACTGTCCACTTGACATTGAGTTACAGGTGGTTTTGAAGTTATTGGTTGAAGACAAAATTTTTGACAATGTTTTTAGACATTTGGCACCTTCCCCATAGGGGTCACGTTACTCATCTCATCACAACGATTACGGAAATATATAGTTTATCATATATTTTGAGCTTCCGGTTAAAGGTCAACTGAGGTCAAATTTTAAAACAACATTCAAATTCAACGAACAAGGTGTCACATTGCTCGTCTTTGCACATAGATTACCAATATGGTTAAATATTTCCAACATCTCCATTCGGTTTTGAGTTATAAGCTTTTATTTCAATCCGAGCGCAAGAAGACCGTAAGTCAAAAAACGATAAATCGGTCAATATCGATAAATTTTACAGATATTTACTTGGTTGATATACAAAATGGTTCTTCTTGCCTATACCCTTGTACCTGAGAAGTGTCAAAATTATATTTTTTTTTAAGTTTAAACGATCATATCTCAAAATGCCAAATATGGACTTACGGTTTTCTTGCACTCAGGTCTTCAATTGGACGCCCAGGTTAATAATATGATATCCAGAGCAAATAACATTATGTTGGCAAGCAAAGCCAATGTATTGAAGATTTAAGATGTTTCAGATTAATAAGAAACATTTTTACTTTCCTCTTGATCATACCTAAAAATCTATGTTTACCTAATATGGTGACTTACGGACATTTTTGTACAGGTGATGAATGTACCTTGAGTACTGATAACTGTGACGCTAATGCTGCTTGCACCAATACTGTTGGTTCCTTCACATGTGCATGTATTGCCGGTTTCAGTGGCGATGGAGTAACATGCACAGGTTAGTCCATTTTGTACCATATCAACATTCTATTTATTTCTAATAATAGTCACCTATACGCGAGTCAAACTACTTTTTGGGAATTTCTATCGAAATATTTCACTATGATTGCCCTAAATTTGGAAAATAAATTCATTTGAGTACCATTATATGTGAAGTGATCACTAAAACTTGATACATGGTGAGGAAGATTTAATCTTTCCATAGAGAAGTCCTTTTCAGAGGGCCGAGCTTTCGGAACTCTAGCGAGTGTCATCTTCAAAGCGAATACATGATACATGATGTTGACATGATGTTGACAAGGAAAGCCGATTTAAATGTAGTAAGCGTTATTTATCATGTTGCAGAGTATCAGGTTTATTTTCATTTGATTACACCATGATTTTTTTACAGATGTTGACGAATGTGCTTTAAGTCCTGGTAACTGTGACGATAATGCTACTTGCACTAATACCGTTGGTTCCTTCACATGTGCATGTAATGATGGTTACAGTGGGGATGGACTAACATGCGCAGGTTAGTCTATTTTGTGTCATATAACCATTCATTTCAAATAATTGTCACTTATAAACGAGTCAAACGAGTCTTTTTGGAAACAGTGCGTTTCAATCTTTTAAACATAAATTAATTTCAGTGCCAATATTGTTGAAGTGATCAATCAAACTTGATACCATATGTGATGCGATCAAGCAAAATCAGTCGCAACTCGGAAATATTTAATTTTCAGTTTCTTATAGGATAGAAAAAAGCATTTCCAAAGCTGGATTTTACAGAAAACCACATTGAAATTGAACAACCAGTTCCAAAGATATGAACAATTAACGAGTTTCCAAAACAAAAGGAAACAAAAGGAAATAGTCCCTTTGTTTGGCTATATCTCAAAATCAATATTTCCGAGTTCCGACTGATTTTGCTTGATCGCATCACATATGATGACAAGGAAAGCCAATTTAAATGTATATACCCCTACGGACACGAAGGAAGATGGCTCGATCAAAAAAGTAGTTGTTATGCTTATTATAACTATTATGGATAGTGATGTGCGAAAAAAATATGTAAATTAGGGCCTGTCTACGATTAGTACACATTGTGACGAGGTGGCGAAATTTTTAATGTTTTTTGGATACAATTGTACACATTATGACTAAGCAATGACAGTAAAACTTGGTAACATGTGTAAAGCAACACATTTTAACCCTTTGTTTCCTTTTTCTGTTGTCTTCATACGTCCGTATCTGTAGTGGACTATGCCATAGTCGAATTTTTTTTTAAATATGGTATTATTAGTCATGATGAACCCATTTCGTTGAACTCAAAATTATATTGATGTTTATTAAAATTAAAGTATTCAATAGTAAAATGGTCATAAAGAGTTAAAAATATCAGATAATTAGTGACAATAAAAGTAACTGAATGCAACATTATCTTGCATAGTTATAATGGCTCACTTTAATACTGAACAATTCTGATTTTGGAATCTACCAGTTTATTGATAGCGAACCCCGAATATCCGACTATGGACTTTGAATTTTAAGCAGAACTTTACCCCGGGACTGCGCTCTAAAACACACAGTCAAGCATACTTGTTTATCAGTCCATTAACCACAAGTACTAAGCATGGTATAGTACAAGACGCGCTAGATGTTTGATGAGAGATTAACTTTCGCGTCAACACAAAAGCGTCGCAAATACCACAGATAGTTGTGTAATGGCGTGGGCCCGGAAGATTTAAACAATAGCGAGATATGGGCGACCAATCACATGGCAGATCCATTTAAAGATGCATTACATCATGGCCAATTTTAGTTAGGCCAGAAATTGGCCTAACTCTCCATAGAGTCCCGTGTTAAAAATCTTAACCGCAAGGCAAGGTCAGTAGTCCACTTGGGAAGCTAACAAACAGAGGGAGTGTTGTGACTGAAAAGATCAGATACAGATTTGAAAATCTATCAGTTGCACACAAATCAATATAAATCAGAGTTTTATGCTTAAATGTAATGGTCAGAGTATGCAAAAAAGACTACGGAAAAGTCTATATCTGTAGGCTCTTAACTGTCATTATTTTGGTATTAAATGCTAAAAAACAATTCTTGTCTTTGGGGAGACAGAAAAAGACATCACACTTGATACACTTGATTTCTGAGAACAATTTTGTTACTCGGGCCCACCACTGACCAGTTACTTTTTTGTTTTGTTTATTTGTTTTTTGTAGATTTGTATGGCGCATTCAACTACTGTGGTTATTTGCGCCAATACTCACTCCTTTGTCAAATTGCACCTGTTTATCTTCATTCAGTCACAATACGTAATTATCTGCTTCGCTGCATCTTGTTATTTCCTATATTCTTCATGCCTCGTTGTATGTCTCTTGCTGTATATGCACGTACGATGAATCCAAATTTATTTTTTTTGTAGACGTGGTAAAAAACCAAACGGTATGTCTTCAGAGCCACACCAGGTTGAGTCAGTCGAGGAAGGGCTAGAACGGGGTCAAAACTGTACATGATCCTCCGCTGGCTTGACTTCCTCGCATCCAAGCCTGTTACCCAGAACCCAAGTTTGCGTTACTCACCCGACACCACACAGTGTCATCGCCCCGATATCTTCATGGCAGAAAATGCCATGGTAGGTTGGATCCACAGCCACGGATGGCCATTGTGTTCCCACCTGTTTAATAGTTGTTAAATGCATAGTGGGCAGAAGGACATACGACTAAGGCTAATGACATTAGCCTGTGACTGACCTCTATACGGTCAGAGAGCATACATTCGCCATTGTCATCTGCTTATACAGGGTGTATCAAAATTAAGTATACAGTTTGAAAAATGCCGCTAGATTAAAAAGTATGAGGTCTGTGGTCAAAATTCTCTAGTTTATACCTTAATCAACATCTTGTCCTCCTATAGCTGAAAAATCACTGGCGTGTGACCAATAATAGGGATATGGTGGCTACTTTTGTAAACCGAGTACAAAAAGCAGTTGCGCGAAGTCAATTAAAATCAAAACAGCATACAAATCACAAAGAAAGTCTCACCACTTTCTTTACTGTTTACAGTTATTGACAGTTTTAGTCTTAGTCTCCCACATGCCCACAATTCTTCTGTATGCAGATTTCGGCTCTTCTCAACACGGCGTTCAAACCACGTCTAATGAGAGGTCTGTCCTGCTTGAGAATGTCAAATTGTGCAATTATGCGTCTCTGAAGTTCATCAAGGTCTGCAGGAGGACTTGTGAACACATTTAATGCAAACTCTGCTTCATCGCCAATGATGAAATCTTCCAGGCAACGTAGAGGACGGGCAAGAAGCCACTGACAGAACACAGTGTGACGTTGCCGGGTGATCTGGTTGCTGAAGTTGATGTCTCCTTATCGCCTGATAAGTCATAAACGAGTTATTCTGTTAAAGGTTGCAGATGGTATTCCAAGTCCATTTCGACGGCAGCTAATTTGACCTCCTGCTTGCCCCGCCTGAAGAGTGTTACGGACTGCTAGGATATTAGCAGCAGATCTTCCAGTTCGGGGGCGACCACAATGTTCTCTGTTCAGATTACGACTCGTTCCCGTTTTTTACATTTTTGTAAATAGGGCTACGTGAAGGGGGGCGTGCATGTGGGTCCTGCTGACGGAATCTTCGAAGCACTTCTGCTGGACTCTGGGTGCGATGGTACACTGCAACAAGGAAGGCCCTTTGCTCTGGCGTGTACTGTGGAGTATCCATTTTAATGTTGCTATTCTCCTTGTCAAGTAAAACCTAGCATAATTATGTAAGGAGATAGTTGCCCAGATTTACCAAAAGTCACGTGTTATGTAACTCACGCATACACAAGATTAGAACCCTAACAACGAGGACAAATGATCTGTACACCTGCATGTTTTTCTTGGCTGCACAACAATAACAAGCACCGGGCATTTAAACCCAATTGACTTCGCGCAACTGCTTTTTGTACTCGACTCACAAAAGTAGCCACCAAATCCTTGTTAATAGACACACGCCGGAGATTTTGCAGCTGTAGGAGGAGAAGATGTTGATTAAGTTATGAACTAAAGAATTTTGACCAAAGACCTCATACTGTTTAATCTAGCGGCCTTTTTCAAACTGTATACTTAATTTTGATACACCCTGTAGACTGTCTCTACGATAGTCTCCTACACAGCCAGTTTGTGTCAGTCGGTCTGACACTCGTCGATCCTGTATGTTCGTGATAGCCACATACAGTCTGGCCCGAGACTACCTCCACGAGGGTCTACGCTGCGCTATTTAAAATCTTGACTTTTGGTCACTTTTTCAGCTCAAGACGCAAGCTACTCTCTCAAAGCGCAAACTAACGACTATCATATCTGTTCAAAATATATATTCAAGTGCAAGGAACCACATCTGGTTTCTTTATACGAAATCATTTACGGGAGATATTCATCATTTTCCACCCCGGTATCCAAAGATTTATCGTTTGAATATCAATCGTGCATAGCACATTTACGTGTATCGATCCCGTGTATTCATTTCAGTGTCTCTGGTAGTATAATGTAATTATTAAACGGGCGATGTCGGTGTGCACCACGTGGAGGTTTGGGTTGAGTTGCCCACGAGCAAATACTATACACCTATCCGACTTCGCCATTACTGCGGTGTCCCCGATGTAAAACTGCGGTGTCCCGAGGTCGGGGGTTCCATCCATTATTTATTGTGTGCTATACAGAATTGTACCCGGGAATTGTATACAACAGTGATATTCAATACACAATCATGAGTATTGAATTACGAATTAAATCTCCCGCTCTGGTACATCTGTGTTGCCGTCAATAGAGGGCCAAATACAGTAAACGCTTCTCGGATTGGTGTATATGCCAGCTCTGCTGGCCTTGCCGGACACTGACCAGTTACTCATGACGTTCTCTGTATTAATAGGCCAACAGAGTGGTATTGTCAAAAAAGGATACAGAGCAAATTATAAACTGAATGGAAATATTAACAAAAGAGTTACAAATTACTTATAATGGTTTACAAATACACTAAATAACTCTATTGATCTATTGATAATCTATTGATAAGATTAGTCACACTGTGTACAACTGAACACAATATTTACAAAGTGAGACACACTGTGTACAACCATTTAAAAAGATTCTATACCACGCATTTGATCAAAAATATGGTTTCATGTGTTCTACAGGTCTTACACTTACACCTGGCCATGCTGACTAGAATTTAGCTTGTCTACAATGTTATCTCATATAAAAATTAAAGAGGGAATGTACCTTTCTTCTGGCAAAGTGCTGTAGAGGGTGGTGCCCTCTTAGATTGTGAAAAGTGACATTCAGCTAGGCGAGGACGCTTTGCACGGGAGGATAGCACATGAGCATGAGTACACAATAAAAATTATTGGTGACTGTTTGCAGTACCGTAAAGTGGGGTGACTTTGGATAGTGGGGTGACTTTGGACACGCATGTTGGACAGGGTTGCTCAATTTAAATCAATAATTTTTTTTCTAAAAAAGCATTGATTTAAATTCAAATAAATGATTTTTTTTAAAAAAAAAGTGATTTATATCAAGCAACCCTGTCCTATTATGCGTGTCCAAAGTCACCCCACTGTCCAAAGTCATCCCACTTTACGGTAAAAGGCTTCCACTGGCACGCATGGTGCAATAGATGTTCATGTGTACAATATTACACAATATGTACGAAGGGGGTATTCAAGCATTATTGAGTTTTAATTGAATTATGTTACAGAGAACAAGTATCCGGTTTACATTTCTTTTGATTACACCTTGAAATCTGTGTTTTGTATACCTATTAATTTGTTGTACAGATATTGATGAGTGTGCTTTGAGTCCTGATAACTGTGGCGCAAAGGCTGCATGTACCAATACCGTTGGTTCCTTCACATGTGCATGTAATGCCGGTTACAATGGAGATGGAATAACATGCACAGGTTAGCCTACTTTGTGTCGTATCACAATTATATTTGTTTTAAATAATTCTCACCTTTATGGGAGCCAAACTACTTCTTTGGAAATGGTGAAATAACTTGACACCTGTTGTCCCGACCCGGGATTTGACTCAAAATTTGGCCCGTCTACTCAGTTCAACTTCAATTTTACAATTTACAAAGCTTCAACTTTGCCAAGTGACCTTTGCAGTACGTGTGCTATCCAATGATTCCACATTTCTCGTTCTTTTGACCCCGCCCCCATTTTTGAAGGTCGTATTCATCGGTAACTTAAGTTGGCCTGACATCTGTCTCATTTTGATAGTCAAAAACTAATCAATAATCCTATTGTCGAAGTGGATAAATAAGCTTCTACCTTAGATGGCTATAGAACTTTTAATAGCTCTAGTCTTTGTTTGCTTTTGCTAAATCCTGTTCAAGTGGTGTGGGTTACCAGGCATTGTATTTTGTACAGGTATGCATAACCAACAATTAACAATGAGAGAACTTTCTTAAACCTCGTTGACTTGGGGATGATTTGAAATGACCGCCAATTATGACTGTTTGATATTTATTGCAAAAAAAAAAAAAAAAGAGACACATGTAAAAACGTAAAAAGCTATAATTTTGTTGAAGGAGCAAAGTTTAACAAACCATAACCCCGCTTCTGGATATCGTTTGAAGTCAAATGATATACCATTTTTAAGTTTATGATGTTTATTTTTAAACACGAAATAAAACAAAATCGACCGGGGGAGGAATTTACGGCTCATTCGCCGTGAACGGTCACATATTATTGTTTGGACTATGCCGGCCTTATGTACATTTCCTGAGAGTCAGTTATTCCAAACATGGAATGTGATCATGATACATAGACATTTGAAGCCATGTGTGATTGCCCGACAGCGACGCCCTCAATTTGTTGAATTTATACTTTTTGCATGACTGTAATGCGCAATGGTGTACTAAAATACCATGTGGAAAACTAAGCCTGAAGTGCTTTTATAGTTACAGTAAAAAAAGTTTTTATATAAAACCGAAAATCTTCGCTTGTATTCAGAGTTCACCCCGATCGAGCGGTGGCTAAGGGGCTGTGCAATAATTATGAGCCCTTGGGGATGGTAACATTGGGGGGGGTGTTGACGAGTCGAAAGTTGGGTTGCAAACAATATTTGTCATGTATGTGTATTATTGAATCATTGAATCAGTCACGTATAAACTGTGTGCATGCCGTTATTCGTCTTCCGTCTTGATGTATAAACTGTACATATCAGTATACGTCTTCCGTCTTGTTTGTTCGTCCTAGCTGTGTGAAACTGCACCAATATTCGTGATAATATTACGATCGGCGCTGGAATGAATTTTTTTGCTTACCTCATTTGTTGTGCTCGAAATTAAAACTGGACAATGTAATCATTGAAAACTAACATTTAAATAGGAAACTATACTATGCAAATCACACATTATGGATTTAATTCTCATGTCATGGTTGTCCCCGTTATTTTATTTGGAACGTATTTCCTGGATAAAAGATTTCTCTATTATGAAATGATCACATTTTTAAATAATTACAATAAGTTAATTTAGCCCCTAGGATAAAGATCTGTGGAGGAGTTCGAGTTTGTCTCAATAATAGGTCCGTGACATCCTTGCAGTTTGCGGCAGACACTTGTTTTTGGTTTTGTTTTTGTGTGGTTTTGTTTTTGTTTTAGTTTTAGTTGCCCTATGAACCAAAGTCCTTGTCCTCTGTCCGGAAAGAGGAAAGGTTGAAAGTAGCTTCCGGTCGAGTCATGTTCAAGTGCATGAGATCATTCTGTAAGAATGATTGAAAACTAAAACTTCAATATTTACTTGTCAAATTTATATTTCATTCAAATGTGTTATTTGAATATAATGGGCATGTTTATATGATAGGGAAATATTGTTAGAATCCAGTCAATTGAAATTTTGGTTTCATTGTTCATTTTTGGTTTTTGGTTAATATGTTATGTGTCTTTTTGTTCTGGGCTTTCATCTGATAGACACCTCCCCTGTGCAGATTCCATCAATTATATCAGTAGGACCTACCTATTATTGTCTTTCATTCCAGGCCCGTAAGAATATTCATCCAAGAAGTTTATTCTTGTACAAAATGTGTCTATTTTACATTACAGTTTGCATCGATTATCTGGGAATGGTAAATGGTGACATTCCAGATGGAAATATTCAGGCTTCATCAGATATACCCCCTAGCCGCGCAGCGTCAGAGGGAAGGCTGAATGGTTCCAAGTATTGGGAACCGGTTTCTTCTCAAACAGGACCAATTTGGATTCAAGCTGACATAGGTAACCACACTGCACAATGCAGAATCGGTGGCATTCTATAAACAAATTTGTTTTAAGCATCAGTTTCATACATAGACTCCCTATAAATAAATGAAAAAATAAATAAATAACCAAAATGAGAACATGTATATTATGTTTCAAACCATCAGGCCTCATGAAACAACCAGGTGGTGGTCGCATTCCATTCTCTAAATTAAGTAAATTTTCATCGTCAACCGTGTAATTGAATGGTATAATTTGACATTTTAAAACTCGCTTGAAATATCACAAACAAACAGGCCTATGTTAATAAATAATATAAATACAAGCTAAAACCGTTGGGGTTCGACAATGAACCCCACAAAACTAACCGAGTATATGGAAAATGCCATACGGCCGGGCGGTTTCACAAGTTGCCGGCTCTATCATGCCACTCGCCGCCTGGAAACAACTTAGGAACATCGAGGCGCTAGGGCCCTTCACTTTTGTATCCCCAAGTACCTAATAACCCAAACTAATCTGGCTCAAAACGCATGATGTTTACCGTGTTCCCCAGAATAAAATGCACATTTGCCGTATTGGGATCACTCAAAGGTTACAAAAATTAAAACAAACAAAAACAAAATGCCCAAAGGCACATCTCTTGTAGTAAGGATTAATGAAAATGTAGTTTAATCTAGCTGTGATGTACTATATTCTTGAGAATTTCAAGCGAAAAATAATAGGAAACCATAGGCAAATAGCTTATATAATTTGTTTTATAATTAGGTTACCAGACCTATGTATCAGGTGTTGCAACGCAGGGTAGTGGTGGTTTACACTGGGTGACATCATTCAAAGTGTCAACATTCGTGACTGCTGGTGCCAACGAGGTGTTTGTTGATTATCAGAATGGAACGGCGATTGTAAGTAGATAGTAAACATTGTCTAATATATGCTCATAGACATGCAGACCATCCAATCGTTGTGAAGTATTTTTGTTACTGAATCATACCATTCTCTCTCCTACAGATATTTCCGGGCAATGTTGACTCCTCTACCGAGCTGACCACAACATTTTCTGAACCAGTATATGCCCGAATTGTACGCATCAACTGTTTGACAAGGAAAACTAACTATTACATACTGAAATTCGAAATATTAGGTTGCAAACAAGGCTAGATATGTGACTCAACGCGACAGAATGAGGCGGATTTCTACAAATATAAAAGAAAATGCGGTAGATGACAACATATTCGTGGGTGTGAGATCATGGATATTTTTTGGCTAGAACACGAATCTGGGTATCTACTCTTTCATTTTTTTAAATGGCGGAAAATGTGTGCTTAAGTTAAATTTGTGAAGTGTATCAATTCCAAACATATTCCAGTTATCACCAAAATGCATAATTTGAACGACATTGCAATGTAAAGTAACTTATAAAAATACTAATTTTTATATTCTATGGTCTAAAACATTTATTCACAACGTTTAAAATACGTACTAAAGTCAATTATCGATAGCTGTCGGTTATTGCCATATAGTGCCATATAAATTATGGTTGCCATACTGGCTCGATAGCTATCGGTTACTGGTGTGTACCAGTAACTGATACCTATCGGTTACTGATGTGTGCGTTGTGTGTGCTAGTAGACCACGTAAGAAGACAGAATAATAGCTACCGTTAAAGGTCTGCAGGGTAAAAAATGAAGGTGGTATTCTCTAACCCCCATAGATTGGTTTATTTTGAACATACTGCAGTTACTGTCCGTTTTCCTATACACAATACACAGTGCTCTCACCATTGACGCGCGACCTTTACAAATAGTGTATGTTAGAAGTATATTGCATTTGCCTAGTTAACATCACTGTGTGAAAAATAACCGGCCAATATTTAAACTATTCTCCAAACTTATAGCAAATATATTTCTCTAACATGATCTAAAATTACACCTAGGTTAGATGTTCAGAAATAGTCGCACTTTCGTAGAATATGAGTGAGGGCAAAGCATAGCTAGCTCATAGCTAGCCAACTCCCCGTGTTAATTGAATGGAGATTTGACCGAAAATATTGAGCTATATTGGTAACGGACCGCTCCGTTCTGAAGGATGCCACAAAAAACACGGTACAAGCTACATTTAAACTATTCTATGAAATTCTAGAACATATAGTTTTCTAACATGTCCTAAATTTTTAGCTAATTTAGGTGTTTGGAAATAGTCGCACTTTTGTGTTTTAGGAAGGATATGTAAACGACAGGTAACACCAAAAATATAAAGAAATTATTTCCAAACCGTGTTAAGTCAACAATCAATATGTTGCTCATTTTCAAGAATGCTGGTTAACAAAAAGCAGGCCATTGTCTCATTTCGTGAACAAAGGTCCACATACCATTGTTTCCTTGCGTTTCCTTTATAATCAGTTACCCAACTGAAGCTGTATTATAGCACCTCATAGCGATACCGCACATATAAAACAGACACATGTGCACAACCAGAGAAGATCCGATTTAATCAGTTGAGCTGTTTCAATGAGTGTTATCTTGGTTTAATAGCTTTTAATGGGGTTTTAAGTCCTGCAAAGGTCGTGATGAATTCTACTGTAGACATGACTGCATCATGATATTTTTGTACATAGAAACTTGTTTCTCACAATCTTTGATTAGCCTATTCTTGATTTTAGACATATGTGTGAGTGGACACTACGAATGAGCTGTAAACTCGGGTAATTGTATTCGGAGTTACAGTGTAAAATGTGCGTGAAGGTCGTATTCATAGCTATCTCAATTTAGTGCGACAAGTATCTCATCAAACACTGTATAAACCAATCAATAATCCTATTGCTGAAGAGGATAATACGCTCCTTCCTATTTCTATAGAATAGTTATTGTCTTTGTTTGCTTTGGCTAAATCCTGTTCAAGTGATGGATAACAAAGCATTGTGGTTTGTCTAGGTATGTACATGTATAATCAACAATTAACAATGAGAGGACATTCCTGAACATCGTTGACTTGGAGATGATTTGAAATGACCGCCAATTATGATTGTTTGATATTTATTTCCAGAAATGTGGAAAAGGAGACACACGTAGAACCGATACAAGATACAATTTTGTTGAAGGAACAGAGTTCAACAAACCATAACCCCGCTTCTGGGTATCGTTTGAAGTCAAATGATATACCATTTTAAAGCTTATGATATATATGTTCTAAACACATAATAAAACAAAATTGACATGGGGTTTCGACTTTACGGCTGATTCGTAGTGTCCAGTCACATGTAACCACTTAACTTTTACTTTTATTTCGCCCGTGTTCCAAAGAATCAAATCATGCAGTCACATTCAATGAATGACCTTGTAATGGCTGTTCTCATAATATACTCGATTTTATCAAATAATATCAGCTCTAGTTTACCCTTAAGTTGAAACTATCCTAAATGCCGATACATTAATAGCATCACATTTGAGCAATTGTCGAAAACATAGCCTCTGGAGAATACATTCAGCAGGAAAACAAAGTTTCTTTAAATTATCTAATATGATCATTTTGCTCTGAGGTGTTATTTCTAAAGATCATGTAACAATATCAGAATAACAAACACTTTAAAAGGGATGTGTCTGGTCCAGAGAGGAGATTGGATGCTTTATGGATATGGAAAGACTTGAAAAATCGGGAATCAAATACTAGTACATGTATTCCCATGGCATTTTATTAGTCGGCATATAAATATAAATGTAGTTGGTACTAATTAAATATAAAAATGAAAAGAAAGTTATAATATCTTGACAATTATAAGTTTTTAGGAGGCTTGCATTTTCTTCTTGGGTCGAAAATGTTTATGCCCCCCTTCCACCTACAAAGACAACTTATGCATTGCCGGAACTAAGGCGCGGGGCGCGCCAAACCCCGAGAGTGAAGAAAGTGCGCAGAGCGCGTTAAATTTTTATCGTAAGTGTAAAGAAGGCACGCGGAGCGTGTAAAAATTTTGCATTATATAGCTATAGATTGTACGCACATTTTTATTGTGAGGTTAAGGAATGCGCGCGCAGCGCCCGAAAACTATGAGTCACCAGCCCTTAATAATTCTATAGCTCCCCGTATATTTGAGAGCCCCCTTCCGAAGGAAATGACAGCCCTCTTATTGTTGATGATATTAGAGATACAAGATGTTTGTACTGCTTGTATACTGTTTAAATAATTAGCTCATTACAATTTATTAGACAGTTGCCACAAAATGTCTTCACACTTGACAAAGGTCTATGACCGAAAATTTGTGTTTTATATTTGCTAATGAAGTCCACATTGTTTTGATTATTTTGAGAAAATATGCATTTAAAGTTTTCAAAATATTGAAGCAAAAAATATTGCAGCAAGGTTATTAAAATGACATTGGACATATCGTTAGCAATGTTTTGACACAGGAAGTTTGTTCTTGATGAATATTGATTATTGATAACATTATTGATTTTGCATTTTTGCAGTTCTGATCAATAATGATACCAAAATTTGACAAAAAGTTTTGCTTCATATTTTCTGACCCCTAGCAACATCAAACCTGCTAATAACACAGTTTTGCCAACGTCTTATTGGCATACGTCTAGTACAAAACACCATGAAACCACCCAACCACACCATGGTTTGGTAATGGTAAAATGATATTCGAGTACACGTGAATCACCATTTTGTTTGAACAAACCAACAATAAAAAAAAATGTAATGCACCACCGTTTTCATTAACGTTTGTCCACAACCCCATGCGCTATTACTATTTACTTGAAAAGAGCAAAGTTTAATTTATTAATACTAATGTATTCACCTAAAATCTCAATAGAAAGTTATCAGTCTATGACAAATACAAGGTAGATAGCTATAGATGCTTTATAGATATTATATTATACAGTATATCAAAGAATTAAGGTACCAGTTAAGCTCACCCCAGATATGTCAAAAGTGGAACCAGTAGCCAATAGCTGCATCTGTTAGCTGGAATTTAAGTTATCATTCGTTGAAATTGTTCAAGAAATAAAGACACGATGATCCAAAAAACACAAGGAAGATGCCAATTTAAAAGTTGCAGTATGCTTCATTCCATTCCCTATTGATTTGTACACAAAACGCTCAAGAAAAAGAGAACTTGAGAAAAAGAGCCGTGCTTCTACTGATTAGCACGTTCAAACTAGCGACATGCTTTCATTGATTAAAACACAAAAGTGCAACTTTTGAATTCGTTTCTTCATTAGGGTTTAGATCACCGTTTCTTTAATTCTCAACCATAAGGTCTTGAATCAGAGCTCAAGTATTGACTGCTTGTTTTAATTTTGACTTTATGTTGGATATACAGGGGTGAACATAACTGGTACCTTAATTGTTTTGGCTTACTGTAGATAGTTATAGAAGTCGTACATGCATTGCAGTATACTTAGTAAATTTGTACATAATGATATGGTTTTGAGAAACAAGTTCACAAGGGATGCGGAAAAGTCACCGACAAGGGATTTCCTTGTCACATATAACACTCATATCTCATCTCATTGATTTTGTTTCTGAAAACCATCAATGAAAAAGAATATAAAATAAAACAAAATACGGCAAAAACTTCTATGTATTTTTTTTATCTTTTTTAAATATTGGAGAAGCAGAATATTTCCCTCGAAATGCTAATTAGAATCTTTGATTTGCACATTATATGCGGTCCTCTCCTGACCCCTATACCTGTTTTGGATGCAGTATCAAACCCGTACATTCTTCTAATTGGAGCATACCCATTTCTCAAACCTTGTAAAGAACCAGAGAGGATGAGAAGAAATCGTCTTCTCTGAATGAGCAAGCAATAACTTACATGGTGTCGCATGGTACAAAATAAAATTTGCGGTCTTCGGACCCTAGTTACTGCTGTATTGGTGATACAGCAATTATTTTAGTATGTACTTAAGTATACGTTTTGTGACAAAAGGGTTTGTACTGAAATAAAATGAGATCATGGGTTTTTGCTGGAATTGATTTTTCGGTTCTTTTTTAAACTCTTGATTTGATAACTTGATCTCAGGATGGGTATAGCTAATTCATTTTTAACTTCAGTGTGGCTTTAATGCATGGGAGATTATTCTTATGACCTGGATAATGAGTTACTTCGTAAAATACGTTTTTCGTCACATGATCATGATTAGGCAATAAAATGTACGTCTCAAAGCTGCTGCACACGTTTTCTATTTCCTTTGCATTGCGCATTTGTCTTGGATAAATTGACAAATGTATTAATTTTTTTCTCCAATTTCTTTTCCAAAATACCAAAAAATGCTAGTACAAAAATAATTTAAACGCATCTGTTTAAGTGGTATAATTATGTGGTAAGAAGTTCAGTCTAAGCTACATGTAGATTCAATCTTGTTTTCTGGAATATACATTGTTTTTGGTGGTTTCTGACATATACATTGTTTTTGGTGGTTTCTGACATATACATTGTTTTTGGTGGTTTCTGACATGTACATTGTTTTTGGTGGTTTCTGACATATACATTGTTTTTGGTGGTTTCTGACATATACATTGTTTTTGGTGGTTTCTGACATATACATTGTTTTTGGTGGTTTCTGACATATACATTGTTTTTGGTGGTTTCTGACATATACATTGTTTTTGGTGGTTTCTGACATATACATTGTTTTTGGTGGTTTCTGACATATACATTGTTTTTGGTGGTTTCTGACATATACATTGTTTTTGGTGGTTTCTGACATATATATTGTTTTTGGGTGTTTCTGACATATACATTGTTTTTGGTGGTTTCTGACATATACATTGTTTTTGGTGGTTTCTGACATATACATTGTTTTTTGGTGGTTTCTGACATATACATTGTTTTTGGGTGTTTCTGACATTAACATTGTTTTTGGTGGTTTCTGACATATACATTGTTTTTGGTGGTTTCTGACATATACATTGTTCCCTGGAGAAAGAGCGATTGGTGAACGAAACACCATTTTTGGAGAAAGCAGCGCAAGGAGATATTTTTTGGAGAAAGCAGCGTAAAAATATAAATGATTGGAGAAAGCAGCATCATTTTCGTGTGAGGATTTCATACGCAAGGATATTTATAAATGTAAGTGTACACTGGACTTTGCTGATTTTCGCAGGACAAGTGAATAAGGATATATTACATCAGTCGTCCAGAACATTGCAAGAACTCTAGAATCACCAACAGGAAGACCGCTGGTTAAGTACTAATAGAATAAAACTGATTGTGTGATTTTATTGTATATGTAATGTTATTGTTATATGTACCAAGCATACTTTGTTTTCAATTAAAGACTTAGATTTTGTTAGCTTAATCAAACAGTGTATTTGTGTTGTGCATTCGTGTGAGTTCGGGTAAAAGTTAAATTTCAATATGCTGCTTCACCGTATAACTTAAATAGTATAAGTCAAATTCCCCCAAGTGAACTTGAGCTGACTATAAATGATCAATTATTTATGGAAGTATTACTTATGGAAATTAGGGGGGAAACGATTAAATATGCTTCAGAAAGGAATAAAAGGAAAAAAAGCAAAGAAAATTTACTAGAAAATGATATAAATAAGTTAGAAGAAGAGCTCGCTAGGTCAAATGATCCTGTTGTTCTTGATACCAAAAAGTTGGAGTTAGAAGAAATGAGAAGAGAAAAAATGGAGGGAGTTATGATGAGATCAAAAGCAACATGGGTAGAACACGGAGAAAAACCGTCAAAGTATTTTCTGAACTTAGAAAAAAGAAATCATGTTAATAAGGCAATCGCCCACTTACAAAACCCAAACGGTGATAATATAAATAATCAAGAACATATAATGGAAGAAATTATGAAGTTTTATTCAACATTATATGCATCTAAAGATAATGATTTAAATTTGGAGGAATTTGAACAACATTTATCTAGATCAGATTTTCCGCTGTTAACTGATGATCAGCTCCAAAAACTTGAGGGGCGTCTGACTTATCAAGAGCTATTATTTGCTATTAAAAAAACGCCAAATAACAAAAGTCCTGGTTCCGATGGATTCACTTCTGAATTTTGGAAGTTCTTTTTTCAAGATCTAGGTGAGTTTCTATTACGTTCTCTTAATTACGCTTATGAATCAGGGGAGCTGTCAGTGACACAGAGATTGGGAATTATTACACTCCTTCCAAAAGGAAATAAAGCAAAACAGTTTTAAAAAAATTGGCGCCCAATTAGTCTCTTTAATATAACTTATAAATTAGCTTCTTCACGTATTGCTGAAAGATTGAAACATATCCTACCCAATTTAATAAATGATGACCAAAAAGGCTTTATGATGGGGCGGTATATTGGGGAAAATATAAGGTTACTTTATGATTTAATTCTGTATACTGAGTTACACGACAAGCCAGGTATGTTACTCTTAATAGATTTTGAAAAGGCTTTTGATTCCGTTTCTCAAAAATTTATATTTAAAACATTAGATTTTCTCAATTTTGGAACTTCTTTTAAAAAATGGATTAAACTCTTCTACAACAATAGTCAATCTTCAGTTATGGTAAATGGCAACGCTTCAAAACAATTTAATTTGGGTCGAGGCTGTAGACAGGGTGACCCTTTATCCCCGTACATATTTTTAATCTGTGCGGAGATTTTGGGCTGCCTTATAAGAAAAAATAATTATATTACTGGTATTGAAGTCGAAAATATTCATTGTAAAATTTCTCAATATGCTGATGATTCCACAGTTATTTTAAATGGAAGCGATGAGAGTTTGGTACAAACATTGAATACCTTGGATTTGTTTGAGAGATTATCTGGTTTGAAAATAAATGAAGACAAAAACAATGTTGTTTACATCGGTTCACTTCGAGGTAAAAATCCAAACCCCGAACTAACAAACAAAAAATTGAATTGGGTGAAAAATGGTAAATTTTCTGTTCTGGGTGTTGATTTTTCAACAAATTTAATGGACATGCCAGAGATTAACTACGAAAAAATTATGGAGTTTAAGAAATATAACTGTATTGGGAAGAATAACTGTTGTTAAATCTATTTTGATGCCAAAGTTTAACCATCTTGTTCTTTCTATTCCAAATCCATCTCAAGAATTTATTAAGGCCCTGCAAAAGCAATTTTATGATTTTATTTGGAGGGGAAAGAGAGATAAAATAAGTAGAGATCAATTGTCAAATGATTACTCTGATGGTGGTTTAAGATTGGTAAAAGTAGATTTGTTTTTTGAAGCACTTAAAAGTACTTGGATCAGACGAATTGCAAATGGTAATATTGATGAAAAAGGATTGATGTTTTTTAATAAGCTTACCGGCATGAACATTGATGATCTGGAAAAAGGAGCAAATCATACTTTAACAGTTGCGAAAAGGATACAAAATATTTTCTGGAAAGAGGTTCTTTTATCGTGGTCCCATATAAAAAAGAATCATACTCCTCAAAAACTTGATGACGTTTTAAAATCATATTTGTGGGACAACGAGCTATTCAAAATTGGTGGAAAAGAAATTAATTACAAGAAATGGCGCACATCGGGAATTTGTTTCATTTCGGATCTGGTTCATGCCGATAGTAATCGTTTTCTTTTCTTGAATGAAATTGAAGCTAGGTATGATTTGAAAATGAATCCTTTAGAATATAATGGTGTACTTCGTGCAATTAAAAGCAATTTTAAGCATATATTCCAGGCAAATATTCAAATGTACTCAATCCCAAAACCTTTTATTCCTTTTCATTTGAGTCTGATCCTTCAGGATAAAAAAGGTTGCAAATCACTTTGTAATCAACTAATGAATAATAAAGGTTCCAAAAGCAAAACAAAATTGGAGCGAAAAATTGGGCTTCCCTTTTCAAGATGATGAATGGAAGATGCACTGTTTGATACCTTTTAAATGCACAATAGACGTAAAATTGCGGTGGTTTCAGTATAGAATTCTAAATAGAATCTTAACCACCAATACCTTTATGTATAAAATCAACCAAAGAAATAACAATTTGTGCACATTTTGTAATGAGGAATCTGAAACAATTAAGCACATCTTCACAGAATGTAAAAAGGTGAAACCAATTTGGGTTCAGCTACAAACCTGGTTTTTACAAAAAGTTGGTATTCCTGTTACCTTAAATCAAAACCATATTCTTTTTGGAACAGACATAAAATAGAGTAATCATGCTATAAATTTGATTATTATCTTAACCAAATTTTATATTTATAGAAGAAGATGTCAAAATTCGTCGCTCTCCTTTTTACCTCTTCAAAAAGAAATTGAAAATTATCACATTATGGAAAGATTTATTTATTTAAAAGACTTAAATTACCAAATATATCAACGTAAATGGCAGGTTTGGTATTTAATTAATGCATGCGATGATTTTTGTCTACACTATTATATTTGAGAATTGTGCTGTGATAAATTGTTCTGTCAATTTGTTTTGTATTGTTGTTGTTTTGTATTATATTAAAAACCCGGTAGAGTAAGATATGTAATATGTTTAAGGAATGAAAATTTGATTTGCCGGAGAAAAAAAAATAATAATAAAAAAAAAAGGTGATTTTGGCCTTGAGTTGTTACGACTCGTAACAACGAACGCCCTCTTTTATTTCTTTTCTTAAATACATGACAGTCCTTCCTTGTAACGCATTCGTTTGCATGCCGACGCCCTCTTTCATTTCTTCTATCAAATACATGACAGTCTTTCCTGGTAACGCATTAGTGTGCATGCCGACGCCCTTTTCATTTCTTCTATCAAATACATGACAGTTTTTCCTTGTAACGCATTAGTTTGCATGCTGACGCCCTCTTTAATTTCTTCACTCAAATACATGACAGTCTTTCCTGCTAACGCATTGGTTTGCATGCCGACGCCCTCTTTAATTTCTTCTCTCAAATACAATGTAGTTTATCCTTGTAATAACGCATTAGTTTGCATGCCGACGCCCTCTTTCATTTCTTCTCTCAAATACATGACAGTCTTTCATTGTAACGCATTAGTTTACATGCCGACGCCCTCTTTCATTTCTTCTCTCAAATACATGACAGTCTTTCATTGTAACGCATTAGTTTACATGCCGACGCCCTCTTTCATTTCTCTTCACAAATACTCTGGTTCTTGCGAAACGCATTCGCGTATTTCCCGACGGGCAAGCCGCACGGTTAACGTCTCACACCACGTTATGTCATCCCATCATGACCCAACAGATTTTTTGAATGTGTCATTTTAAGAAAGTTTGTGGTCATAATGTGTACCTACCTGTAATGTTTAAAAACCTGCGTATATTAATATCATAATATCATTTAGTTTAGGGCAAAAGAGCTTATATTAGTTTACATTTTGACACGACACATATCATTATTCTTGAAAAGAACTCTTTAATAGTCGAGTATTTTCTCATTAAACCTATAACTGAAATTGTTTTCTCTGAAACACGTTCGAGGTTTCCCTATATCTGTTAATGATAGTCCTTCAAGGAGGACCACGCTCCATTTAATACGATAGTCCACGCCGTCAGGCGTGGGTCCTTCTACATTCGACATAACCTTCCCGGAAAGTCGGGGGAAATGTCAAACTGACTAACCACGCCTACTGACAGCTACTGACGATATTTAGCCAATCAGATTAGACTTGCCTTCCACCTGCCAACTACTAGCTTCCAGCTTTGGATTTACACCACTATTGCGTAAGAATATCGATAATTATGTCCATTCATTAATTCAATTTATTTATGTCCTTTTCGATCGCGATCAATGTTCATCATCCACATGAATGAGCATTGATCTATTTTTACTTCTTCACAGGGTTACCAAACCCGCGAGTTGGTAGCCAATTGGGCAAATATTGAAGATATTCGCCGGGACTTTTGACAATTCCTGTCCTATAGAAACCAATGGTTAAGAAAATATTGGGCGTCTTTTCAACATTGGCTGTCCGGCATAGAAATCAATGGTTAAGAGAAAACTTGGGCGACTTTTCGATTATTTGACCCGCGATTCGGGCTGAAATGTTCTTTTTCAAGTTCTTCACTTTGTAGGGCGCGCACATTATACAG
Organism: Amphiura filiformis; assembly: GCF_039555335.1. NCBI lineage: Eukaryota > Metazoa > Echinodermata > Ophiuroidea > Amphilepidida > Amphiuridae > Amphiura > Amphiura filiformis. Next base: position 61,972,193 of record NC_092645.1, on the reverse strand, counting down.
GTTTTTTGGTTTGGCCATCGCTTCATTTTATCAGTAGGCCTCAGTTTATTATTTTTTGTTTTACAATTATATAAAAATGAATGATGCTGCTATTTTGCATGCTTCGAATAAACTAGGAATTAAAGAAGTTACCCGCCAACAGACGAAGGCAGCTACAAGTTTTTTACAGGGACATGATTTTCCGACAGGATCTGGGGAGCTTTATTTTCCAGTCAGCGCCAATTCGTATTAATTTTCTTTAAAATGTCGGCATCGCTATAAAATTTGCCGATATAGTCATTTGCCGAGCTATTTGTTTTATTCCGTTATGATATAATTAGAATGTAAACTTATAACCATATTATTAGTGTCTAAACTGCAAAAGAAAAGCAGTAACAAGTCGATTTTTTTCTGATTAAATTGCGGTTTTTTTTCTCTATGATTTTTGCATATCTTTGTGTCAAAACACAGTAAACGGTTATTTACTGTTTTTATTTTCTTCAAATGTGAGAGAAAAAACAAAAATATACCATTTAGACATCTGATTTTGAATGAAAAAAGTAAATACATAGTTTTTCATTTTCTGTAGGTCAAACTGTCCGAAGTCGAGTTATCTGATATTCCCTCATGTATAAATAGTTTTCCGTTTTCTGTAGGTCAAGTTGTCCGTAGGTCGAGTTATCTGATTATGCCCTAATGCAGTGAAATGTTTGCAGACACAATTACATTAATTATTCATCGCTAGCCATTAAAATATCAAATTTGGATATCAAAACGGTAAAGGAAAACAATCCTTTTCCGTTTTCCTATTTTGAATTTATAAAAAATAGAAAAACGGTAAATGACTGTTTTCACTTTTCCGGTTCATTAAGGGTACTACACCCTGGCCAATTTTGTGCCTATTTTTGCATTTTTCGCAAAAATTATAGCACATTGGTGTCAAGTAAGGACTACAACTACTGTACTGAAAATTCAGCAACTCAAAGCAAGTAGTTATTGATTTATTGAAAATATTGGTTTTCCCTCATTTTTGACTGTAACTCCACAACTGTTGTCTGTGCTGAAATAAAATTTCCAGTGCAGTAGTTGTAGTCTTTGCCCCTATAATATACATATCTTACTTTTCCCCAATGCGCTATAATTTTTGAGAAAAATGCAAAAATAGGCACAAAATTGGGCAGGGGTGTAGTACCCCCTTAAGAAAACGGAAAATGACATATTTTCTTTTTTCCTAATTCAAAATCAGAAAACTAAACGGTATATTTCTGGGTTTGCTTTTTTCTCTTACATTTTAAGAAAATGAAAAACAGTAATCAGTAGTTTACCGTTTTCGACACAAAAATGTGTGAAAAGGAAAAACGTAATTGAAACTGAAAAGGTCGACATATTGCAGTTTTTCGTTTGCAATTTATACCAAAATAAAATTCCAGAAAATATACCGTTCAGATTTCTGATTTTGAATTAGGAAAAAAGAAAATAGGTCATTTTCCGTTTTCTTAATGAAAGCGGAAAAGCGAAAACAGTCATTTAATTACCATTTTTCTATTTTTATAAATTCAAAATAGGAAAACGGAAAAGGATTGTTTTCCCTTTACCGTTTTGATATGCAAATTTGATATTTCAATGTATAGTGATGAATAATTAACGTAATTGTGTCTGCAAACATTTCACTGCATAAGGGCATATCAGATAACTCGACCTACGGACAACTTGACCTACAGAAAACGGAAAACTATTTATTTCCTTTTTTCATAATTCAAATTCAGAAGTCAGAAATTCAGAATATTTTTATTTTCTCTCACATTTGAAGAAAATAAAAACAGTAAACAACCGTTTACTGTTTTTGACGCAAAGATATGCGAAAAGGATAAAGAAAACAAACCGTAATTTAATCAGTAAAAATCGACTTGTTACTGCTTTTCTTTTGCAGTTTAGACACTAGTAAAATGGTTATTTTAAGTTTACATTCTAATTATATCGTAAGAAATAAAACAAATTGTGTGTTTTTAGTTTTTACTCTAAATAAAAACTAACGAACGTTTTTTCTCATTAAATTACGGGTTTTTTTTTTCTTTATGATTTTCGGATATCTTTGCGTCAAAAAACGGTAAACGATGGTTTACTGTTTTTACTTTCTTCAAGTGTAAGAGAAAAAACAAAAATATACCATTTAGAATTCTGAGTTTGAATTATGAAAAAGGAAATAAACAGTTTTCCGTTTTCTGCAGGTCAAGTTGTCCGTAGGTCGAGTTAAATCCAGGTACTAACCGTTCGTTCATTTTCCTATCTGTTTTTTATTTACAGTAAAAAAAAAAAGACTCAATTTGTTTTATTCTTTTATTCATATGCCTAGAATGTAAACTTAAATTAACCTTTTCTTGAATTTTATTTTTGGTATAAATTGCAAACGAAAAACTGTAATAAGTCGACTTTTTCAGTTTCAATTACGCTTTTCCTTTTTTCTTTTCACACATTCTTGTGTCGAAAAACGATAAACGACTGGTTACTGTTTTTCATTTACTTAAAATGTAAGTGAAAAAGAAACCCAGTGATAAACCGTTTGAATTTCTGAATTTGAATTAGGAAAAAAGAAAATAGGTAATTTTCCGTTTTCTTAATGGAAACGGAAAAGCGAAAACAGTCATTTACCGTTTTTCTATTTTTATAAATTCAAAATAGGAAAACGGAAAAGGCTTGTTTACCCTTTACCGTTTTGATATGCAAATTTGATATTTTAATGTTTAGTGATGAATAATTAACGTAATTGTGTCTGCAAACATTTCACTGCATAATGGCATATCAGATAACTCGACCTACGGACAACTTGACCTGTACAGAAAACGGAAAACTATTTATTTCCTTTTTTCATAATTCAAAATCAGAAGTCTAAATGGTATATTTTTATTTTTTCTCTCACATTTGAAGAAAATAAAAACAGTAAACAACCGTTTACCGTTTTTTGACGCAAAGATATCTAAAAATCATAAAGAAAAAAAAACGTAATTTAATCAGAAAAAATCGACTTGTTACTGGTTTTCTTTTGCAGTTTAGACACTAATAAAATGGTTATTTTAAGTTTACATTCTAATTATATCATAAAAGAATAAAACAAATTGTGTGTTTTTAGTTTTTACTCTAAGTAAAAAGAGATAGGAAAACGAACGAACGGTTAGTACCTGGATTGAGTTATCTGATATTCCCTCATGCAGTGAAATGTTTGCAGATACAATTATGTTAATTATTCATGACTAATACATTTAAAATATCAAATTTGCATATCAAAACGGTAAAGGGAAAACAATCCTTTTCCGTTTTCCTATTTTGAATTTAAAATAGAAAAACGGTTTTCGCTTTTCCGTTTTTATTAAGAAATCGGAAAATTACCCATTTTCTTTTTTCGTAATTCTAAATCAGAAATCTAAACGGTATATTACTAGGTTTTTTCACTTACATTTAAAAAAAAATGGAAAACATTTACCAGTCTTTTACCGTTTTTCTACACAAGAATGTGTGAAAAGGAAAAAGGAAAAGCGCAATTGAAACTGAAAAAGTCGACTTATTACAGTTTTTCGTTTACAATTTATACCAAAATAAACTTCAAGAAAAGGTTAATTTAATTTTACATTCTAGGCACATAAATAAAAGAATAAAACAAATTTAGTCTTTTTAGTCTTTAGTCAAAACAAACGAACGGTTAGTACCTGGATTACTAGTAAGACCTATCTATAACTTTGCCTCCGCGGTAAAATGGTCTCAAATTATAGCGTTTGTTGCAAGAAATGAGAAAAAGAATAGCCTATAGTATAGGGGCCAGCACCACGAAATTTCCGCGTCGTTGAGCAGATGTTTCAAATGGACAAATCATATTCAAAATGTTCAGGAGAGTCTGGAGAATCTTTTCTGCCAGTTGTCAAATCTGTAAACCGCGTGTTCTATTCCGTTTCCATGGCAACGGTCACGATATTTAAGGATATTTTAACCTGAAAATGGCACATTTAAACTAGCAATTTCTTGAAAACTAAATGGAGTAAAAACTTCATATTTGGTGTGCGGAACACATGTCTCAACGATATTTGAAAATGTAAACAAAACCATCGCTTAATTCAATACATTTAATTAAATGGGTAAAAATGTCATTTTTTTTGGTGATTTTTGTTCAGTTTACCAAAAATAGTTTTTTTTTAAATTGACATATGCATCTTACAAAGTGTATCAGTTTACTAAAATGGATGTTTTGATCAAAAACATCCATCACAACATTTTTCTGCGACCTATAGTTTTTGACCTATGACCTCTTGGAATTCATAAGTAGGCCTAAAATGCACGTTTTTAGTGATTTTGGTCATTTGGACCCTTTTCACCATTTTTAGGAATTTCTTGCATTATAAAAGGTTGAATTACACTTTTTCTATATACAGGTCTGTGACATGTGCTCAGCACACCAAATTTGAAGTTTCTACTCCATTTAGTTTTCAATAAATAGCTAATTTAAATATGCTATTTTTAGGTAAAAAATAACAAAAATCCTTTAAAAGCGTGAAGTTGCCATGGATACGGAATAGAACGCGCGGGTTACAGATTTGACAGCATGGCAAAAAAAATTCTCTAGACTCTTCTGAACATTTTGATATATGATTTGTCCATTTGAAACATTTGTCCTACGAAACCGTTAAATATAGCCCTTTTGGCAGCATGGCCCCTATACTGATAGTTATTATAACTCTCTAAGACTAGTGCTTTCTTATCCCAACACAAAAATAGTCAAGGTCAAATTGACTCAATATAGAATTCAATGCGGTAGTTGACATTGTCCTATTTTGCTTTATTACCAAGGTAACGAAACATCATACATAGGGAAAACTATGTTCTTTTTCTGATTTCTCATGGCGAAACAAATAGTAGAAACCATTTTCAACAAAATTGGAGCAATTTTCATTTTCGTCCCCTGCGGAGCCAAAATTCACCCTATGACGTCACAATGTTACATATTTGCCCATAACTCTATAACCGTACGTCGTAGATAGGTCAAACTATACTTTTTCTGAAACCTTATGACTAGATGAACACATATGCACATTATTGTTGTTTTTAACCAAGTTCGAGCAATTTTGAACTTGACCACCGTGTAAAAGTTATGACCTTTTCCCGCATATGGGTCTATTGATGGCCCATGATTAGTGAATGTTCATAAATACCTTGGTGGGGGATGGAAAATTCCAGGGGGGTCACAAAAGTTTTTGACGTTGTAGAAGGGGGGGGGGTTAAGGAAGTTTTGACACCCCTAAGTGGCGGGGGAGCAAACTTTGAAAGTTGTTGCTTTTTAGATATCAATTTCATGGACCAAAATATTGTAAAATACACACATTTTGCTCGCTACGGGCGCACATTATTTCATCCCGATCATGGACGAAAATAATGTAAAATACAAAATTTTTGCTCGCTACCCGCGCACATTGTCCAATAAAGACATTTTTTGAAGCTCGAAGACATGCACAGTCTCTCTAAAAACAAAAACGGTATAAATTTAGGAGCACCAAATTGACCAATTCAGCATCAATTCTGCGCCCCTCCAAGCGATGAAAGTCAAAATTTTCCCGCGCTTCGCGCGCATTTCAACACAAAATCAATTAAAAGAACATTTTAAAGCCGATATTCAACTTCTAATTAATAAAAAATTAATTAGTGGTATGCCTTATTTGTCCAAAAATTCGCGCACTCCGCGCGCAATGGTTAAAGAATTGCCTGCGTCTAAGATATTCTCGGTGGGTGGGTGGGGGTAGGGTCGCCAATTTTGTTTCTTGCCCCGGGCGCTACCAAACCTAGTTACGCCACTGGTTTCACATGCATTTGAAATATCAACAGTATTTGTGAGTTTATATTATTTTACTCACTCTGTTATTTCCAGTTAGGTTCAAATAAACGGTGTTAAGTTCAAATAAACGGTGTGTAGAATTAATATTTATTAGTTTTTTAATATTATCACGGTTAGGCCTATCGACAAATGTGACAATATTAAATAAAAAGAGAAAACAAATCTAGAATCATACAAATGACTTTTTGTTAACACTGATTAGGGCCACACTGATATTCTCTGCACTGATATAGCAACAAAAAAACTTTCATAGCCCGATTTACACTGGTAAGCGACCTCAAAATTTGTATTGCTTTGATTGCATTACCAACATCAATCGATTGAGATACCTAGCACTTGAGATGACTTGAGAGTCCCAGTTATATAATAGGTGCGGTTGAATGATGGCCCGTATAATGGGTGGGGCTATTTTCCATATTTGGATTCATGACGCAACTCATCGACTGGTTTGGTTTGGTCACTGTTTATTATAATGAGAGTGCACTGCTGGGGGTACTGTTCGAATGTGTAAGGACCAACGCCTGACGGCGTTGATTATACTGCTAATTATTGCATTGGTCCTGTATGGACTAGTTAATGAGAGCACGCTTGAATGATCACAAGATGTACAGAAACGCGCCACGTCTTTTGTTGCCACGTATGCCATGGTTAAATGTGTTGTATTTTTGTTCTATCAAGTAAAGTTGATATTAATACAGAGCAACTCCTTGAGAGGGCACAGTGCTTATTTACATAGCAGTTGGACTCAAAGAGCTCTTAAATAGAAATAGAGTCGCAATAGATTATATAATATTTTGTTCGTTTGATGCCGATTAGAAGTTGCGACAGGCTATTCATAAAAGTGGTACCATTGTTTCGAATAAAGGGTTCCGCCATTAAATTGGTCACTGATCCGGCATCATATTAACGCTCTACATGACAGGCGAGTATCAATAAGTGACCACACTACAGTCATGTGTAAGGGCAGTCATGTGTAAAGTGGTACCATTGTACTCACGTATCCCAAATGTGTGCTTGTGTGGGTCTGAACTCTATAAAGGAGGCTTTAGCTGTCGATGCAATCATCTTTACCACCCACCTGAGGTTAGGCGTTTCATTTAAATAAATTGAATGCTCTTCCTGATCGATTACACATTAGAATGTATGAAGGCTGCCATGTCCAGTCTATATATCTATATTACACTATAATGGTAATCGCTATACGTATACATGTAAGTATAAGTATAGGCCTATAAAGGTTGTTTTTAAGAAATTTCCATTCAATTTTATTTTAAGAAGGAGATTGTTATAGAAATAGTGGCGTACCCAATGAGGGGAGGGGGGTTGAGAAGGGGCAGATTCACCCCTGTGAGAAGTCTTGGGGAGGAGGGAGGAAGAGGGAGGAGGGGATGTGGAGATTGAGAGAGGGCTGGAGGAAGGGAGAAATGAAAATATATAATAAAGACAAGTAGATTAAAATAGATTATAAGGAAAATGATGGGAATGAGAGAGGGAGGGTGAGAGGGGACAATGAGAGGGAGGGCGTGATAAAGTGTAGGCCTAGGAAAGAATAAGTACAGAGAAGGGAAAAGAAAGGAATGATGAATACATTTAATAATAATTATTAGGCCTATAAAATAACTAAACACATAACAGCACTGGGCAGCCATTCGATGATGCCAATGCCTTTATTCTTTACGTAATTAAAACGCCCAGTCAGATGTATTTCACACCTACCAAACACAAGTCACCCAATTTCGAAAACTGGACGTTGAATGTACACTCTCATGAATATTGATTGGCAACATTTTCCAATATGTCAGCGCTCTAATCGGAAACAATATAACAATAGACCCTGCAGAGCGTTGGTTGGACTCCTCTACATGTATTGTATTATTTCATTTAAAGAGCAATTCTTGGAACCCGTGAGACTCAAGCTAGGTCGATCGTTATTTACGGCGGGGTGGGGACGTTTTGGGAAAAAATATCGAAAAAAAAATTGCGTTCCCCCTCGCGACCGCTCAAAATTTTCGGATACCCCCCCCTTGATTTCCCGAATTTATCCTCAAATTTTTAAAACTTAAAGGCCCATTCAGTGATTTGATGATCCGGACGATCGTAAAAATCATCAAAATTTTGGAACTTTGGTCATTATCATGTGTTAACATCATAGCCTGCTAGTGGTTCAGCCGAAATCCGTGTATTTAAGACAAAAATATAGAATTTATATGGATCTGTAATTTAGATACTGACAGTATCTAAATTAGCTACATGTATTTGAATGAGGCTTCAACTTCGTCAATACTGTTGTTTTCTTCGTATTTTGCCAAATTTTTCATTTCAAAAATACCAAATGACAATATGAATGACTTATCCTTAACTTTTAAACAATTTCTGAACAATTTCAATTTTTTTACACTTTCGCTTGGATTACTATATGGGTCTTTAACAATTCCCCGTCCTGGTTCAACAAAAAATGTCGCCTTTCCCCTTCAAGATTCCCAAAAATATCTGGTTCCTCCCTCAAAATGCCCATCCCCCTGTCGTAAATAATGATCGCTCCCTAAGTTGCAAATAAAAACGACCGCGTAGTTGGAATTCTAGGTATGGAAATTATGGCTTGCCCGCGATAAGCCCCTGTTGACTATTCCAAGCAACGCACTGAATGGTCTATTGTTCTATTGTGTCCGATTTGAGCGCTGACATATTGGAAAATGTTGCCAATCAATATTCATGAAGTCGTGTGATCGACACCTACAGCTGTTCAATTGGGCGACTTTATTGATAGGTGCTTTTATTCATACATTGGGCGTATCGAGCTGCATCGGTTGGTTGGTCTGCAAGTAGATTTAATATAGTATTATAGGATTACAAGTATGATTTGCTTTGGTTTATTGATTGATTCAGAAAGAGTATGACTATATGCTTTTCGAGTTATTAGCAAATATGTCACATTTGAGGTCCAGGGTAGACTCGCTTGCCAGTCCTATATGCGGTGCCTATGTAAATTATTATATGGTAGGCCTATACATAATAAAACACGATGTGGACCGCGGCCAGACACAGACTTTAAGGTACATATTTCGAGGTGCATAACAAACACCAAATTGGTGTCATAACAAACACCACTTGGTGTCGTATGACCTTTCATATGCATGCATTCTTTTGTCGAAAGTGAGTGGTCTTTCAATTCGTGCCGAGTGTCCTTGGCAGACTTGACTATGCTTCAGTGGTCATGAAAGGATTCAATAGATAACCTCTGCCCCAATAATCCCAAGCTATTGTCTGAAACTGCACCTCGGAAGATGTATGGTAACAACTCAGTCCTCAAATGATAGTCATATAACGACCAAAAGATAAATGACTGACTTTCATTGAGGACTACAGTATATACTACAGTATGAGCGATATCATAATTACTTCAAATCCTTATATGTAGGCCTATTGGCAAACAATATAGACAACTTGTGTAGATTCTTATATCCACCACACAAAGCGCACACTTTGCCCATGCTGCTGAACTGTCCGTAGCGAAATGGTAGAGCAAAACCAAGGGGGTGACACTAAATTCACGGTTGTTCTATTAGCAACGCAAAATCTATGAAAAATTCAGCTGGTTTACTAGCTAGAAAGTGAGGCCAGTAATCGATCCGTTAGAGCTCGTTATGAATAATTCATGTTCGACCCCTTGGATCATGTTAATTGAGTTTGGCAAATAACAACGTTGTTAGTTTTGCGAACTTTGCCTGTTCAATGAGAGTATAGCGCGCCCCCAATACATCTGGGCACAAAACAGGCGAAAACGATCCAGTTTAATGAAATGGCGGACGGTATTCCCATCAGGCACCAGTGATATGTTTTTTCAAAGAAAGTCTACTAATTTGATATGAAATGACATTTTGCAATAGCAAAGTCAAAATTAGGACTTGCTGTCAATAATATGAAGGAAATATGTGACAGAGGCAAGGTGGGAAATACAAGTAGTATTTAAGTTATAATAACCTTTGATACCCGACCTGACCTTCCATCATGGCGCCTTATTCGTCTTTATGTATTTCTATTATGCTCTCAAGTAAAATAAAATACCAATCTGCTCTGAGCAGACAATGTTACTTGGCTCCCAGCATGAATTATTTATTTTATACGGAAGTAAAGAAATGCACAGTGTATGTGCGCTGCATGATGTGCAAGCATACTCCAAATATTTACGGTAAATCTGAATAGTGGTCACATGTTAACATATCATGTGTTCGGGAAATCACGTGGCAACATTTTAAGATTTTAGGCTTGTTTACTAGTTAATTGCCATTTGTACTCTTTATTATTTATCTTTGTTAATTAACATATATTTTAAATGCTGATAAATCGTGGTTGGCTACCCATGATATCTGTTAAATTCAATGTTTTATGAATATAATTCTACCACGCAGAGGGGGTAACGCAGCAGAATTTCACATCACCTGACTTAGCTACATTTCGAAGCTCTGCTCTTCAAATTCATGTAAATTTCAAAGTTTATACATTTAATATATTTAATATGATACTAATTTTTGTTATAACCAACTGGTACACGAAATATACTAGCTTATTACCTATACAGAAAGGTGATTATCAGCCTTCACTCAGCAAATTGACATGCCCGGCATATGCAGCCATTCTCCGTCTGGATAACATGACTGTCGCCCTCAATACGTCTGGGCGCAAATTTAAATAACAATACGCTATTTACATATCAATGCGGCCTCATGCTAATTAAAGCTGCCACATCCAGGAGTTCATCTATGGCAAAACGTATAATCAAATGAGCGCCCAAACCAATTTGGGCGCTGCAATAGGTTTGCATTGTAGGCGAACCTCTGTTTTGTGTGCATGCGACAACTGATTTAATGGCGGAACCCTTTGTCTCGAACAAAAGGTACCTCTCGATGAATAGCGTTTCGGAAACTTAAATAGGCACAAAGGAACAATAGGCATTACGTAATCTATTTCTTATACAACCCCCATGATTCCAAGTGTCAGGTTTATTCAATTGTGAATTTAAAACGCATGGATCGTTACTGTTTTACTGCTGTATTAGGCCATTATGTAATCGATATTGCCTAGCGGTCGTATCGGGTTATGCTATTGTCACGCTATGAAATTCGCCTCTGCAACCCTTTGCATTTGCACCAAAATTCATATACTGGTATCATTATTTCTTTGTCAATTTAGAGTGTTTGGTAGCAAAGGTGATATCAAACTGAAGCAACAAGATTCTGCACACTACCGTATCAATAAAAGTCGTCAAAACATATTCAGGTTTAAATTTATGACGGCTTACATAAGTGCCCGGCATAAAGCGCTATTTACATGGAGACTTTACCCTTGCCTACATAATAACCATAAATTTTATTTTGATGGATGACTTGCCCTGGCGATGCAATTTACATGGGGACATAGAGTCCAGCAATTGTGACCTCAATCAACTATATCTGGGGCCCCCCTATGTGACCTATAAAACCATAACCAGGTAAATACATAACAAAAGTGTGTAAAAGCCATCAACATTCCAGAGAAACTCTCAGGAGAGTGTAGTACTGTCTTGAAAAAATAGCCCCGGTTCTATTTTGAGGAAACTATGAAAGGTCAGAGGTCCAGGGGTATTGCCTGGCAAAATAACCAATATACACGAGGACTTTCCCTTGCTGGAAATAAATTTCCGGCAATAGAGTCTCCATGTAAACTGTGCATAAGTGCTGTATCTTTTTGTGTTGTGCTTATTTATGGGAGCCCCGTCAATGCTGTATAACAAACCAATGTTTTATAACATTGTATTTAACGAGAATTTTTACTAAAATGACTGATCATGTATATATATTTTAACTAAGTTTAGTTTCCATGCACCATAAAATTTCAGTACCGACGGCAAGGTAAGGAATGCGTTAGTCCCGGACCGGTATCTTAGATTGCACGCACCTAAATAAGTAAAGAAATTCCTTAATTAATGGGTACGTAAAGTGCAGAAAAGAAACCTTAGATACACGTACAAAAACAAAGATTAGGTACCTTAATTGGTCCATTAAGGGATGGGGCATGGACGTTTGGACAGTATTTATTGTGGGACATTAGAGCACATCAGACATATCGAATTGCATTCTGAATAAGAAGAATGTCCTTCTGATATCAAATAATTTAGATTTTTTGAAATTCGCAATGTAATACACATTTTATGGCAAATTATTAAAATTTGATATTTTTGATATTTAACAGTACTCGACGTAAACTTTATAAATTTGATAATTTATACTTTAAAAAGTGTATGTAGGTGGGATCAATTGAAAATTTTGACCTTTCGTATTGAAGATATGGATTTTTTTTTCCAAAACACCAAAAAAAATAGGTCTTTTGGGGAAAAAAAACATATCTTCAATATAAAAGGTCAAAATTTTCAATTGATCGTCGGCTTTTCATCCGAGCTACATACACTTTAAGAATATATCCGTAGATTTATAAAATTTACTTCGAGGACTGCTATATATATCAAAAATGTGAAAAATATCAAATTTTATAATTTGTCATAAAATGTATTATATTATATCAAAAAATGAAAATTATTTGATATAAGAAAGACATTCTTCGTATTCAGAATGCAATTCGATATGTCTGATGTGCTCTCATGTCCACACACAAACAAAAAAGTCGAAACGCTCATTCCAGATCCCTTAATCCTCCTCTGCCAAAATATTGCTATTAAAAGACATTTCTAATTTGCATACCAAATTTTATTTTATTTTCATATAATTGCTTCATTCTTTTGCTACAATATTTTTGAAAATTTTAAATGATCATATCTCAAAATACCAAAATTGGACTTAGGCAAATAATGGCGCTTCTGAATCATCAAGGGTTTTAAACCAACCTCCATCCCCCAATATCATGGCGAAATTTACGCCACTGCGCCTGCATCCCCAACCTGCAATCATGCACGTCATTGCTGGTCAAATTTTGTTAACTTTTGTCTACCATCCCTGTGGTATTGGACTATTACTAGTGTAGTGTCAGTGTACACCTCCATGGTTTACGTACTGCACTAGTTTTTATCTAATTGTGTTGTTCCCCACATCAAGCTGATTCGAATCTTTCTGTTTTAAAATTAGCTTAAAGTCATTTGGATGTTACCACAAGCGCTAAATTAAGTATGCCGGAAAATGTCTCTTACAATGGCGACTCGAATTATACGAGTATATTATTATAAGTCACTTCATTAATGTCGCGCTCTTCCCCTTTGTGTTATGAAGTTGAATTATTTCGTGCTTAAAGTATTGTTTTATGTTATTGTTGATACTATATTTATACAGAGATGCGCAGTAAAATAATATGTAAAAAGTGTTTCAAACTCAGGTTTAACGGTTTAAAATGTCAACTAACAATGGAATCTACATAGTGTAACCTATCGGCTAAAGTAATTCCAGTCATTGGCAAAGAGACACCATGATGTTTCCAAATCATGGAGTCGTACATGTATATAATGCTTTGGAACGAACGAATCAATTATTTGATTAATAGATAATGGACTGGTGACTGATGAAATTTTATTCATGCATGTCAATTGCATACCTAAAATTAATATCAAAATGCTTTTAAGCTTGCGTTACCGAGGCAACTGTTTAGAACTTTAAAAATATTTTCAAAATATAAACAAAGTGCATTATCCAGAAGCGAATGAGCCATTATTTTTGGCAAATATATCATGTTTTGTAACGCCTTTTCATGATCTTTTTTGCACATCAACAAATATAAAATTTTTGAAGGCATATGCCGTATGGATACGTACCATATCTACACGGTGAACACCGTGGCTGGATCCCGGGGGTGCCAGTTGAACCGTCAATGAAGTCATCACCGACCAAAATTTCGCGGTAAAAGGGTATCTTTTTAAGCATAGGCCACGTCCCGCGCGGGACGCGAAAAGGGTCTCAATTTTGGTGTTTTCTGGAAAAAAGGGTACCTTTTTTACAATAGATATGTCGGCGTTTTGGGTTCATGAAAAATCAATGTCCAGCATTTGACGTCAGCCGCTGTTTTCGTTCCTGATTGTAAACAACTTCTTACTTCCGGGTCGGTAAGTGTAATATATTAGTCTTGTGCCCGGTCTTGTACCATGATTAAAACTCAGTGATGTTTGTGCATGCTGCCGAGCGGGCTGCGTAGAGACGGGCGTAGAGACTACGAATTTTGTACAAGGTACAGATACTGTGTATTAAATCGGAATATTTCTACCTTCGTCAGTGAAAAGGGTCATTGGGACATGTAAGGTCAGTGATATGGGTACCTTTGTTTGCACCATGGCTGTGGTCAGTGATTTGGGTATCCTTTTTTCATAGCAGGTCAGTGGTAAGGGTTACCTTTCAGCCCTTGGGCATGTCAGTGTTTTGGGTGAAAAATAAAAGTGTCTGGTCAGTGATGACAACATGCAATGGTATATGAGTGGCACCCCCGGGGGCTGGATAAGTATCCTGCATTACAGGATACGTAAGTACGATACATTTACATTTCAAGGCCGTTACATTAAGGTTACTGAAGGTTTTATCATGAAGTTTTATTTTTTATTTTATAGGCAGCTCGTCACCCTTAAGGTTACTCTTGCTTTCTTGCCCTGCGGACCCATATATTGGGCTCCCATTTGGAGTGTTAAGTCGTCGTGATGTTTCGACTTCATACTAAATAAAGCCCGATTTCATTTGCACATTTGAACATTCTAATTTGTATTTCATCAAATCTAGCTTTTCAGTCATAAAATTAAAGTTAAATAAAACATGGGCCTGCAATTTGGAGGCTAAACAGCTCTCATCATTGCTTTGCCAAAAATTAACAATAACTAATCTGTCAGATTTAGTAAATACATTTATTAATTCGCTAATTTTGACCCTGTTTAGATGCACAATTATACACTTTAAATGCCAAAAAAGTAAGTCTACAAAAATGTTAAATATCATTTATTTATACCAAAATCTGAAATCAAGGTGAGAATAGAATATTGTGATCTAAAACAAATAAATCGACCGTGTAGGATTCGAACCAGTGCGCTCAAATTTCCCCGTGTAATACGTTGGCGCTTTATCAATTGAATACATGAATTCAAAACCCACTCAAGTCCATGGGAAGTGATTTTGAGAAAAAAAACCTGTGTATCATTTTAATTCCTTCAGTTAGATTTACCTGGTCAATATCGTAAGTTTTAAATGCAAATGAGTGGGTTAAACTGTATTAGGTATGACGATTAGCATTTCAGGGACTTCGCGGGGGTTCATTTTAAATGCTGGACTTGGGTGTATTTTTTTAATCATATACAAAGACAATAATGTTGGAATGAGATTACCACTAGTAAGATAATACAAAATAAAGCATACATGTATGTATAATGTTGATTTAGCATACTGCCATGTATATACTATAAACCACACATTTTCCTTGATTAAACTTTTTTTTTCAAAAGTCACTCTCCAGCAATGAATGTGTTACAAGTGGACTTTTATACATACTGGATTTCAATCAATGTCTTAAAAGACTCAAATCCTGGACTTGGGTCGTTCTTTGATACATGCTATTTTTCACATGCTCAACAGACACAGGTGAAGAATTTGATTTGTTCTTTCATACATATGACAGGCCTATGTATAGCAACACTCTCCCATGCTTAACTCAATTTGGCCAAAGTATGGACTTGGGTGGGTTTTGTATTCATATATTCAATTTTATCCCTTGCCTTTAGATTATAAAATTGTTCTATTTACCTAACATTGAGGGTAGTTCAGTAGTACCCAACATTTAATGGTGGGATAGGGAGAGGTATTTCGGTAAGTGACACCTAAGAAAGCGCCATTTAATCACTCTAAAAATGAGTGCACATTCTAGGTTTTATTCAAACCTATTTAGTCTAGCACTCTAGGTATATAAATGTGTACCAGTATAATGGTCAGGAAGAGTGAAACAGACTCGTTGCGTCGGAAGAGTGGTGATCCCAAAAGCAAGGTTTAGTGATTAGTCAAAAGAGATAAGTACGTATTGGGCTCAACCTCTTCTACCTAGAACAAAAAGTGGCAAAAAATAAATCATCCCGCCCAATACGTAACAACACTAAAATTTAATTAAAATTACTTTATTCATACTCCCTCCCTCTGTAGTGGTTTTTTGTTACGTATTGGGCTCTATACATTTTTTTGTTACGTATTGGGCTCCGGTTGTTTTTCAAGCAAATTATGAATATTATGTGCATGTGTTTTTATAGAAGTAGGGCCTACTTTATATTGACCCAGTAACTCATTTTGAGTCTTTCTAGAACAAAATATTTGACAGTGTTTTATCTTTAGACTTGGAATTTAATTGTTACGTATTGGCCTCTGGTTATTTTAAAAGGACATTATCATGATTAAATGCATGTTTTTGTTATAGAATTACTTTATATTGACTCAGTAAATCCTTTTGAGTCATTTTGAGTCTTTCTAGAAAAAATAATTTGACAGTGTTTTTTCTCTAGACTTAGAATTTTTTTGTTACGTATTGGGCTCTGGTTATTTTTAAAGCAAATTATGGGTTTTAGGTGCATGTTTTTGTTATAGAATTACTTTATATTGACTCAGTAAATCCTTTTGAGTCATTTTGATTCTTTCTAGAAAAAAAATTTTGACAGTGTTTTTTCTCTAGACTTAGAATTTTTTGTTACGTATTGGGCTCTGGTTATTTTAAAGCAAATTATGGGGTTTAGGTGGATGTTTTTGTCATAGAATTACTTTATATTGATCCAGTAAATCCTTTTTTTTCATTCAAGAAAAAAAAATTCGAGTGGTTCTAATTTTTATGTGCATGTGTTTTTATAGAAGTACTTTATATTGACCCAGTAACTCATTTTGAGTCTTTCTAGAACAAAATATTTGACAGTGTTTTATCTTTAGACTTGGAATTTAATTGTTACGTATTGGCCTCTGGTTATTTTAAAAGGAAATTATCATGATTAGGTGCATGTTTTTGTTATAGAATTACTTTATATTGACTCAGTAACTCATTGTGAACCATTTTGAGTCTTTCTAGAAAATATTTTTCGACAGTGTTTTTTCTCTAGACAGAATTTTTTGTTACGTATTGGGCTCTGGTAATTTTTAAAACAAATTATGGGTTTAGGTGGATGTTTTTGTCATAGAATTACTTTATATTGATCCAGTAAATCCTTTTTTCATTCTAGAAAAA
Organism: Amphiura filiformis; assembly: GCF_039555335.1. Classification (NCBI taxonomy): domain Eukaryota; kingdom Metazoa; phylum Echinodermata; class Ophiuroidea; order Amphilepidida; family Amphiuridae; genus Amphiura; species Amphiura filiformis. The sequence goes on along the minus strand of NC_092645.1, from coordinate 61,955,140 downwards.
AAATTCGAGTGGTTCTAATTTTTTGTTACGTATTGGGCTGTATATATTTTAATGCGTTTTAGAGGTTACACTGTCGGAAAAACTCTTTCATCTGGATTTTTTCGCATATATGGACATGACCTCACCTCCAGTTAATATTTATCGAAGAAAGAAAAAAATTCGAGTGGGTCTAATTTTTTGTTACGTTATGCGTTTTGGAGGTTACACTGTCGGAAAAGCTCTTTATCCGGATTTTTTCTCATATATGGACATGACTTGACATCCGGTTAATATTTATCGAAGAAAGAAAAAAATTCGAGTGGGTCTAATTTTTTGTTACGTATTGGGCTCTATACATTTTTTATGCGTTTTGGAGGTTACACTGTCGGAAAAGCTCTTTATCCGGATTTTTTCTCATATATGGACATGACATGACCTCCAGTTAATATTTATCGAAGAAAGAAAAAAATCGAGCGGGTCTAATTTTTGTTACGTTATGCGTTTTGGAGGTTACACTGTCGGAAAAGCTCTTTTATCCGGATTTTTTCTCATATATGGACATGACTTGACATCCGGTTAATATTTATCGAAGAAAGAAAAAAAAAATCGAGTGGGTCTAATTTTTTGTTACGTATTGGGCTCTATACATTTTTTATGCGTTTTGGAGGTTACACTGTCGGAAAAGCTCTTTTATCCGGATTTTTTCATATATGGACATGACTTGACCTCCAGTTAATATTTATCGAAGAAAGAAAAAATTCGAGTGGGTCTAATTTTTTGTAACGTATTGGGCTCTGTCACGTCAGAACTCGCATTTTTTTTAAAATATATTATTTCTGTAAATGTCCAGCGCCGTCTGATTCACTTGATCATTAAGTTTTCAGGCATAGCGCCACACGCGGCCAATATTTTCGTATTTCCTTTGTAAGTTAATCGGACCACCTGGATTTATACCGGGATTTTTAAATCACAATGGAAGTATTGTGACCCGATTTTAACGTGCGCATTGGAAGAGCGTTTTCATTTACTTTCGATATAATTTCTGCGGTGTAAAGTCGTGGGTTCATCGCCACCACCTTGGTGGTTCACCTTTATTAATGGGCGCGGTCACAGTACCTCTGTGAAAGTAATTACTCAGTTTGGCAATTGCATGCGTAGTATGGGCAATTGAGGTCAATTATGTATTTGACGATGAGTAAAGTTTCCTGGTTTTGAGGGTAGACCGGCGCGGGTATTTAGAGACACTTGAGACTGTGATGGCAGTCCTGGACGCGGGTGTTCTCAAGAGACTACCAGAGCGATGCATGCAACGCCGCATAAACTATATCTGAAGTCAACGTAAGTAAAATATATTGTTTTGTATATGTAATTAATTTGGGCCTAATTATGACGAAATATTTAATTTGGAAATTTGGAAAGTTTCTTTTAGCATGTTTGATCTCAAACGTTTGTGTTGGAAAATTTTAACCAATTTTTGGAAAGGTAATTATTTGATTCATCAATTTACCAATTCTTGAACTTGAAAGAATTTCCCACGTTTAAAGAAATGAATGGCTGGGAATGTCCAAAATGTGGGTTGGAAGAAAAATTCAGCTAAAGAAATTGTAATAAAAAAAATTAAAAAAACGGTTTTGTGAGAATAGTTCTTCCCGTAAAATGTTGGGAGTCTATAATATCGTTGCTGTGTTTATATTATTGTTTGTATTATTTGTATATATGTAGGCCCTAATTTGCAATCGTGAAATGAGAATTTACGACATTGAGAAATATTTATATAATTTCGGTGGATTGCGAAAACAACTGTTTTGGAAAGAAAATGCATTGTTGTGCAAGTAAGGAAACAAAAGAGATGCACCTGTATGCAAATTAGATGACGTCAGTGCCACGCCCTTGTTAATTAAATGGGGTTTAAAAGTGGTCGTGTGCATCAATTTAAAAATGAAAGTGCGTATTTTATTGTTTTGATATTTTGTATTAAAAATCTATTCAACTTGCGCACGTATTTTCAAATTTTGGGTTATTTGTTTGTTTATATTCCAGTCCATATTTTCATTTGAGGAACTGGATGGGTTAAGGGTTTTCACCATATTTTCGTTTGCTACTGGTTACCAACGACTGGAATCACTTTCACCACTTGAACTTCACCTCGCACACAACTTCCGTCAACAACAACGACCCGATCTTCAATTGGATATAGAACATCATTTTCTACCGGTTTATGAACTTTCGCGATCAGCGTTTGGCATTTTACATCGTCATTTACGAATGAACTTATCGCGAATACATTATCGGTACCAATTCTTCGGATCAGCTTCAATTGAACGGCCGTGGGTTTGTGTATACTTTTGTGAGGTTGTGTATTATTAAACAGGTTTATACATATTAATTTTGATATTTCAAAACACAGCTAAATTGCAAGAAACTTAGATCATAAATCGGTCAAATCAATTTATATTAAATTTTGGAATTTCACTTTCAACATGGCGCTTGGTTGAAGCGAACATTGATTGACCGTTACGTTTTGGAAACCACTTTTTGATTAATCACACACTTGGACTTTATTGACATTTATTGTTGATCATTATTATTATTATTAAATTCAAATCTGAGTGGATGATTTTCAAATTCAAATCCAAATAGAATACTATTGTGTCATATACTTAATATAACCACTGGTGTTATAGAAATAGATTATAATATTTTTTGTACTCGAATTATTTGTATTGGAGTTGGAATCAGGTTAAAAAATAAAATAAATCTGATACATTTATTTATGATAGATTACGTATATACTTTGTCTGGAGTACTCATTGTATAGATCTAGTGTCTACCGCATCCCAATAACTTGCTTTTGTTTCAGTAATCCGGTCATTGTGACCTCCAATTCGGGTTTTGGTCACAGGCTCTATACATTTTTATGCGTTTTTGAGGTTACACTGTCGGAAAAGCTCTTTTATCCGGATTTTTTTCGCATATATGGACATGACCTGACCTCCAGTTAATATTTATCGAAGAAAGAAAAACATTCGAGTGGGTGAAGCAATACCCGTGTAACAAATCGCTTGTTCAAACCATAGTGCAGTTATGTCCACGACAAATTCACCGTGACCTTTCCAACCATAAACCCGCTTAGTGATGATTAAACCATGCTATGCAGTACTAAACCATTATAGTAATCGATTGTCCAATGCAAATTTATTACCACGTGATAATATAAATCCAAGACCGCTACGGTCGACTAATCCAATCGATAATGACGCTATTGACATGTACGGGCGGAGCTCCACTGACCGAGTTTTGGGGTATTTTGCAATGGTTTGCTGTCATTTACTCATCAAGGTGGTCCCCGTTATTATAAGGACTATGCTAATGATTTAAAGATTGACATGTAGAGAATAAACCATACTTGATTGACAGAAAGTACTAAGTTTGTACCTATTACGGTTTCGTGACACTCCTCTTCCAAATGCGACCAAGCCAGGGCGGTCCGGTGAAGCAAAATGTGCATTGGAATACCACGGGAGTTTGGATATAGATGGTAGGATTTCTTTCTCATACAAATGTATGGTCCCTCGTTATTGAAGCATGTACCGGGTTAAAAATTCAGATATTTTGAAAAGAATAAGTAATTGAAACATAGAGCAAGTACGAAAATCATAGCTTTTATACTTTTTGATATATGACGCTAACTAGTTAATCTCCTATATCTATAACACAGCGCTACCAGTAGGGGTCAATTGCCTATTGTGATTGCCCCTGTGTGTACATACATGTAGGCAACAATAACTGCATGATGCACCGAACAAACTTTGAGATGAGTGTTGTGTGAGATGTGTGCAGTCCCACACAGACTGTCCTGGGCTGTCCCACAATCTTGGTTCGGTTCCGTCTTTGGATAATGGAATGATACATAATTACATACGACCTATGAACAAAAAGTTCTGTAACCCCATTAACCCGCCCCAGTTTCAAATTCCGCTTCTAAAATAGGCCTACTCCGTGCCAAAAATCCATTCTTCTTTCTCCACAAATCAATGTCAATGATTACAGGGGATTTACTTTTTTTGAAGAAATCAAAGAGCCCTAGAAATAAAAATTGTAGTGTAATGATTGACAGACACTATTATTTCTTTTAATGAAAAAAAATTGTAATCGAAAACCCAGTAACCAGTAACCAAACATTGAACTGATTAATAATCTTACATAGTCTTCATTACCAGTCATTATCTACGGATCCGAGGATAGGAGGGTCTAAAAGAAAGCCGGTGGACTGTGATTAAACGCGGGAATAAACTGCATAGAAGAACGAATAAAAGGAGAGAAAACGTAGAGATATAGGCCTAAACAAAGAAAGAACGTGATGGTTAACGTATAAAGAAGAGGGGAAAAGGAGAAAAGAGAAAACGGAGAGAGACAGGGCGGCCGTAAACAAAATGGACTCTGGTCGGACATAATGACCCCATCCCCTTTAGAAGAAAATGACAGCCCCGTGAGACCACCGCTTCCGAAATTTTATCGGCGCTTGATTCAATTTCGGACTGTATTTTGTGAAAATTTGGGTATAGTTATTTAGGCCTACATTGTTGACAAATATGAAAAGCACATGAGGCCAATTTAATGTTTAGCGTACAGTCCTTTTAGAAAAAAAGGACATTGACATGGCCCAAAATGGGGTTAATTTGAAGTCTAAAATAAACCAAAAGGAAATTGCAAACTGTATTTTTTTTTACATTTCTGTCGACTGAGCAGGAGAGGGGAACTTGCCACTCTGCCCCAGGGCGATACTCCATTGGTGCTGATTTAGGGTGTGGTGCGGAGGGGTAATCGGACACGCACATATTTTTTCAATCTTGCTAAATTATTACTTCAGTGTCTATTTCGTGTAATTGATCTTTTCGGTGAACCCATAAGCCTTTGAGATTACACCTGATATGTCGTCATTTGACTTCAGTACGCGTCAGGCCGATGCGAACATCGTTTTTAGCAAACATCGTTACTGCGCATTGTATATAAGTCGACGTGACGTCAAATAACGACATCTCAGGTGTACTCGCAAAGGCTTATGGATTTACCGAAAAGAATTGATGCTGGGATATGTTTTTAAACCTAAAATACATTTTTATAACTGGTATTATTGATGTTTGGTTACACATTTGATGTTGTTTCAGTTATAATATGCTAGCATATTAGGCCAAAAAAACTAAATTGTTGTCTTGCCCGCCCAAGCCTAAAATCTGGTGGTACAGCCGGCCGGATTTTTTTTACCAACTCAACCATTTGATACCTACTATTTCACAGTAACATGAGTGAAGAGAGGCAAATGCATAATATCGGCTGTATTTTCTACCCGATGTTGAATATTTTATTTTAGTAAATAATATCAAGGCCCTTCACAATTAACTCTTAGTTTACTGATTTTTTAAATTTTTTTATTATTTATTTTTTAACCATAAAAAAACGGGCCCATAATTATTTTCGCGATTTTGACCCGGCCGCGGATGGCAACACAACAACTTTTTTTTACCTAATCATAACACTTGTATATCGAGCTAATCTCGTAAGAGGGATACACATATTTTCATTTAAATGTTTACGACTTTTTATCGTTTCCGGCATATAAAATCTTACTTTGGTTATGAGTTCACCTACAAAAATATGGAAAATGTATAAAAAACAACAGTGTAGGTAACATTTAAATGTACAATTATGCTAAGCTTGAAGAAGCTATCATTTTATACAGGACAGAAGTTATAAGAGTGGAGGTAGAACTTTTTGAATGGCCCTCGTATATCAAGGAGGTTCAACGCCCCCTGGGAAAAATGCCACAATGAAATAAAATATGAAATATAATCTTCAGTAGATAGCAATGACTTCACAGAACAATCTGCTTCACATAGCCATCAGCAACCCCAGTAAATAAATATGACTTAACATAGCCATCAGCTTATATCAATAGATGACAATGACTTTATATGACCATTTCTAAATTGGCAAATACTGTATCAAGTTGACAATTGATATAGGGCCGTAACCCTCACCCTAACCTTTAACCCTAACCCTAAGCCCTATAACTATAAATCTTAACCCAAGTCCCAAACCAAAACCCTAACCACAAGCAGTGCCCTTACCCTTACGCTCTGAAAACCTTAACCCGAATATCCTAAACCATTACCCTGGAAGTCCAAACCCTAAACCCTAACCATAACTAATTCGGTGGGTTGGCATTGTATTTAGCAGTTCAGCATATAGGGGGCGAAATGTCAGGTACGCGAAGTGTCCTATTTCCCTTTAGTAGATACGTGGTGTGTGAGCACTATATTCAGCAGTTCAGCATGTAGGGGTGAAATGGTAGGGATGCGAAATGTCCTGTTTCCCTTTAGTAGGTGAGAATAACTTCACAGAGCCATCAGCTAACCCCGGTATATAGCATTAACTTTACATAGCCATTAGCTATCTTCAGCAGATAGCAAAGACTTCACATAGCCATCCGCTAATATCAGTAGGTAGCACTGACATCACATATATCCATTAGCTATCTTCAGTAGATAGAAATGACTTCACATAGTCATCAGCTATCTTTAGTAGATATTAATGACTTCACATAGCCATCAGCTAACCTCAGTAGATAACAATGACCTCACAGAGCAACCAGCTATCTTTAGTAGATAGCAATGACTTCATAATAGCCATCGGCTTTCTTTAGTAGCTGACAATTACTCCATATTAGACATCAGCTATCTTCAGTAGATAATAATAACTTCAAATAACAATGACTTCATAGAGCCATCAGCTATCTTGAATAATTAGCAATAACTTCACATAGCCATCAGCTAACCTCAGTAGATAGCAATGACATCACATAGCAGTCACAATTTAGTCATTTTTGGCGATATTAGCAACTTGAAAAAAATTGACTAATTATTTTTGAAATTTTAGGTTAAAGCAATAAAAAGGGGTCATCGGATATGCATGGGGGTAGTAATTTCAAATTTTTGTGTTCATTCAAGACATTTGATTTTGGGGTTTTTTTTGCAGCTTTGGCCCAAAAATGTAATTTTTACATGGTAAATGTTTGCAAAATAGAAAGTATATCAAGTTGCGATAGATATTTGGATCAAAAGTCAATACAAACATTTTTCTGAGACCTCTGATTTTTTTTTTTTTTTAAGTGGGCACTATTGCGTGTTTTTAGTGATGGAGCCTCTTTTATAATCTTGAGCAGTTTCTTGCATTACAAAAGTTTGTATTAAACTTTATATTATTGATATACAAGCTTTAATTTTAAGCTATTATGAGCATTCAAAGTGAAGGCAGTTTCCACGGCAACGGCCATATATACTCATTTTAAAGCAAATTCTCCCAGTAAAATTGAGCAAATTTCTCAGTAAAATAAAAAATGGGAGTAAATGGGGCCACGATCTAGAGAAGGGGCAAGTTTTGAGAGGAAAATAATAGTAATAAAACAATTTTAAAAATTAAAAAGAAAGAATACAACACACGGTCAACCCTCTTAAGAATGTAAGTATTAAAATAACACCTTTTCTGGCCCACCAGGATAATAATTTATAATTTTTTCATAATTTCTCCATTTTTATAACGTGCGTCACCCAATAGGATTTGCACACACGTTTAAATAGCTTGATATCAAATTATATCAGTGACATTAACAAATATCGTATATTGGACATATTTTTCGTATAATTACTCACGATATTCGCCCATTGGCTTACTGAACAGAGCTAGATAATTATTATCTTGTGTAATAAAAATCGATGATCGAATATAACTTTTTCGCAAGGTACCGATACCAATATGAATATCCGATTCATAATAAATTGTAAGTATGGGATAATACTGAACACTTCCCCGCACACTTTCATCCCAGCACACTCTCATCCCGTACGCATTCGCCCTCTAAATAACAAGCTATTCTATGTTCAAAATGGGAAGAATGGACCGGTCGGTCCAGTCGATTTTTTTTAAACCTTCAGCTTTTAAAAATCCTAACAAGTATTAAATACTGCTTCATCCATTAGGGACATTGTCAATTTTTACTACTGGATACTTGTTAGATAATCAATTAAGACTACAATCAACGAAATATGTCTTGGAACGCTTGCGTGTAAATAACGGAAAACTCTCACCCCCTCTCCCCCGTTCGGTTCGATGTTGAGAAATGCCAATGTCTTCAGCGGTTTCCCAATGTGTTCCAACATTGATTGATGGGGGAGAGGGGAAGGGTAAATCATTGTTGTAGATGTCATGCTTGTTCCCAGGCAAAATATACGTCATTTCCATGATCATATGAAATTCTGCACGGAATTTCGACAGAGTGTACCAAGCGTTCCAAGGACTTATTTCGTAGATTGTAGTCTTTCAAAAAAATTTAAATTAAAAAAAAAACATTTAGTTTCTATATCTGTACAAATTTTAAAATAAATCCTAACTCGAGTTTTTTTTCTTTCTTCGATAAATGTTGGAGGTCAAGACAAAATGCGAAAAAAAACAAAAAAAAGGAACTTTTTCGACAGTGTCGGAGCCAAAACGCATAACGTAACAATTAGAACCTCTCCACTTTTTCCTTTCTTCGATAGGTATTAACCGTAAGTCAGGTCAACTCCATTTATGCAAAAAATTCCGGAATGGAGACTTTTCTGAGAGTGTCGGAGTCAAAACGTATAACGTAACAAAACAATTAGACCCCCTTGAATTTTTTTTTCTTTCTTCGATAAATATTAACCGGAGGTGAGGTCAAGTTCATACATGCGAAAAATTCCGGATAAAAGAACTTTTCCGACAGTGTAACTTCCAAAACGCATAACGTAACAAAAAAAAAAGATCCACTCGATTTTTTGTTCTTTCTTCGATAAATATTAACTGGAGGTCAAGTCATGTCCATATATGGGAAAAAATCCGGACTAAAGAGCTTTTCCGACAATGTAACCTCCAAAACGCACACAAATGTATAGAGCCCAATACGTAACAAAAAATTAGAACCATTCGAATTTTTTCTTTCTTCGATAAATATTAACTGGAGGTCAGGTCATGTCCATATATGCGAAAAAATCCGGATAAAGAGCTTTTCCAACGGTCTAACCTCCAAAACGCATAAAAATGTTTGGAGCCCAATACGTTACAAAAAATTAGAACCAATCGATTTTTTTTTTTTTTTTGATAAAAATTAACCGGAGGTCAAGTCATGTCCATATATGCGAAAAAATCCGGATAAAAGAGCCTTTCCGACAGTGTAACCACCAAAACGCATAAAAATGTATGGCGCCCAATACGTAACAAAAATTTAGAACCACTCGAATTTTTCTCTTTCTTCGATAAAATATTAACATATATGTCCATATATGCGAAAAAAAATCCGGATAAAAGAGCTTTTCCGACATTGTAACCTCCAAAACGCATAACGTAACAAATAATATGACCCACTCGAATTTGTTTCTTTCTTCGATAAATATTAACTGGAGGTCAGGTCCATATATGCGAAAAAATCCGGATAAAAGAGCTTTTCCGACAGTTTAACCTCCAAAACGCATTACGTAACAAAAAATTAGACTCACTCGAATTTTTTCTTTCTTCGATAAATATTAACTGGAGGTCAGGTCATGTCCATATATGCGAAAAAATCCGGATAAAAGAGCTTTTCCGACATTGTAACCTCCAAAACGCATAACGTAACAAAAAATTAGACCCACTCGAATTTTTTTCTTTCTTCGATCAATATTAACTGGAGGTCAGGTCCTGTCCATATATGCGAACAAATCCGGATAAAAGAGCTTTTCCGACAGTGTAACCTCCAAAACGCATAAAAAATGTATAGAGCCCAATACGTAACAAAAAATTAGGTCAGGTCATGTCCATATATGCGAAAAAATCCGGATAAAAGAGCTTTTCCGACAGTGTAACCTCCAAAACGCATTACGTAACAAAAAATTAGACTCACTCGAATTTTTTTTTCTTTCTTCGATAAATATTAACTGGAGGTCAGGTCATGTCCATATATGCGAAAAAATCCGGATAAAAGAGCTTTTCCGACAGTGTAACCTCCAAAACGCATAAAAAATGTATAGAGCTCAATACGTAACAAAAAATTAGACCCACTCGATTTTTTTTCTTTCTTCGATAAATATTAACTGGAGGTCAGGTCATTATGTGAAAAAATCCGGATAAAGGAGCTTTACCGACAGTGTAACCCATAAAGAATGTATAGAGCCCAATACGTAACAAAAAATTAGACCCACTCGAATTTTTTTCTTTCTTCGATAAATATTAACCGGAGGTCAGGTCATGTCCATATATGCGAAAAAATCCGGATAAAAGAGCTTTTCCGACAGTGTAACCTCCAAAACACATAAAAAATGCAAAGAGCCCAATACGTAACAAAAAATTAGACCCACTCGATTTTTTTTCTTTCTTCGATAAATATTAACTGGAGGTCAGGTCATGTCCATATATGCGAAAAAATCCGGATAAAGGAGCTTTACCGACAGTGTAACCCATAAAGAATGTATAGAGCCCAATACGTAACAAAAAATTAGACCCATTCGAATGTTTTTCTTTCTTCGATAAATATTAACTGGAGGTCAGCTCATGTCCATATATGCGAAAAATCCGGATAAAAGATTTACTGGCAGTGTAACCTCCAAAACACATACAAAATGTATAGAGCCCAATACGTAACAAAAAATTAGACCCACTCGAATTTTTTTCTTTCTTCGATAAATATTAACCGGAGGTCAAGTCATGTCCATATAGGCGTAAAAATCCGGATTAAAGAGCTTTACCGACAGTGTAACCTCCAAAATGCATAAAAATGTAAAGAGCCCAATACGTAACAAAAAATTAGACCCACTCGATTTTTTTTTTTTTTTTTCTTTCTTCGATAAATATTAAGTGGAGGTCAGGTCATGTCCATATATGCGAAAAAATCCGGATAAAGGAGCTTTACCGACAGTGTAACGCATAAAGAATGTATAGAGCCCAATACGTAACAAAAAATTAGACCCACTCGAATTGTTTTCTTTGTTCGATAAATATTAACTGGAGGTCAGGTCATGTCCATATATGCGAAAAAATCCGGATAAAAGAGCTTTACCGACCGTGTAACGCATAAAGAATGTATAGAGCCCAATACGTAACAAAAATTAGACCCATTCGAATTTTTTTTTTTCTTTCTTCGATAAATATTAAGTGGAGGTCAGGTCATGTCCATATAAGCGAAAAAATCCGGATAAAGGAGCTTTACCGACAGTGTAACGCATAAAGAATGTATAGAGCCCAATACGTAACAAAAAATTAGACCCACTCGAATTTTTTCTTTCTTCGATAAATATTAAATGGAGGTCAGGTCATGTCCATATATGCGAAAAAATCCGGATAAAAGAGCTTTTCCGACAGTGTAACCTCCAAAACGCATAAAAATGTAAAGAGCCCAATACGTAACAAAAAATTAGACCCACTCGAATTTTTTTCTTTCTTCGATAAATATTAACTGGAGGTCAGCTCATGTCCATATATGCGAAAAAATCCGGATAAAAGAGCTTTTCCGACAGTGTAACCTCCAAAACACATAAAAAATGTATAGAGCCCAATACGTAACAAAAATCTAGACCCACTCGAATTGTTTTCTTTCTTCGATAAATATTAACCGGAGGTCAAGTCATGTCCATATATGCGAAAAAATCCGGATAAAAGAGCTTTTCCGACAGTGTAACCTCCAAAACGCATAAAAAATGTATAGAGCCCAATACGTAACAAAAAATAATCCAGCCGAAAAACACTGACAAATATTTTGTTCTAAAAATTCTCAAAATGACTCTAGAAAGAGTCACAAATGACTCAAAATGAGTTACTGGGTCAATATAAAGTAATTCTATAACAAAAACACGCACTAATAACCATAATTTGCTTTAAAAATAACCTGAGCCCATTACGTAACAAAAATAATTCTAAGTCTAGAGAAAAAACACTGTCAAAATTTTTTTCTAGAAAGACTCAAAATGACTCAAAAGGATTTACTGAGTCAATATAAAGTAATTCTATAACAAAAACATGCACCTAAAACCCATAATTTGCTTTAAAAATAACCAGAGCCCAATACGTAACAAAAAAATTCTAAGTCTAGAGAAAAAACACTGTCAAATTATTTTTTCTAGAAAGACTCAAAATGACTCAAAAGGATTTACTGAGTCAATATAAAGTAATTCTATAACAAAAACATGCATTTAATCATGATAATGTCCTTTTAAAATATCCATCCAGAGGCCAATACGTAACAAATAAATTCCAAGTCTAGAGATAAAACACTGTCAAATATTTTGTTCTAGAAAGACTCAAAATGAGTTACTGGGTCAATATAAAGTACTTCTATAGAAACACATGCACATAATATCCATAATTTGCTTGAAAAACAACCGGAGCCCAATACGTAACAAAAAAATGTATAGAGCCCAATACGTAACAAAAACCACTACAGAGGGAGGGAGTATGAATAAAGTAATTTTAATCAAATTTTATTCTTTGCTAAACCCTTACTATGACTATCCATACATCACACAACATGCACACAACAAATATAGCATTTTGGTGTCGGTTTATTGCTGCCAAACGAGAAGCACACACTGTGCCATGCTATACAGAACTAGGATATCATGCCTACGCTAATACAATAGGGCAGCCTACCACAGGAATCAACGTGATAACTAGGGGCTGCGCAACCTCAAAAAACTTGAACACAATATTTTATTTCTTATTTTTTATTTTTGTTGAACAAGAAAAATCTGAGGGCATAGTACTTGGCTCCTGCCTAGGCTATCCCATGCCAACGTGGTGTTGATTCCTTCCTTCCCGCTATAAACAATCTTAATCGACCAAAATCCCACCCGAGACTAAAACTGGCTTTAATAAAAATATTTACTAATGATTCTAAACAATCATGCTTCTGAGAAGAAGCAACTTGACACACACTACTTAAATTCAACTGCGCAACAGAATAGAACGTGTTGCCGTGATAGAAACCGAACCTGAAGTGAGGTTACTCACGCACTCTCCCACACAGGAATAGTCATACTATTACGTAACGCAAAGAACATCAATATATTCTTATTCGGGGCTCTCAACCGAATATATTTTCATTTCTTTGCTAAACCCTTACTATGACTATCCATACATCACACAACATGCACACAACAAATATAGCATTTTGGTGTCGGTTTATTGCTGCCAAACGAGAAGCACACACTGTGCCATGCTATGAAGTCCAAAGTCAGGGCTGCTGGCAAAAAATACCATAATCGTGGAAGTCAAATCCACCGTGCATTCCAACAGTTGGAACCACATCAGAGTCGTCACTCTTTACTAAACTTTACATATGAGCCAAAAATGCCAATCTGGTTAGTCTCTTTGATTAATACTGTTGGGTTTCGGTATACACAATTTGCTGAGTTCCGTACACAAGAAAGGCAGTCAGACTAATAGATATACATTTAAGAAGAGGCTTATTATTCATCATCAACTGAGTACTTCCATGAACTGACATACAACTGACCATGTGGCTTTAGGCCCACAGGTTTTATACCGGCCAGGGATAAGGGTGGTGTGCACAAACTACTGGGGTAAAAAGGTACTAAGTGCAAATGGCCTAAGGGAAATCTTATATCATGAGATTGGGTTGCCAAAGATAGTGCCCTAGATTTGATTACCAAAAATCCCCATACCCAGGATCCCAACACTACCCTCCCCCCTAAAAGAATCCTGACCTCCGGGCAGGTCTCACAAGGCGTAAACACAGACCTGAAATTGTTGCACTAATTTTGAGAATTTGTTTCTTCTTTATAATCCAAAAGCCATGTATTGTAAAATGAAATAAAATATAACAAGCTATGGAGAATAAGTATCCGGAAGCATCATCATGTTCATTATTAAATAAAGATCACCAAGTGAAATTCCTAGTATGCATCAAAACTGAAATAAATCCAAGCATATAATTATGCCATAATGGTAACTCATATCAAAAATCAAAAAAAATTCGTTGGTAAGCGTGCCGGAACTAAGAAATCATAATAAGGATCAAAGATGCTTAAGGAACTAAACAAGCTAAATCAAATTTCTGAGCGAAAGAAACATACATATACCAAAGTATTCTGCATATACAATGTATGTAAGAGCGATGCAGGGAACATGAACATGATAACACCTCAGCGAAAAATAAACTCCAAGCTGGTACTAAACTAATAAACAAAAGTAAATATGAATAATATAAGAACTGATAGATAACAAGAAAACAAAATAAAATGAAAGGTTGTCGTTCATGTATTAAAGTTGAAAACATGTTCACAAAAGGTCCATAAAATGAAGTAATTTTGACTCTTTAACACACAAAATCTAAGTATTGTTCTATAAATAGTTGGTAAATTGACCGAGCCTGAAAAAAAAACTTTGACAGCAATGAGCGCCAATAAGTTGAACACAACTCAGGTTAAAACAAATAAAATAACCAGAAATAGAACAAAACATGGTCATAATCAGAATAAAATCAATCTCAAATTTGGATCAAAACAAATCAATTTAAAATTTTGTAAATATCCAAACACTAAAATATGAAATTGGTTGACCTATTGAACGACTTTCACAAGGTTAATACTGGACAGTCAAAACATGAACTTGGCTGAGTAATCTTGTCTTTAAGGCAGACATAAACAAAAGATAATCCAAAATATCCAAAATATCCAGCAGAGTCTGTCTGGACAATCAGTGTGCTATCACTATCAGTACTCCATCACATATAATGCACACAAGTAATCAACAAAAGCCAATTAGCAAAATTTGAACATGGTTACTCTGCCAAGGACATTAGAAAAACACCCATGAAGTATAATAATCTTACTCTACAACAATCTTATCTGTGGCATGTGACTCAGTAATTGGTTAATGATTGAATAAATAATTGAACAAAATAAAATCACTCATTTCAGCAAAATTTGGTGAATTGTCTGTCCAAAATCTAATAAAGATTATCACATCAAATTTGGTTTATCATAACTAGTCACTAAAAGAAATCAATGAAGTTAAAATAACAATTGAAAGGAAATCAAAGTAATCACATTTTGGCCTTAAAAATCAAGCACAATCATAACTTTGAAAAGTCTGAATTTAAGCAATACAATATTGGTAATTTAACCAAGCACAAAACATGTGCTGCACATCATCATCATCAAAGAAATTGGTAAATACGAAAATCAGGATCAAAATTATCAAATTGACTGGAAAGATCTACATTTTTTTTGTATCAGTCACATGTAACAGAACAATGAAATAACATTCCCAAGATGCAGCATGATACAATCCAAGAACATGGCAACAAATAGGCCTATAATTAATAAAAAAAATTTGGAATGAAACTTTAAGAAAAAATAACAAGCAATTAGAAATGTAAAGAAACCTCAATTTAAAGAAAATATTGCCATGCCTTAATCCCATAGGATGTAATTTGTGTTTAAGATACCAAAATGTTTAAACAAGATTATCAAAACAACATCTGAAAATATGGTAATTTTACTGTACCATCATAAATTTGAAAGGAAATCAACACACTGAAATCATATAATCAATCATGATGCATCTTGAAGAATAAGAATCACATATTATTAATAACAGTTTCATATATCCATTTTAGTGTTCATCATAAGGCATAATGTTCAGAATAAATCCAACTGTTCCTTTGCAATTATCAATGCATTTTACTATTTAAATAAGTCACTGAAGTAAATTAAAAGTCTGTTGTAAATCCAAAAGTCACTATATATTTTGTAAAAATAATCTTCTAAAGTCAAGAATCACTGCATTTACTTCTTTCTTCCGATATAATGCTTAATGTCATGTCATAATCCAAAAGATCACTAAACTGAAAAGTCAACATAATAATCCATACGTCCACTGTATACTTCCTCCAAGTCCATTCTTCACATAAACATCCAAGGTAAAATATCCAAGGTTAATGTCACATAGTCCTCAAATCATGATTCATGTTCTCATGTTGTCTTGTCCAACACTTTAACTTTCCAATTATCCATATGGAGCACATTAGTCATTATGTAATATCAGTCATCAGACTTAGAAGCACCCACTGTGAAGATGATTGCGAATTCTGGCAAATCTTGTACAGGTGTCTTATCTAATTCCCCACTGTTCTGGTTTCCTGGTATACTGCAACATACAATACTGAAGGCTTCAGTCTATACAGATGAAAATTACTGTACATTCCCACAACATTGTTAGGGACGCACCATTAGATTCTCAGGGTGGGGGTAGGAAGTTTTTCAAAAAAAAAAAACTTCACCCACTACATGAGCAAAAAAAAAAAACTTTCCCCACCAACACTAAAAAAAAAAAAAACCTTCCCCACCTAACTGTGTATAATGCATGAAATTAAAAAAAAAACTTGCCGCCTTTGGCGGCGAAAAAAAAAAACTTCGCCGCCTTCGGCGGCAAAAAAAAAATTCTTCCCCCGACCCTAACTTCCTACCCCCCCCCCTGAGTATCAAATGGTGCGTCCCTTATCAGTGCTAATTAGCTTAATTTCTCAAATTGAAAATAAAGTGGCCGCCATTCCTGCACACTATGATCCTCAGATAACAAGTTGTTTACAAGCACATGTGATGAGTTGAAACTCCTCTATGAAATCTATGAAGTTCTTTGTCAAAACAGTCAGCTTCTCTTGGCTTTAAATATAATTCAGTCCTGCTCACTAATAAATCCTCATTAGGTCTCTAAAAATCCAGAATCGACAAACTACACATAACCATAAATAGTCTCACAAATCTCACTTCCATCACAGCTATCTGAAGAATCTTATTAAATCCACGATAAATCACACAATGTTAATAGTCAAACACAATGTTGTTTCAGTAGCTCCTAATATTCCTCAATGTTCACCAATCTGATGTGAAAGCAACATGAACTTGGCGTCTCCACTTAAATTCCTTGTTGTCGGGCTCGAAATCATCCAACAAAATTAACTTATTTCCTCACGTTTATTTCCACCCTGGTATGACCACTGTCATACAAAATATGCAAAGTCATTGTTACATCAACAAATAAATATCCATATATCACTATATCATTTCAAACACAAAGACCCTATACTTGGTCTTGCTAGGAAAATACACAATAAAGCAAAGCCCACATGGCTGCTACATCGGTCGTCACACAGTCGACCATAAATACACACCTAGCATCAAAACTATAATTTTCTATAACATTTCATAAACTTCAATGATCTTTGCTTCCTCACCCACTGGTGGAAATCAAAACACAGGGTCCACAAAATATCCGAAGAAATTATCGTTGGATCTTACTGGTGCTTCCAGGTCCAAAAAACTAAGAGTTCTTGTGTCTTCATCATGTTCACGTTGTAACAATTCAGATTGTGCATACACTCATTTATTTCAGGGGCTCTCTGGTTGGTTATCAAATATTCTTCTACTGCTGCATCAAAATATCACACTTTTGTAACAAAAATCCAAAAATAACTTTTCTCTGTAGGCCTATTATATTCCATCAGTGCAGGGACGAATTCTCCACAAGATAAAGACACACAGTCTTAAAACATTCAGTTGGTCCACCGACCATCAAAAAGACACACAGTCTTAAAACTCATTTCAACACAGTTGGTCCACTGACCATCAAATATTAGTCCCCATCTAGCACTCATTTTAATACACAACATAATCATAATCCAGGCCAATTATCATTATCGCTTACCGATATCAATGTTCACCGCAGCTGATCTATATACTTGCAACAAATCTTGGACGAACCAACCAGTCTACACAACATTATCTGACGTTAACATTGAGACCTCACAAGGTCCAAGTACATATCCATTATTCGTTCATCAAGGGGCGGTCTAAATAAACATCCAAGAAATCTGTCCATTATTAAATCCAAATTGCTAAGTTTCACTAATCTGCTTCCAATGATGCAAAAATGATATTGTTGCTTGATACAGTTTCTCAAAAACAAAAGTACATGTAGATGCATCACCTTCCATGCTTTGTAACCAATGGAACAACTTGTCATCATTACTCCAGTTACAGCAACTTGACAGGTATTTAAACTGTGATATAAATCCTTGCCATGATGAACTTCCATTATACTCACTTTGGTGAGGAAGTGGTACATCCCTGTAGTTAGTAATATCTGCAGTTTTGGGTGCAAACTTATGTGCAATGGGCGTTGATGATACAGGCATAGCCTTACTGTGTTCTAATGACGTTTGCCATTCCTCAATTACATGATCTTTATGTTTCATTTCAGTCATCGTAGCTCTATGCTCTCTGTCCATTATTTCACGGAGTGATCCTATCTCCCCTCTCATGTGCTCCAACATATGTCCTTTTTCTTCATGTGCTTGCTGTCTTGCTGCCTGATTTTTCTCAGCTATGGCCTGGTTTTTCTCCTCATTAGCTAGGTTTTTCTCTTGATTAGCCAGGTCGATGACATGCTGTTTGTCCGCGTTGGCTTTCTTCAATTGTGCCACTTCTGCAAGCAGGTCTATCAGTTGCTGTCTGACATTGTTAGCATGGGCAATGGCTAGCTGTTTTTCAGCAATGGCTTTATCGCGTTTATCTTTGTCCTTCTTGGCTTGTTCTACTGCTTTCTGTGCTTGCTCTACTGCTTTCTGTCTCTCTACGTTGGCTTCAGCAATGGCTTTATCATGTATATCTTTGTCCTTCTTGGCTTGTTCTACTGCTTTCTGTGCTTGCTCTACTGCTTTCTGTCTCTCTACATTGGCTTCAGCAATGGCTTTATCATGTATATCTTTGTCCTTCTTGGCTTCCTCCAATTGTGCCCGTAGATCTGCTATCTCTTTTGCTACCGAACTGGTATCACCATCACTAGATTTCTTCTTAGTAGCTTTAGACATTTCGATGACTGTGTGTAAGTCCGTAATCCCGACGCTAGCCACCAATTGTTGGGTTTCGGTATACACAATTTGCTGAGTTCCGTACACAAGAAAGGCAGTCAGACTAATAGATATACATTTAAGAAGAGGCTTATTATTCATCATCAACTGAGTACTTCCATGAACTGACATACAACTGACCATGTGGCTTTAGGCCCACAGGTTTTATACCGGCCAGGGATAAGGGTGGTGTGCACAAACTACTGGGGTAAAAAGGTACTAAGTGCAAATGGCCTAAGGGAAATCTTATATCATGAGATTGGGTTGCCAAAGATAGTGCCCTAGATTTGATTACCAAAAATCCCCATACCCAGGATCCCAACAATACTTAGATTAACCCAAATCAAATTTGTGAAAATGGAATGGGCCTATTATTGAATTAAGAAATGTCCATATTGCAATCCTCGAATCGCCATGCTTCACAGTAACATCTGCAAGTCTTCCGCACATACATATCTGCAAAAAAATACACAAATCTGTGAGAAACTTTATAATGTCGTAAATGCAATTTTTGCGACTTTGAGTCTACAATCCTTACCATGCAGAAAAACACAACCCAACTCATGAATTATTGGGATGAGAACTCCTAATCCCTCCGAGTGATGAAGATAATAAAATCAAATTTCAAAATCTTCAGATCGGAATTGTCATGACTGAAATTATTGTTACTAACCGTCAGAAATAAGAAATTCAGCTCGATCAATCATAATACCTGATATGACACTATGACCAATATTATCTTGACAAACTATATGACACTGCGCCTTAATACTTATATGACACTTTGCCATAATACCACATATACTGAATGACGACCAGTCTTCTGCCTTATGTGGACCATATGCCATGCTAAGAGCTCAGAACTGACAAACCTAAAGTTTGCATAAGGGAACTTCTATTAAATATAGAAGATTCTTGAAAAGAAATAATAAAACGACATAATTATTAGCAATGTACACTATTAACGAACAGTTGTAGCTCTAATTGCAAAGTATGACAACTACTAAGATATCAATTAATGACAATCCTGGATAATAACCAGATCTTAACATTTTTGACGAACCATATAACAACCTGCTTGAAATTTTGAAATGAATATCAATCTTTGCTCCTTAATCCTTTAAAAAAAGTCCTTTCTCTGACGCTATTGTGCGCAAAACGTAACTCCCTTAGGCACTAAAACATTGACATAGACTACTGTATGACAACCAATCATATTACACGACTTATATAGCATTGATCCATTATATCATCTTGAATGAATTTATATAACAAGTGGGTCACAATCTCAGTATCCAATAGTGATTGGATAACATCGGCTGTCTGACATGTCTGACAGCAATAATTTTGCCGAAAACCATGACAAAACACTGATCCAAACTGTTTGGGAAAATCTGCCGTCCGACACTATTGCCATTAGACCATGACAAAACACTCATCCAAACTGTGTGGGTAAACCTGCTCCCTAAGAACATTACTTTTGCCATTAGGCCATTACCAAACACCCTACCAAACTGGCTGGAAGGATAACTTGCTGTCTGACAGCATTACTATTGCCATTATGCCATGACAAAATACTCGTCCAAACTGTTTGGGTAAACCTGCTGCTCGAGAGCATTACTTCCGCCTTTATACAATGACCAAACACCCTTCCAAACTGTTTTGAAAAACTTGCTTTCTGACAGCATAGTAAAAAAACAACTTTACAGATCTACTCACCAGAAACAAGACAGCAATATTTATCATTAAATTCGTGTCAATACATTATGTACATTGTATGCCAGCTAATTTGGCTTACCTGTTAACACCGGGCTGTTAACTAATCCGAGGAGTACACTTCTGCCTATTTCTTTGTTTTACAAATTTAGCATTGACCCTTCTACGAGGCTGAAACGTAATTTCCAATGAAATATTGCATTTCCTGAATTACCAGGATTCCTGTAACTATAGTATAATCACCGGGACATAATTTAAGTCCATTTGGTACCGAATACCACTAGGGGCAAATCAAAGTCCCTGAACAACCAATTTTTATCGGATGGACTATCACCGTAGGAATTAAGCTTATTGGTGATGCTAACAATTTTTACTTTATTTGAATTGAATATGATGAGCAATCAAAAGAGAACACATCTATACCGTCAAAATCTAGAATCCAACTTAAAACTTGGAATTTTATTATAAAAACTAGGAACATGGTCTAAGGTATGCGGTCCTTATTGAAAAAATGTTGGACTCATCAAAACACTAATTAGATTCTGAAACTCATCGCATTCTAGCACAAAATAATAAAAACAATATCTAACAGATCGGGTATAAAAAACTACCGCCTACACTTCTAAAATCTACTACTGTGATATTTTTCAAGTCCTAAAACAATCATTTCTTTGGTTAACTCACCTCTTAATATTGGATTCAACTTAGAATTTTATCAATCCAGATTAAAACGTATTTAATAAATTATTGATCTCTACAAGAGTGACTAAAATGATTGATGCAAAAACACATCAGTGATTATGTAAATTATAATCATTCACTTAACTTGCTCAGTCCCCGGAACATTGGTCCGTCTCTGCTTCGTCAGCTTCGTAATCAATACTCGGTGATAAAGATCACGCTGTTAATTCCACCATCTCATTCTTCATTGTGTACAAACGGCTATCTGTCGTCTTGTAACATGTGTAAGTTGTATACTGTATGGAAGATAAAAACCAACAATCATGAATGAAAATCAGAACTCTTAAATGCATTATTGATGCTGATGTGAGACCTACCTGGCATCTCAGTGGCGAATACGAATAGTACATGCAAATTTTCCCGAACAGCGCCGGGCAAACCTATATTATTACGAAATATTACCGACTTCTTATCCCTTCTCGCCTTATCTTGACTTTCTTGTTACTACAAATCGCCTGTTATGTCGATTAACGTACAGATCATCATGTATCGTGTTTGTTAACCTGTATTTTCTTGAGATTTTTGTAACTAATGATATATTATATACCTACTCCTTGAAATCTGATCGAAAATAAACCTAAATATACCATAGGAATGCAAGTAGTTGCTCCATAACAACTGATCTCCAACTACTGTCGAGCCATCATAGCTCATCATAACGGTTTAAATAATACTGATACACCAGTAATTACTGCTATTAAAATAATTACGATACTATGATCCCAATTTAAAATACAGGGATATCGAACTACTTAACTTAATCACGTGAAATCGGAGCGTCTTCTTCCAGCCGCTTCTGAGTAGGCCTACAATGATGAACCAAGAAACTCATCGCAATGTTCAGGAAAAACACTATAAATATAGCGCTAGCTCTGTGGATGTACACATTGCGTACTTGCAAAATACAGAAATGCTGCACATTTAATGAAATATACAGATGATATCGCCATAAAAACAGTCAACTATGGAAAACCTTTGTAGTGTAAATCAGCGGGAAATACAACTGCGCAACAGAATAGAACGTGTTGCCGTGATAGAAACCGAACCTGAAGTGAGGTTACTCACGCACTCTCCCACACAGGAATAGTCATACTATTACGTAACGCAAAGAACATCAATATATTCTTATTCGGGGGCTCTCAACCTAGCTAGCAAAACCCCAATTGTACATTTTTTGTACATTTTGACCCCCCTGAAAACCAATGTCAGACATTTTGCCCCACCATCAATTTCAGGTATGTTTAAGATATGTCCTTGGACAACATTTCTGAGAGATATTGGCTTGGGGTCTTGATGGCTTCAACACATCACTTAGGTTTGCCTACTCCATAGAGTTGTACACATTTTGATTTCGCATGTATAATGACTTATGTACAACTCTATGGAGGATGCAAACCTAACTGATGTGTTGAAGCCATCGAGACCCCAAGCCAATATCTCTCAGAAATGTTGCCCAAGGACATATTTTCAACATACCTGAAGTTGATGGTGGATCAAAATGTCTGACATTGGTTTTCAGGGGGGTCAAAATGTACAAAAAATGTACAATTGGGGTTTTGCATGGGTTATATCTCAGCTAAAAGTATTCTAATAGGCTCAATATTGGATAAGAGTAATGTCCTACCAAAGGGCTCTAACTGGCCAAAAAATGGACAATAAAATTATTTTTACTTTTGGAGTTCTGACCCCCCAAAGTTGATACTGGATGGACCAAGTTGCATTTTGAGGGCCCTATATCTTTTAAAGTAAAGGAGTTACAAGTTTGCTGATACCAGATTTGAATTCTACACAAATAAGTACCCCAGGATACATACTTTTCAAAGTTGTAAAGTGTTCCCTTTATACATTTATGGACCTCCAAACGTCGTCTTTCGCGTTGCGACACATTTTTTACGCTGAAACCCCTAAATTTCAAATTGATGCCACGGGAAAACAAAATGGAGTATGAAGCTCAAATTTTCGGGATTTTACTTTCTCATCAATATCTACCACCACACAGAAAAAGAAAAAAATTGAAGAGGTGCTGCGGTGCACATCCCTGGAGTTGACATGGAATGGGTCAATGTTGTTGTAGCGTGTTTTTCATTAGATACGGCACGATTTAGGGTCGAAAAAAAACCGGACATGTTTTGAAAAGAAACCCTAATACCTCAAACTCATTTGAGGCACTAAACAATATACCGTATATATAGGATAATGCGGGATAAAGTGAAAGACAATATACAAAACATAAAATATAAAGATCTAACTTTTCAATCAATTTTCAATTCTCATAATTTTTTTAGATTTACAAACCCTAAGAAAACAAAGTCAACCATAAGAATCACATTTTTCTAGATGCTTCTTTTCAATTCTAATAAGTTTCCTCATAATACAATGAAAAAACAAAAGAAATAGATTTTCAAACCCTAATAAAACAAAGTCAAGCATAAGAATAACTTTTTAGATGCTTATTTTCAATTCTCATAATTTTCCTCATAATACAATGAAAAACAAAAGAAATACATCTACAAATCCTAATAAAACAAAGTCAAACATAAGAATCACTTTTTTTCTAGATGCTTATTTTCAATTCTCATAATTTTCCTCATAATACAATGAAAAAACAAAAGAAATAGATTTTCAATCCTAATAAAATAACTTAGTCAAACATAAGAATAACTTTTTTAGATGCTTATTTTCAATTCTCATAATTTCCCTCATAATGCAATTAAAAAAACAAAAGAAATAGATTTTTATTCTTTTTAAATTATTCTTATGTTTGACTTTGTTTTATTAGGGTTTGTAAATCTATTGCTTTTGTTTTTCATTGTATTATGAGGAAAATTGTGAGAGTTGAAAATAAGCATCTAGCAAGAAGTTATTTTTATGTTTGATTTTGTTTTAGTAGGGGTTTGTAAATCTAATATCTTATAATTTTCCTCATAATACAATGAAAAACAAAAGAAATAGAATTTCAAACCCTAACTGGTTTAATAGTTACCTTAGGGATCGTAGTAACAGGGTTTGTGTTCTTGGAGACTATTCTGAAAATCATCCGTTAAAGTATGGTGTTCCACAAGGGTCAGTCGCAGGTCCACCGATTTTCACAGCGTATGCGCAACCGGTCGCTAATATTATCAGGCGTTTTCAGGTGGCTTATCACATTTATGCTGATGATACACAACTCTACATTAGTTTCAATCCTAAGTCTGAGGAAGATACAGCTGCTGCACGTTGTAGGCTGACCAATTATTGCATCGCTGAAATACGATCGTGGATGCTTGCAAACAAGCTAAAGTTAAACGACTCGAAGACAGAGCTTTTCTTGATTGCATCTGCTAGGCATGCACATGCTGTATCTCACCTTGATTTGAAAATCGGTGGATCTGTGATTGCCCCATCTGCCTCCATTAAAAAGTTTGGCATTGTTTTTGATAATAGCCTTGCAATGAAAAATCATGTTAGCTCTTTGTGTAGAAGTGTAAACTTTCATTTAAGAAATTTGAATAGGATTCGTCGTTACATTGATCGTTCTACTTGTGCACATGCAGTGAGATCTTTGATTCTTTCTCGGCTGACTATGACAACTCCTTGCTTGGGGTTTGTCTGTTTCTGATGTTCAGCGTCTGCAAAAGCTGTAAAATCGTGCGGCACGTCTTATTTATCAGGTCAGCAAACGCACCAGCGCGACCCCACTCATTCGTGAGTTGCATTGGTTGCCAGTCCAGCAGAGAATTGAATTCAAGATCTTAGTGCATGTGTACAATTGTGTTTATGGTTCTGCACCTACTTATTTACAAGATGTCTTAACTAAATACAACTCAGGCCGTCAAGGGCTCAGATCTAACCAAGATCATACTCGTCTTGCCATACCCCGTATACTAAACGTTCCTTTGGGGACAAGTCATTTTCTGTTTTAGGGCCCAGACTATGGAACAACTTGCCTGTGCACGTACGCGCCGCTCAGAATGTGCAATGTTATAAAAAGTTTTTAAAAACGTTTCTTTTCCCAAAGGTTTAAAGCCGTAGTCATTTGTTTTAATTTTTGGCTACTTTTATGTATGTTGGTTTTTTAATGATGTTTCATATAAATACAATGGTTTTAATATTATAATAATTTATTCTTTTGAATTTCCATGCAGATATGTTTATGTATATTTTTGTTGTTGAAGTTGGTAATATTGCCATTTTTATATATGGCTTTTGATATGTATTTATGTCTCTTGTAGTTGTACTTTGTATGTATTTTTATTATGTAAAGCGCATTGGACTTTGTGGAAATGCGCTCAATAAATCCTTGTAATAATAATAATAATAATAATAATAATAATAATAATAATAATAATAATAATAATAAAACAAAGTCAAACATAAGAATAACTTTTTAGATGTTTATTTTCAATTCTCATAATTTCCCTCATAATGCAATTAAAAACAAAAGAAATAGATTTTTATTCTTTTTAAATTATTCTTATGTTTGACTTTGTTTTATTAGGGTTTGTAAATCTATTGCTTTTGTTTTTCATTGTATTATGAGGAAAATTGTAAGAGTTGAAAATAAGCATCTAGCAAGAAGTTATTTTTATGTTTGATTTTGTTTTAGTAGGGGTTGTAAATCTAATATCTTATAATTTTCCTCATAATACAATAAAAAACAAAAGAAATATATTTTCAAACCCTTATAAAACAAAGTCAAACATAAGAATATTTTTAGATGCTTATTTTCAATTCTCATAATTTTCCTCATAATAAAACGAAAAAGAAAAATAGATTTTCAAACCCTAATATAACAAAGTCAAACATAAGAATAACTTTTTAGATGCTTATTTTCAATTCTTATAATTTTCCTCATAATACAATGAAAAACAAAAGAAATAGATTTACAGATCCTAATAAAACAAAGTCAAACATAAGAATAACTTTTTTTCTAGATGCTTATTTTCAATTCTCATAATTTTCCTCATAATAAAACGAAAAAGAAAAGAAATAGATTTTCAAACCCTAATATAACAAAGTCAAACATAAGAATATATAACTTTTTAGATGCTTATTTTCAATTCTCATAATTTTCCTCATAATACAATGAAAAACAAAAGAAATAGATTTACAGATCCTAATAAAACAAAGTCAAACATAAGAATAACCTTTTTCTAGATGCCTATTTTCAATTCTTAATTTTTGATATATAAGGGACGCACCATTAGATTCTCAGGGGGGGGCATGGGAGTTTGGGTCAGGCAGAATTTTTTTTTTTCGCCGCCGAAGGCGGCGGAATTTTTTTTTTTTTGCCTCCAAGAGCACCAAATTTTTTTTTTTCGCCGCCTTCGGCGGCGAAGTTATTTTTTTTCAATTTTAATGTACATTTTTATACAAAGTTGGGTGGGTGAAATTTTTTTTTTTACTCATCAGTGAGGCAAAGTTTTTTTTTTTTTTTTCTCACTAGTGGGCAAAGTTTTTTTTTTTTTCTCACTAGTGGGCGAAGTTGTTTTTTTTCAAAAAACTCCCATGCCCCCCCCTGGAAATCTAATGGTGCGCCCCTAACAGTCCTCGAAGTAAATTACATAAATCTAATGATATATTCTTAAAGTGTATGTAGCAGGGAGGAAAAGCCGACGGTCAATTGAAAATTTTGACCTTTTATATTGCAGATATGGATTTTTTCCCCAAAAGACCTTATTTTTGTTTGGTGTTTTGGGAAAATATCTTCAATACGAAAGGTCACAATTTTCAATTGATCGTCGGCTTTTTATCCCACCTACATACACTTTAAGTATAAATCATCAGATTTCTAAAGTTTACTTCAAGTACTGTTAAATATCAAAAATATCAATTTTTAATGATTTGCCATAAAATGTGTATTAAATTGCGAATTTCAAAAAATCAAAATTATTTGATATCAGAATGACATTCTTCGTATTCAGAATGCAATTCGATATGTCTGATGTGCTCTAATGTCCCAAAATAAATACTGTCCAAACGTTCATACCCCAGCCCTTAAAGGGATTCAAAACAGGTCATGATTACAGCAGTTTGGAAGATACTGTATGTTCAATATGTTACCAAAACAGAAGGAATTGACACTTGAGTGACCCTCCAGAAGCCATGATCTAAACAAAACCCCTTGGAGAACCTTTAGGATCAGTTCAAGAGACGAGTCAACAAGAAGATAAAGGCAGATACTCTGGTGGGATTGCGTCGCATCGTTATCAATGAGTGGAACGGGATTGACCAAGGTAACATTCGACGCCTCATTAGGAGCATGAGACGCCGCGTGGCTGCTGTAAGGGAAGCCAACGGTGGACACACAAAGTACTGAAAGAAAAAGAGATTAATCTCAAGTGAAGTTGGAAGCGGCAGTATGATGCCTGAAATGTGCTCAGCAAGTAAACAAAAAATGTTATCTGCATGTTTTTTTTTTGTTTGTGTATGTGTGTTCTTTTATGCTGAAAACTTGAATAGGCCTTTTTGCAATTTTGATTTTTCGACCTCGTGTTACTTAAACATTCATATCTTTTCTCAGGAGTGTCGTAGGGTAGTGATTGAGGTGTCAAAATGCGCAGGACAATCACCCGCATGCGATTATTTAGCAAACGTACAAAATTAGTCGCTAGATTTTAATAGTGGGTAAATTTTCTAACCATAAAGAAACTTTTTTTGCGTAGTGTACAATAATAAACAAAAGAAATAGATTTTATTCTTTTTAAATTATTCGTATGTTTGACTTTGTTTTATTAGGGTTTGTAAACCTATTGCTTTTGTTTTTCATTGTATTATGTGGAAAATTGTGAGAATTGAAAATAAGCATCTAGAATGAAGTTATTCGTATGTTTGACTTTGTTTTTAGGGGTTATAAATCTAAATTCTCATAACTTTCCTCATAATACAATGAAAACAAATGAAATAGATTTTCAAACCCTAATAATTCAAAGTCAAACATATTAAGTATAACTTTTTTCTACATGTTTGTTTTCAATTCTCATAACTTTCCTCATAATACAACAAAAAACAAAAATATATATTTGCAAAGCCTAATAAAACAAAGTCAAACATAAGATTTTTCTCTAAATGGTTATTTTCAATTCTCATAATTTTCCTCATAATACAATGAAAAACAAAAGAAATAGATTTTCAAACCCTAATATAACAAAGTCAAACATAATAACTTTTTAGATGCTTATTTTCAATTCTCATAATTTTCCTCATAATACAATGAAAAACAAAAGAAATAGATTTACAGATCCTAATAAAACAAAGTCAAACATAAGAATAACCTTTTTCTAGATGCCTATTTTCAATTCTCATAATTTTCCTCATAATACAATGAAAACAAAAGAAATATATTTACAGATCTCAATAAAACAAAGTCAAACATAAGAATAACTTTTTCTAGATCGTCGTCGTCGATCTACTCATATCTGAGTATTCGTGACCTTTCTGATGAAGTTTCTCCACTCATGTCGATCTTGTGCTTTGGTGTAACAGCTGTAAATTGACATTTTGGTTAACGAAACAATTCCATCTGTCCACCTGAGTCTCTGTCTTCCTCTGCTTCTCTTCCCGTCAACTTTTCCGAACATTATCACTTTCTCTAGATTGACTCCTTCTCGCCTGGCAACATGTCCAAAATACTGTAACTTCTGTTTCCTCACTGAGTTGATGAGTGAGACTTTCTCTCCTATTTCATGCCGAACACTCTCATTTGTCCTTTTGGCGGTCCATGGGATGCATAGAAGTTTTCTCCAGCACCACATCTCAAACGCTTCAATCCTTCTTTGATCTGCCGCATTGATCACCCACGTTTCACACGCATATGTTGCGATCGGGAAAATCAAAGAGGAGACAAGTCTAATCTTTGTTGACTTGCTGATGCTTCTGTCCTTCCATAACTTGTGCATGGTGCACATTGATGTTTTGCCATTGCTATGCGACGTCTGATCTCAGTAGAGCATCCGCCTTGGTTTGAAATCATGGATCCAAGGAAGTTGAACTGTTTGATAACCTCAATTGCTTGGTTTCCTGCATGAATATTGGTGTTCTCTTCTTGTTGGTTGATGACCATCACCTTGGTTTTGCTTACATTTAGAAAAAGCCCAAAGTTTTCACTCTCCGTTCTCACTCTTTCAATCAGCTCCTCAAGTTCACAAGCACTGTCTGCGAGTAGGGTAGTGTCGTCCGCATACCGTAAGTTGTTGATGGTTCTGCCTCCGACAGATATTTCTCCGACATATCTTTCACTGCTCTAAAGAGATCCCTGGAGTGGTTGGTAGAAGAATGTGATTCAACCTCTTTGCATTTCCTTTCAAGAAAATCCTGTTTATCTTGTCTGGTTCTGCGTTGAATTCTCCTGCTTAGGTCTTTATACTGCCTTTTGTCCTTCTCCGTTAGTATGCCTCTTGCTTTCACCTGTCGTCTTTCGTCTGCCATTGTACCCACTTCCTCTGATATCCATGGCGATCGGGTTTTCTTTGGTTTCGGCAAGTTGTTCTGTGCTGCTGTAGAGATTGCCTTCTTGGTTTGTTCCACTCTTCTTCCTGTTCGAGGAGTATCTGAAAAGAGTTCCTGACTTCCACTCGGTACTGATCATTAATACGATTAACATCATCACTACGTGGAGGAGTGTCCTGTTTGACTGACTTAAGCTTTGATCGAATTTCAGCAACCAGAAGCTGGTGATCTGAGCCACAATCTGCTCCTGGGTATGTTTTTGCTACCTTCACACTCGACCTCCATCTTCGTTTGATTAAGATGTAATCTATCTGATTTCTGGTCCTCCCATCTGGAGATATCCAGGTGTAAAGCCGTCTAGGATGCTGTTGGAATAGCGTGTTTGTTACGATCAGCTCATTTTCGTTGCAAAAATCAGCTAGTCTTTCCCCTCTCTCATTAGCTTTGCCTAGTCCAAACTTTCCAACTGCATCATTGTTAACCAGGTCATTTCCAACTTTGGCATTGAAATCCCCCATGATGATGGTAATATCTCTATTAGGAATTTTGTTGATGGTTTCTTGGAGTTCATGGAAGAAGGAATCAATTGTCTCATAATCTGCTGTCGAGGTTGGAGCATATGCCTGAACTACTGTTGACATGTCTTGCTTGGAGACGGATGGTTATCAGTCTGTCACTGATTGGATTGTAGCCGAGGACACATTTTGCTGTTTCTCTTGATAGAATGAAACCTACTCCATTCCTCTTTAGTCTATCAGTGCCAGAATAATATACAGTATGTCCATCATCAAGAGAGAAATGACCTTTGCCAGTCCACCTGACTTCTGCTAATCCACAGATCGGAATATTACATCTCCCCATTTCTCTTTCTATAATGTGCAGTTTGCTATCATCTGTCATACTTCTCACATTCCATGTGCCAAAAAACGATTATTATGCCTTAAGTTTAAGATTTTGTCCTTTGTTCCAGCCCTTTCATCAGCCTGTGAAGCGTCATTACAGGACCTTCCAAAGGTACACGTTTGTTGCCCGTTCCTTTCCCCTCCGGAGCCAGAGGTATCACCTTGGTTTGTCGGGCTGGTGACTGCCCCACTCTTAGAAGACTTCATCATTTAGGTTGTCTTGGGAAAAATAGTGAAGTGGGTTCCCGTTTCCTTCTTCACCAACAGTAGTCCTCTAACTCGACCATTGCTGCCAGTCATAAGAAAGATCAAATCATCCGACTGCCAGCTTCCATCATTCTGCTGTTGGCTGCAGATGATGGTGGATGCGATATCGCTATTTTTGACGTCGCCATTGGATTAACACATAATCATGAAATCTTCACAAACAATTCTAAATTTGTTATGTGGTGTCAAAGCAAAATTATCTTACTCTAAAACCGTTGGGGTTCTGCAAAGTACCCCACTGCAAGTATGTTAATTGTCCATTTATAATCGCTAACCGTGTATTGTGAATGCTTAATCTGGGGCTTTCAACCCTGTATCTTCGCCAGCCTCGTACGTCCGTGTTGCGTGTCCTATGCCGCCTGGTTGGCTGATAGCTCTTCCACCAAGAATGAGTACATCGATGCTGCTGCCCATTGATGGTCGCCCTGCGACATGTGTCTACCTTTAGATAGCATTTCTTCTATCAGGGTGTTGATGAAAAACCCACTCAGAAAAATCTGAGTCGGTCGGGTTATTTTATTTACCGCCGCCCGGTGGTCGGCGGTGGTGCTAACTGGCAATACTGACTCACCATTATGGCAATTAGGCCTGGTGTCGCCCCACAGTAGCAGCAAGAACCTTGATCTCCATGACCAAAGAACTCCCTGGCCAGACATTCACATCCCAAGATGTTAAAAACAACCTACTTTTACTCTATGATTGGGGAGAAAGAGAGAAAGAAAGAAAAGATGAAAGAGATAGACACAATACCAGTTAGCGTCCACACTGCCTGCTCCTGTAAACAGTATAACTGAACACGGTGTACAGGGGATGGCACACAAGAAGGTACCCATGTGGCGCTCGCCTTCACCATCAAACTGGGGATCTGTATCCTGTACCCCAGAATGATATTACAGTCGGTAATCGGCCCTGGGATCAGGCCATACTGCAGTTACTGTCCGTTTTCCTATACACAATACACAGTGCTCTCACCATTGACGCGTGACCTCTACAAATGATGTACGTTGGAAGAATGGGCACTTGCCTAGTTAACATCACTGTGTGAAAAATAACCAGCCAATATTTTAGCTATTCTCCAAACTTCTAGCAAATATATTTCTCTAACATGACCTAAAATTACAGCTAGGTTAGATGTTCAGAAATAGTCGCACTTTTGTAAAATATGAGTGAGGGCAAGGCATAGCTAGCCAACTCCCCGTGTTAATTGAATGGAGATTTGACCGAAAATATTGGTATCGGACCGCTCACTTCTGAAGGATGCCACAAAAACGGTACAAGCTACATTTTAACTATTCTAAATAGGTTCTAGAAAATATAGTTTTGTAACATGTCCTAAATTTTTTTTTTTTTTTGATGTTTGGAGAGGGTCGCACTTTTGTGTTTTAGGAAGGATATGTAAACGACAGATAACACCAAAAATATGAAGAAATTATTTCCAAACCGTGTTAAGTCAACAATCATTATGTTGCTCATTTTGAAGAATGCTGGTTAACAAAAAGCAGGTCTTTGTCTCATTTCGTGAACAAAGGTACACATACCATTGTTTCCTTTCGTTTCCTTTATAATCGGTTACCCAACTGAAGCTATAATACCAGCTTTATTGCGATGTCGCACATTGAAAACAGACACTTGTGCACAACCAGAGAAGATCTAATTTAATCAGTTGAGCTGCTTCAATGAGTGTTATCTTGGTTTAATAGCTTTTAATGGGGTTTAAGTCCTGCAAAGGTCGAGATGAATTCTACTGTAGACATGACTGCATCATGCGCTAAACCCTATACTAAGGACAAAACCCATTGTCCTAGACAAAACCTGATGTTAACCATCCTACCAAGCCAACTAGTTTGACTCACCTATCCTTGCTAACTGGATTGCGAAATGAAAAATTATAGCAAGAAAAGATTATAGAAAGAGTGAAAGGTGAAACATAGAGATGAGTAGGTTGGGAGCACCCCATAGATAAATCCATGAGGGCAAAATCCAGCTTCTGCACCTACTGGTGCAGGTGCTGGCAAAGGGTTATTTTCAGCTCCTCGACACTGGGACAGTGCCTCCCCTTTTTTTCTAGATGCTTATTTTCAATTCTCATAATTTTCCTCATAATACAACGACAAACAAAAGAAATATATTTTAAAACCTTAAAATTTTAAGGAATTCAATAGAGGGCGTGAATGTGAGGGAGGCCTGAAAACCTCATACTAAATTGCCCCAGGGGGGCACTTCAATATGAAATGGATATAGGTGTAGGGCTGGTACTTTCGCAATAAGGGGCATTCGGTGAGAGCAAAATGTAAAAAATATGGGGTCATTGGGTGAGAACATGACCTTTTTTTAAAATGGAATCTTTGGGTGAGAGCCGAAACAGCGATGCAAAAACCTCGAAAATCGAATTTCTAGTTCTAAATGGCTTCAAATTTCATTGTTTTTTTCAAAATAAGTAACAAAATCAGTGATAAATGAAAGTTGCTGTTCAAATTGAACTTGTAAGGGTCTTTGGGTGACAGATCAAATGGAAAAATAGGGGTCTTCGGGTGACAGAGCATGTGTTCGTAAAAAATATGGGGTCTTTGGGTGACAGCGATGCTGAAAAAAGGGGTCTTAACAGCCCTACATACGCGTCACCTCCAAAGTTGGAGTGCCCCCCGGGTAAATTGCCCCTAAATCGTGACATAGCTGGTTTTCATACAAAACGTTTAAAAACATTTTCATGACCTTTACATACATAACCCAACATTAATGTTATTAAAACGTTTGTTTTTTTACTAAAACCAAAATTATAATCAACCTGTCTAAACCGTTGTAAAAACGTTTTGTTTGCTGTTTAAGATCCCTGGCTCATTCCCCATGTTTTCCTGCTGTGTATAGCCATGCATAGCCATGCATAGCCATGCATAGCCATGCATAGCTATGTATAGCCATGCATAGCTATGTATAGCCATGCATAGCCATGCATAGCCATGCATAGCTAGCCATGTATGTATAGCCATGCATAGCTATGTATAGCCATGCATAGCTATGTATAGCCATGCAT
Organism: Amphiura filiformis; assembly: GCF_039555335.1. Lineage (NCBI taxonomy): Eukaryota > Metazoa > Echinodermata > Ophiuroidea > Amphilepidida > Amphiuridae > Amphiura > Amphiura filiformis. The sequence continues at coordinate 61,921,104 of NC_092645.1, read as the reverse complement.
AGCTATGTATAGCCATGCATAGCTATATATAGCCATGGATAGCTATATGGCCATGTATAGCCATGAATAGCTATGTATAGCCATATGTAACCATGTCATAGCCATGTATAGCCATGTAGGTATATGTATAGCCATGTATAGCAATGTATACAGGGCTGCCAACTTTGAAAAACACATTTCAGTATTCTCAAACCTCAAAATCACCATAGTGCTGTGATCAAGCACAAATCAGCATTTTGAAAATATTACTTACAAAATACAGACAAATAAACAAAGCCATTAACTAAAGATAAACAAACAAGCAAACAAACAAATAAATTAACAAACTTTCAAACAAACAAACAATATGATTAACAAAAAATAAACAAATAAATAAACAATTAACAAACTTATAAAAGATAAACATAATAATTAACATAAAATAATAAACAAATAAACAAACTTATAAAAAGTGAGTGAGTGATTGAGTGAGTAAAATAATTAACAAACAAATAAATAAACAATATAATTAACAAAAAGGTAAACAAATAAACAAACAAATTAACAACAAACTTATAAACAAATAAATAAACAATATAATTAACAAAAAATAAACAAATAAATAAACAAACTTATAAATAAAGAAACGTTGAAACAAACAAGTCATCAAAGTTATAAAAAATAAACAAGTATTACAAAACAATTAACAAAAAATAACAAATAAATAAATACCAAATATAAACAAATAATTAAAATAATTAATAAGTAATAACAAACCATTAAACAATCAAATAAACAATACAATTAACTAACAATAACAAATAAATAAACCAATTGCCCATGGTACTAATTAGTTCGTGCACACTCAGGCACACACTGTACTGCACACAAGGCGGTAAAGGAAGCACCTAGTCGCACTTGTTCTCGTTGGATTATAATCTCCTAATCGATCCTGACGATGTTGCACCTCCTCATGTGCACTGACGATGTGCTATGACATTATGTATGAGTATCAAAAGTTAAAAATTAGAGGTCACCTAAAGGATATTTCCCCGTGATGATTCCTAAAATTATTAACGGAAAAGTGAAAAATTATTGGGCCTATATTTATTTATTTATTTGATTTTATTTGATGATTCCTTAAATTATTAATGAAAATAATAATCATAAGAAATAATAATAAGAAAAATTATTGGGCCTATCTATTTATTTATTTATTTATTCATTTATAAATTTATTTATTTATTTGATGACTCTGTAAATTATTATGAAAATAATAATATTAATAATAAGAAATAATAATGAGAACAATTATTGGGCCTATATTTATTTATTTATCTAATTATTTATTTATTGAATTATTTATTTATTTGATAATAAGAAGAAACATAAGGCCTATAGGCCCTATTTATTTATTATTATTATTAATACATTATTATTATTATTACTATACATTATTATTATTATTATTATACATTATTATTATTATTATACATTATTATTATTATTATTATTGTTATTATTATTATTATTATTTATACTTTATTACATCTTCTCTGATAAATATACAGCCTTTATAGTCAGGTGTATTGATTAGCTGTCGAACAGGCAATCCATACATCGATATCACAAGTGATTGGGAAGTTATAATCCCTCTTGTCCCAGCGAGAACAAGTGCGACTAGGTGCTTCCTTTACCGCCTTGTGTACTGCACAGAATACCTAGAACGCTGTATACGTCATTTAATTAATTATTCATAGGAAATTAGCAGCTCGTATCAATATCATGTAGATAGCTCGTCTCCCAATCAAGGCAGGTGAAATTTTAGCTGGCTTTCTAATTTTATCCAACAATGCGTATAAGGTATGCTGGCTGATAATAATACAAGGAACCAGCAATGATCGATGCCTTTGGTGTGTGTACAATTTTGATTGGACGCACTGTACAGTTCGTAGATTTCTTCTGTTTCTGCAGCTTTTGAAGATAACTTAGGTATGTTTAGTACATTAAATAGTTATTGTAATAGTGTTTTATGTTGTGTATCATTGATTGATGCATGTCTTCTTGTTGTATGTCGTATATTGAATCAGAAACGTCAATGCACGAATGGACATGTTGATGTTCATTTCATGTGTTGAAGATCATAGGGATTTTAGGGTTCAAAGGGTGTGTTTGTTTTGCTGGTTTTTGTAGCATGGATGGCGGCTTGGGGTATGGTGAGTTATATATTTTTAAGAGTACGTATGGTTTTTTATATACTTCTCTATCCTAAGAGCCTTGTTTTTCATTTTATTTAAATATTTTTTTAAATAAATTTATTTATTTTTGTACATGTACCGTATACGTATAACATCCCAAGCTTTTGGCAATGTATGGACCAAAGATTTTGTGCCGATAATTTTAGGCCTATATCAAAATGTATATTTTGGACGATTGTACAGCTATCTTTTCTACCCTATGACGTATGAAAGTATCTTGTTATCAAATTGTCAGCAAAAAACTGGTCATATCGCTAGCATTTTCGATGAAGAAAAATGAGAATATTCACGCCGGGACAGGCCGAAAATCTTACCTCAATCGTAAAATCCACCCGATGCATGTCATAAACAAGCCATTAGATTCATTGTTGTAGCTGGTTGTAGTGTCAGTGATTGTCTCCGTGTATTGTCCTTGCAACTGCCAGATGAGTTGTCAAGCTGAATTTATACTCCATCGCTGAAACACCACATGGAAATCACCTGCGGCGTGGCTGTTAAGAACTGAGCACGCTGACTGGTCCAAGTAGTTTTTTTTAACTAATCTGGTTAGACGTACTTCGCTTTTCGTGGTCGGATCTACATTACCCATGAAGGCCGTCGCGTTCATTGATTGGCTTCACGATTGCGATAAATGGCCAATGAACCAATCACAAAACGGGTTATGGCGCCTGTTAGAAATTTTGCACACGGCACGTCCTGGTGCACTGCGGTGCCATGCTGCATCGCTTTTCTGTAAAAACGAGCGAGTGGTATAAATTTGGCGTAACAGCTGTGATTTATGAAGCATGTCTGACGTTTCTCTGTGGAATTGTTGATTCTCAGCAACGGGATTCCATAAAATTGACAATATATGTAAGTTATTCTGCAGGATCGGTAATAATTAATATATATGTTTTATGTTATGAATAGTGCAAGTTGAAGTTAGTGAGTACGTGGTTTCGTTAAGTACAAAGGTGTTCTCAGGCAGCTTAAAGTGACGGGCTGTCCTCGAAGTACTTCGACTGCTTAACGGAGTTTGCCGAATAGCAGGACACATCTCACGTGAAGTGTGATGTGTCCAGACAGGACATGTACCGGTAGGACAACCATGGATGGTCGATGGTCCTAGCATTTTGCTTTAGGTCCAGGACTACCGGTACTCCAAACCCCCAAAAAATAAATAACCTATCCTTAAAAAATTTTTATGTTTTTTCTTGAATTTTTGATTCTGGTGCCGCAGTTTTTACTTCATCTATATGGCCATGTGTCTTGAACTCGCCCCATTTTGCGTTGCGCAGCCTTTTTGAGCTTATTTACGCCTTCCGAGGTTTATGTTGACATAAAATGTTAAATATGCACTCCACCCCATACAAACTATACATTTCCTGAAAGGAAATTGCATGAGGAATCCAAATATGCCATTTAAAAAATTGTAGGGGGTATTGTTAAGTTGTCCCGACTGAAATTGTCAGCTAAAATTTTACTTTTTCATTTGTTATCTTTCAAGCCATATTTTTTTAACCTCTGCCCCTATCTTTAATTGCTCATCATATTTGAACTCCCCATTAAATTTCCCTTCAGAAAATGTATACTTGTATAGGGGTAGGGCATATATACCTATTTTCTTACTTTTTCGGAAAATGACCTTTTTAAATGACCTTTGTCCTGTGACCTTTGACCCCGCCTTTGACCTAAAACATAGCTTATCTAATACCTCTTTACTTATGGACACTTGGGTCCAAGTTACATGGAGATGGGCCTTTTAATTTGTAAATGGGAGCAATTAAAAAAATATAACGGCAATGCTCATGATGCTGTGTCTTCCATAGGATTTGTACAGCCCGCTTCCTCAGCCACCGCTTCCTCAGCCACCGCCACCCTGAATATTCCAAAAACAAATGGACATATCTCCAACACCCTAAAACACACATTCATGAATTTCGCACAGCATGTAGTATGGAGTTTCAGCTTTAAATTGACACCACACATATGTCTGTAGTACATGTGGTTGTCAAGTTATAAACATTTTGGTGGAAGGATCTGGAAAAATGCAATGCCGCCACCCTTTTTGGGTGGCGAGTTCAAAACACATGGCCATATGTAAATATATAATGTAAATTTTTGTTCTATAATTCGGTTTCTTTTGATGTCAAATTCAAGGAAACATTCTAAGCCGTTTAAAAATATAATTATGCTTCCCGGGTTACATGTACAATGTACATGTATATGATAAAAATGACACATAGAGGAACAGCTCAAAATTTACGACACAATGAAACATCCACACTAAATGATAAAGAGTTCAAGACACATTTCCATATTGCGAGCACATGAAAATTTGTGTATTTTGGCTCCAAATGCGTTTCTTTGACATTTTAAAAAAAATTATAATTTTTGTTTGTTTTTGTGATTTTGAATTTTTTTTCGTATTTTTTTAAAAATCAACCACAAATGATTGCAGTACTTCACTCTAGGGTCAAAACCACTAAAAACGAGCAATTCGGATTTCCAAAAATGGGAAAAATAAAATGTTATTCTAGTCATGTTTACACATATAAAATCAGAGATAACATTTCGAATTCTGACCCAGACAAATATGAGCACGTAAATTAATATAATAAATAATAAACCTGAGAATCAAACATCTTGCTTTGATAAAAAAAATAATATCACAATAGCACTGGATGATTAAAATTGTGTTATCCTTGATTAATGACAATAAAATTATTGTTTAATACAATATTGAAAAAGCAGTTGGTCATCGGGTTTGAACTCGGATCCCCGGATCCGGAGTGGAACGCCTTGAAACCATTGAGCTACGGGACTCTGATATAAATTGCTGTGTCGAAGTACATTATTTATTATATGAATGGGTGCATCGTCCGGAAAGAACAAAAGAATTGTGAAAAACTTGATTTTTTGGCGAATGGGGCTCAGAATTTTTATGTAGGGTATCTCAGAAAATGCTAGGGTATAATTGGAAGTAAATCTGAAAAAAGTAGTGTGTAGGTGATTGCCCGCTAGTGCTGTAGCCTTGTCCAAAAATTCTGGATCAGCATTATTTTCCACCAATTTTCGCTATGAAATACCGGGTGAAATGAAGCAAAAGTGTTTGTTTATTATTAAACAATGGTTGACTGTAGGATTGGTGTCCCTTTTTGAATTAATGAGTTGTCAAGATATTACATTTGGGACTCTAAATAACATTAAACATGGTTTTAGATACAGTTTGCACCCAGCGAAAAATATCATAGAACAATAGAAGTCAAGTGTTTTAATGTTAGGTGTAAATATAGTCTCGCGGGAGCATCTTCTTAGTCTTCTTTAACAGTCTTTTTTTTAAAAACTTGCTGGTCACGGCTACCGCGTGACTCTAATTTACTTAATCCTCCCCATCCAGGTAGTAAATTGTTTGAAGAATTAATTCTTGATTTTGATATTTCTAATCGTGATAGGAAGAAATTTAATTTTTTTATGAAAAATGTTCCCTCTATCTGGATTGATAATCCAAACTTTGATATTTCTAGCTCTGACATATTTAATAATCTGGTTGATAACCTTATCCAAGCTCCAAAAACTCCTCGATATGCTTATTCTATCATGATTGAGAAATGTGTTCCTAAAAAGCGTGTGTGTTTTTGGAATGAGTTTGTTAATGACCCTAAGGATTTGGAATGGGAACAAATTCATCTTCGTAATTTTAAATGTTCAATTGATTCTCGATTTTGTTCATTTTATTTTAAAGTCTTTCACAAAGCTATTGCTTTCAATGATTTTTTGTTCAAAATTAAAAGGAGGGACTCGCCGGAATGTACCTTTTGCAATAAGATGTCAGAAACAATAACCCATGTTTTTTGTGATTGTGAGGTTTGGGATGATACATGTATAGTTAAAACTATTAGAAATAAAGATGATATTGATTTTGATATCTCAACATTTGATAAAAATTTTGGGGTGCCCGATGACATGTTTTTGACATACTTGTTCTTGAGTGTGAAATATTATATTTATGTGTGTAAATTTCAAAACAAACCTCCCACCAGTATTGGTCTTAAGGCTTTTATTAAAATAAATAGAGAAACAGAGTATTTCATTGCTAAGAAGAAAAACAAACTCTCTTGCCACTTTCGTAAATGGAGATTTGACATCTAATTTTCTGTTTTATCTTGTCTTGTTTAGGATGTAATGTGTATCGGACTTTCTGTATAATTATTATTTTTTTCGACTGATTTGGTAATTTTATCATGTATCTAGAATGTTTGGTAGTGTGACTGCATAACTTTGTATTTCTAATTTTTGCTGTCTTGATGTGATTTGTTGCTGATTTTCTTAATTTGTTTGCTGAAATGAATAAAAATTATAAACATTGAAATATAAAAAAAATTTCAATTGTAAATAAATCATCTGTTATAATTTAGGGATGGTGTTTTCCTTTTTTTCTTGCAGGAATACACTATAAAGTACATTTTAATACTTTTTCAAGGCATATTCATTGTGTTCCTTTTAAGCACATTACACAAATATGTGAAGTTCATGATTTGCGACATAGGGTTTTGCACTCAGCCAACTTCAAACATCGCTACTTCCAAAATAATACGATTTGAATGATCAAATTTTCAGATATTATAGCCTGTTATGTGTTAAAGATATTCCAATATCATTTCCTTATATTACGATCCACATTGGTACAATATATTAAGTTGAATGGTTGCGACAGGATTTTCGCCGAATTGCTCGTTTTTAGTGGTTTTGACCCTCTACATTGTAGGTCAAGGGACTCTACAAATCCACAAAATACTTTTTAAAAAACGCTATTTTTAAATCTTTTATTTCTTTTTTAAATGATGGTAGCACTTGATGTTAGGTCAGGCCCTCAGGGACTCTCCAAATCCGTGACAAAAAAATTAAAATTCGCAAAAAAAAAAAAATGGGAAATCACGGATTTTTTTTTTTTTTTTAAAATCAGGTGCGATTTTTGGCCTTCAAAATCGCATATTCTTAGCAGCTCTACTGCTGTGCAAATGAAAAAGACCAGCAACATCTATTGCACTTTTTTTTAATCACCCTGTATATGCTACATTGTACATACATGTATGACATTGCAATTTCTGCATTTTGATCACTTTTTCTTTGAAGAAAGTTGGTGGTGGATGTTTTAAAATAGAAGAGGATCGCATAGTACAGTAAATTACATTGTACATGAATTCTAACTGGCACTCACATTTCACTCTATTGCAGACTAGTGTCTTGTACCATCTTGATTTGTCATGATGGAGGATGAGATGAATGGCACAGTAAGCAGTTCTTTGAAGAGACCAGGCCAAGATGTAGAGATGATGCCTGAGAAAAGGCCTAAACAAGATGGTAAGTGGCCAGAGTTAGGGACCGTTCACAAACACTTGTTGGGGGGCCTGTTGCAAAAATGGGGGCCCTTAAAAGTTTTGACTAATCCGACACATTATGACACCCCATTGAATCCAATGTGACTTCAAGAAGCAAAGTTACAAGCATTTGATTAGACCAAGGTCCAGTTGTAAAAGTGACAAACGGTTACGGTTCGCTATCTCTAAGGTTCGCTATCTCTAAGGTTCGCTATCTCTAAGGTTCGTTATCACTAATTACGAAAAAGGTCCGCTATACCTAAGGTTCGATATCGCTAATTTTGAAAAAGGTTCGGTATTTCTAAGGTTCGATATCACTAATTTTAAATAAGGTTCGCTATCTCTAATTTTAAATAAGGTCCGCTATCACTAATTTATTGAAGGTTCGCTATCTCTAAGGTTCGCTATCACTAATTTAAAATAAGGTCCGCTATCTCTAATTTTAACAATCCCGGTATCCCTAAGGTTCGCTATCTCTAATTTTAAATAAGGTCCGCTATCTCTAAGGTTCGCTATCTCTAAGGTTCACTATCTCTAAGGTTCGCTATCACTAATTTCAAATAAGGTTCGCTATCTCTAATTTTAAATAAGGTTCGCTATCTCTAATTTTAAATAAGGTTAGCTATCTCTAATTTCAAATAAGGTTCGATATAGCGGTCCTTATTTAAAATTAGAGATAGCGGACCTTATTTGAAATTAGAGATAGCGGACCTTATTTAAAATTAGAGATAGTGGACCTTATTTAAGATTAGTAATAACGAACCTTAGGTATAGCGAACCTTAATCGAAATTAGTGATGCTTGAACCTTAGAGATAGCGAACCTTAATTAATTAGGGATAGCTTAACCTTAAACAAAATTAGTGATAGCGAACCTTAGGTATAGCGGACCTTTATTGGAATTAGTGATAACTTGAACCTTAGAGATAGCGAACCTTCAATAAATTAGTGATAGCGGACCTTATTCAAAATTAGTGATAGCGAACCTTATTTTAAATTAGTGATAGCGAACCCTATTTAAAATTAGTGATATCGAACCTTAGAACTAGCGAACCTTATTCTAAATTAGTGATATCGAACCTTAGAAGTAGCGGACCTTTTTTTTAGGTATAGCGAACCTTTTTCTCAATTAGAGATAGCGGGATTCTGATCTCCATAGACTTTACACGTTAGTGATAGCGAACCTTAGAGATAGCGAACCTTAGAGATAGCGGACCTTAGAGATAGCGGGATGTCACCGTGACAAACTGGCCTATACAAAACTCCAAGGACTAGACATCTCGGTTTGAAAGTGGTGAATGGCTAATTTATGCGTGCCTTTAATTTAAAACAAAAGGAAGAAAAGAAAACTGAAAAAAAAGAACTGACAAATAAAATAGAAGTACAGAGAACTAAAAACTGAACTAAAAACTGCTAAAAATAAAGTTTCATCAAAGAAAGTGTGTTGTGCTTGTTGGAATCTTTTTGCGCCTTGTATAGGCCAGATTGTCACTTGTAAAACTGGACCTTCGTCTATTCAATTGCTTGTAACTTTACTTCTGGAGGTCACATTGGATTCAAGGTGGTGTCATAATGTGCAGCATTGGATAGTGCATCTATTTAAAAAAAAAAACCAATATTGTTCAGTTTTGAAATTGTGATGTTGTTTTCAAGTGTAAGGATACTTTTTTGGTGCAGTATAGTTATCCCACCACACCAAGCTTGGAAACGGGGGGTGTCAACTTTGGTTTGGGTGGGGATGTGGTATTGGGACTCTGAAAAACTACCCAACTTTAATTTAAACCAAATTTAAAGGATGACAGACCCGATGCTTTGATGGATTTCAATGGGACTTGGCCACAATGACTCTTGTACATATATGTGTGGGGTCATCTTGGGTCATTTTACAAAGATATTTAAAAAAAAAAGTATTATTATAAGAACCACAACAGCCTCTTAAATGGGTGTTCATGGGTTTGTTTCCCCTAGTTTGTCGCACTTCTGGTTTTTTTACAAACACAGCAAAAGCCAGCAAGCCCCAGTTCAGAGAACAGCCCTTTTGGCAGCGACACATTTTTTGCACCGCATAATTTACTAATCTACTTGTGTAATTAGGCCTAAAAAAATTGTTTGATTGGCGTAACCCGACCGACCCTAAAAATAGGCCCTACCTTCAAAATTTTTCTTATTTTTTTGCAAAAAATGAATAAAAAAATATAAAAAAATTAAAATTTAAGGAAAAAAGAAAAAAAATCATGATTTTTAGCTTAAAAACCTACCTAATTTTTTTTTTTCATGTTACGCTAATCAAACAATTTTTTTTAGGCCTTATTGTACATCTTACATGTATAAAAATGCTACTCAACTCCAAATTGTGTAGCAAATTAATAAAATTGTGTCACATTTTGCTACGCAATACCAGCTATTTCCAACACTGCTCTTGGCTCTAAGTCCAGGAACTCCAATCCAAATCAAAAATCAAAAAAAAAATTGTCAAAAATTATGTCAAAAACTGCATTTAAATTTGGAAGAAAAATTAAAACATGTAATTTGCGCTGTAAAGAATGTAATTGAGTGTTTGTAGCAAGCCCACCATACTATCTTACAATACAATTTATGAGAGTAGATTGATAAAATTCTTCTTGATGTAAATTCTTTGTAGATGTACTTGCATGTATGTAAAGCTATCTTAATTAGTATACCAATTATCCAGTTCATCAATCAGAGCTCCATCTGGGTTAAGTTCTAATTCTATTTTGTAATAAAAGTCTCGTTAACATAACGATGGAAGTAATTAAGCTCCTGGGTGAAACAGTCATGCATCTGTTTTTAACCCCTTCTCTGTAGCTACAGTGATAATACTCATTGTCAGAGTTGTGTGTGTATAAATAATATCTAACAAACATTCTCATTTGATTGTACCCATTGTGGTCTTTGTGGGGGAAAAATAGACTGAATTTACTTAAAAAAGAGAAATTTGGGGCAGAATGGAAAATTAATTAAAGAAACTTGTGAGAAAATACCTGAATTATCTAAAATAATTCCAACATTACAAATTTATCATACTTTTCAGACATACAGTACATGTGTACATAGTACACAATTGTTATACAAGCATGGCTACAATGGCCCATTTGCTGATTGCTGAAGAAGATCTGTAAAGGAGACCTCTCAGTCATACTGTGCATCAGCTAAATTGGGAATTACATCTTTTAAAAATAGGAGCTCTGGAGATTTCTCGGGAAAATAAAATCATGTGCAGACATGACAGACAATGTTGCTTTTTTTTTATTGAATTTTCAGAAAATAAGGAACATTGTGGGTACATATACCGCGTTAAGGGGGTACTACACCCCTGGCCAATTTTGTGCCTATTTTTGCATTTTTCTCAAAAATTATAGTGCATTGATGACAAGTAATAAGATATGTTTATTATAGGGGCAAGAACTACAACTATATACTGCACTGAAAAGTCAGCAACTCAAGGCGAGTAGTTATTGATTTATTGATCAAATATTGGTTTTCCCTCATTTTTGACTGTTACTCTACAACTGTTGTCTGTGCTGAAATAAAATTTCCAGTGCAGTAGTTGTAGTCCTTGCCCCTATAACATATATATCTTACTTGTCACCAATGCGCTATAATTTTTGAGAAAAATGCAAAAATAGGCACAAAATTGGGCAGGGGTGTAGTACCCCCTTAAGCTTTTCTCATTGAACCATGTGGGGGGATATGTCTGGAGGATCCAGACATTAATTATAAAATCATACAGTCTTACATGACAGATGCTGTTCAGCTGGGGTTCAGCTTTACTATTTCAGATGCTAATTAGTATGGACTAACGTACACATATGTTTATACATGTACATGTAGAAAGATGACCGGGGGGATGTCTGGATCCAGACATTATTTACAAAATCATACAATTTTACATGACAGATGCTGTTTCAGCTTTACTATTTCAGATGCTGATTAGTATGGCCAAACATTGCACACATGGTAGAATCTGGACCAAAATTGAGGGCGCATTTTTTGTGACATTTTGCAATGCCCCTTTAACTTTATAGTATAAAATTCCAATTATAGCTATACTTGTAAACAACAGGTGTAAAGAATATTGCATACCGTATTGTTTGTAATAAACGCCCCGGGGGCGTTGCATTTTTCCAAAAGGGGGGCGTTTATTGGAAGTGAATTGTCAGTGAAAAAGCTTAAAAATCGGGTTCAATTTCCCGATGGTGCTCCTATTAAAAGGAGGGATTTACGACTATACATGATGGCGGCGCCCACGGAAAATGATATTTTTGTGGGAAATACAACAAAATTACACCTGTAAGTGCATTGAATTAGTGAAATTCTAGCATAATTAGGCAATGAAATGGATGGGAGTTGAGTCATGATAGGTTTTGTCCATTCAATTTAGTGATCGTGACTGATATGACCGATGCAAGTTTTAAGCTTACATGTACCTACACGATATGGCATGGAAATGTTTGCATTTTTGTCAATTTATCACAGAAAAATTGGAGGGGGGCGTTTATTAGAGGGGGAGCGTTTATTACAAACAATATGGTATAACATTAATGATGTGCCCACTGCCATTGAGTAGTATTGGAATTGGTATGCCAATGCATGGCAATATATGGTGTCCCAATAAAAATACAAATTAACACCCAAATTACACCCTCAATTATATGTACCGGTATGTACACAGTTTTATGAAACAATCCGGCAGGAGGGGGGGGGGGGTATTTCAAGTTGTATATCACCCGGCACCCGCACATACAAGGACTTTAAAAAAGTACAGTACCCAAAGCAAGTATGTTTCATTGGTGTACATTGGCCCCAAAGCAAGTCCTTACACAGTTGTTTTCCTACCCTAAGCAAGTATTTTAGTGTGAGTTGTGATGAACGCACCTAAACCCGCCCAAAAAAGTACATGTTTTGACGAGTTTTTGAGCACAATTTCCCCCGAAATTTCACCTTAATTTCAACCGATTTTTGTTGGCATTTTAACGCTGTGTTATAGCTACCTTTTTTAAGTTATATGTGTGTGATTATTAAAGGTACATGTACCCTTTCTTGCCCTGTTTTTGCTACCATAAGCGAAATACTCCCATATCTCGGCCGGCTGTGAAAAAAGACCCTTTTGAGATTTTAGGTGTGTTCATTGCGACTCATAAGTCATAACAATACTCTAAAGATAGAAAAACAATTGCATAATACTTGCTTGGGTCCATTTTTAACTTATGGGCTGTGCAATAATTATGAGCCCTGGAGGAGGGTAAAATTGGGGGGAAAGAAATTTTTGGCGAGCGAAGGGGGGGGCAAGCAATTTTGGCCAGCCGAGGGGGAGGGCAGGATATTTTGACACACATTCATGGGGCACCTTTTAAATAAAATGCTCTAAAAAGGCTTAGGGAAACAGTAGGCCTACAGAAATGCTTTAAGAGGTACTACACCTGCCCAATTTTGTGCCTATTTTTGCATTTTTCTCAAAATTATAGCGCATTGGTGACAAGTAAGATCATTATATTATAAGGGCAAGGACTACAACTACTGCACTAGAAATTTTATTTCAGCACAGACAACAGTTGTGGAGTTACAGTCAAAAATGAGGGAAAACCAATATTTGATCAATAAATCAATAACTACTTGCCTTGAGTTGCTGAATTTTCAGTGCAGTAGGTGTAGTCCTTGCCCCTATAATATACATTATATCTTACTTGTCACCAATGCGCTATAATTTTTGAGAAAAGTGCATAAATAGGCACAAAATTGGCCAGGGGTGTAGTACCCCTTTAAATATGCAAATTTTCTTTTCTTGCAGAATAAATTTGCAGGAATCATTTGATTCTTGCAAATCAACTTCTGTGGACATATAATTATAAACTACTTTGATTTACGCAAATCTGTTCACAAGAATATATAGGTTAGTTTTAGGGTTTGTATTTAGAATGAACCATTAATCCTAAGGGGTACTTACATATTAAGGCATACAGGGAAGGCCGTTACAATGAGCCTGTGGGGAGGGTAAAATTGGGGGGAAAGTAATTTTTGGCGAGCCAAGAGGGGGGGAAAGCGATTTTTCGCATACATTCATGGGGCACCTTTTAAATCATACGCTCTAAAAACAGTACAGAAATGGTTTAATATGCAAATTTTCCTGCTCGCTCTGCTCGCATCATTATATCGAGACCATTTAAGGTTTGCAAATTGGGATCCAAAAAATTTGCCATGTGCAAGGGGGGGGGGGGAAGATTTTTTGGCGGGCTGAGAGGGGGGAAAGCAATTTTTGGTAGGTCGAGCAATTTTTGGCAGGCCGTTTGGAAATTCCCCCCACCCTGAGGGCTCATAATTATTGCACAGCCCCTAGAAGAAAACATTCTTCCCTTTGATACTTAGGAAGCTCCTTATATGCGGATGATATACACCCGGGGCCGGGGGGGGGGGGCACTTCCATGACAGATATGCATCATGTGCCTCGGGATAGACCCCCTTTTCAAACCGGCTTGTACCCAATGACCCCCTTTTTTGTGTTATGGTCCTACCTATTACCCAATGACCCCCTTTAAAAAAATTCATGTACTCAATGACCCCCTTTTTCTATTTCCTGCTATACCCAATTACGCCCTTTTAATTCCCAAATTTAGGTGGTATTTGTGTTCTCCTCCAGAAATAATGAGATATTTCACATTTCCAAGGTGGCCAAGTTGTTTTTACGCAGTTTGGCACTTATTTACGTGTACTTAATGATACTCCCATTTTACTTTTTGTTACCCCAATGACCATCCTTTTTTCAAAGTTTCATACCGAATGACCCCATTTTTATTCAGGTTGTGTACTGAATGACCCCATATTTTTGTAATTGTACATTTGACCTGAATGCCCCTACTTTAACATGGCCGAGGCACATCCCTGCCATTTCAGATAGGGAGTGCCTCCCCCGGGGATATACAACTCGAATAAACAGATATGGGATACATACAGTATCAACATAATAATGGAAATTGAATGTGTGATTGTCATCTGCATGGCAATTAATACATAGATTATATTTGTCCATTTCAATTTCTCATGAATGTGTGGGAGTGTTTGCATCTGGTGAAATCTGAACCACCTGGAGGTTGGTTTCAAATGTGTCACTATAGGGTCTGGAACATACTGTCTGGCAGGACATAGTTCGATAACCCCAATATTTTGTACATTCTTATATGAACTTTCTATGTGTTGGGTACAAAAACTCATAATCCAGAACTTGAGGTGACATTTTTAGATATGGTTATTCAGTGGGGGTTATGAACTGTGCCATTGGAGTTGCAACCATTTTGGCTTACAGCTTGGTATACTGCTGGATATGAGATCAGATCTTACAAAATTAGAGCAATGTTACAAAGGTGGTTAAGGTCCACAGAATGTAGGTTGAGCCATGTACATTGTATAATTTATATCCCCTTCTTGAATACTATAAAAGCATGATAAGGTCCATAGAATGTAGGTTGAGCCATGTACATTGTATATTTTATATCCCCTTCTTGATTACTATAAAAGCATGATAAGGGAAGCCAAGCAGGTTATTTGGGGTAGGGTAGGATTTGTTTAGGTCAGTTTTAGGGTTTGTATTCAGGGGTAGCGCTAACTTGCGCCATGGGGTCATAGGCGCATTCTTTTAGCTTTTGGCACACAAAATTACCATTTAAAGGTTGCTAAAGGGTCATTTGAACCCTTTATTTCTATTGTTTTGGATCCATAGTTTCACAAAATTTTGAATTTTTGACCCATTATTTGAAAACCTAGCGCTACCCCTGTTTGTATTTAGAATGAACCATTAATCCTGAGGGGTATGGGTCTCAATTTTGTAATATTTCCCCTTAGAAATAAACACACTTTGATATTCTTGAGTAGCACCATTTTAATCAAAACCCTTCCAGTTTTTGATTGTAAACAAAATTTCAAAATAATGTTCAGGGTTTTAATATCATCCTCTCTATAATTAATAATAAAAGACAAATTTTTGGTGATCCATATTTTGCAAATCTTAGAATCCATTTAGCATGTGCAACTGCAATTTATACTATATAATTTATTGTTGTTGTTGTTGTTGTTGTTGTTGTTGTTGTTGTTGTTGTTGTTGTTGTTGTTGTTGTTGTTGTTGTTGATCCATATTTTTCAAATCTTAGAATGCATTTAGCATGTGCAACTGCAATTTATACTATATAATTTATTGTTGTTGTTGTTGTTGTTGTTGTTGTTGTTGTTGTTGTTGTTGTTGTTGTTGTTGTTGTTGTTGTTGCTGTTGTTGTTATGCCAGAGGATCTTCAATTTCTCCTGGCAGCTTTCGGTTCATGCTGGCTACAATTCAACATATACATGTACACAGCCACTATTCTATATTCTTATATTCTATGTGTACTGAATAATAGCAAACATGCTGATGTAAATAGCTGCCTTAAAAACCTCCATTACACAACATATTATATTTTTGTTCTATTCCAGAGGATCTTGAATTTCTCAGCTGGCAGCTATGGGTTCATGCTGGTTACAACACAAAATCCTCTACTGAACTATTGAAGGAATACATAAGCAGAGGTGCCAATGTTAATTGCTGCCTCAAACCATCAATTACTGAAAATATGAAACCTGATCAGGTAATGATGAAAAATGCAATATATTGAGCCCTGTAGACGGGCCTGTACATGTAGACCTTGACCTATTTTGTGTAACAAAACATCCAAAACAATGCAACGTTTCTCATTTTGATTTATTTTTGCCAAAAGAACGGCTTGATTAAAATTGGAGCATTTTTTAGTTGTAGACACCTGTAGACCCCAAAATTCTGACTTTTTCTTGTTGAAATTTTGCCTATAACTCAAGAACTGTATGTTGGAGACAGGTCAAACTTTTTTTTTCCGGAATCCATGTGATGCGAGTAATACATTGATATGGACCAGTTGACCAACTTTGAAATTTCACACCTACATAAGGGACCATTTTGGATTCATGCAAATTAGGAGTTCCACAACTTGGATTTTCTTGGACTTTTGCTGTGTTATTTATGCTTTCTGAAATGAATTAAATGATTAAAAGAAATGCTTAATGGATTCTTTACGATTAGTGGTGGGTTAACCCCTTATTTCCTTAAGGGATCTGGAATGAGCGTTTTGAGCGTTTCGACAGTATTTTTAGGGACATGAGAGCACCTCAGGCGTGTCGAATTGCATTCTGAATCTGAAGCATGTATATCTGATATCAAATAATTTTTATAATATAATACAAATTTTATGACAAATTATAAAAAATTGATATTTTTCAAATTTTTGATATATAACAGTCCTCAAAGTAAATTTTATAAATCTAATGATTATTCTTAAAGTGTATGTAGCTGGGAGGAATAGCCGACGATCAATTGAAAATTTTGACCTTTCATATTGAAGATATGGATTTTTTCCCAAAAAGCCCTAATTTTTTTGGTGTTTTGGGAAAAAAAATCCATATCTTCAATACGAAAAAGGTCAAATTTTTCAATTGATCGTCGACTTTTCATCCCACCTACATACACTTTAGGTATAAATCATCAGATTTACAGTACTGTTAAATATCAAAATATCAATTTTTAATGATTTGCCATAAAATGTGTATTACATTGCTTAATTTCAAAAATCAAAATTATTTGATATCAGAAGGACATTCTTCGTATTCAGAATGCAATTCGATATGTCTGATGTGCTCTAATGTCCCACAATAAATACTGTCCAAACGTTCATACCCCAGCCCTTAATTTGACTGGGCAATATAAATTAATTCCCTCTAAATTATTGCTTCAAAAATATAAAATGAAATTTAAATGTTCAATATTGTCTTTTTTGCAGGAGAGTACTTTAAATAGACACAAGTTTTTCTGCAGTGATTTATATGTTGCCGCTGTAAGTATCAATTGGTGGATTACAATTAATTACTATTATTTTTTAATTACTTTTGTTATTATTGCTGTTGTTGTTATCAGTGTTTTACGCACCCACACACATTATTCATTGTACATCAGAGATGCCAACCCTCCCGATTTGGTCGGGAAGCTCCTGAAAAACAGACCTAACTCCCCATCTTCTCAAACTCCTCTCAATTTTATGTAAAAAATGCATAAACTCAGGCATGAGAATTTTCAGGCTTTTGCCTGAATTCAGGCAGTTTTATTGTCCAAATTTACACATTTTAATTTATTTTTAGCCTATTTTGGGCCAGGAGCTTAGGGGGGGGGGCATTCGACCCCTGTCAGGGGGCCTAAGGCGGCCTCTGGACCCATCTGATTTTTGGGCTAAAAACCTTCTTATTTCCTATTCTCGAATGTTGGCATCTCTGTATACATATCCAGCCAGAACAAAACATTTTCAACATTATTTGCAAAAGTTAGAGAAGGTTTCCATAAATGTCACATTAAATACAGGTGTAAGAAGTATATAAATGGTATACCGTATTTCGTCAAATAAACGCCCCCGGGAGCGTTACATTTTCCCAAAGGGGGCGTTTATTCAAGGTCATTTTAGTACGAAAATTCCCGTTAAAATCATTAGGTAAGCTTAAAAGTCACGCTAAAATGACGAACTATGACCTTTTGACACTGACTTTTGGTTCACTTCCGGGTTCGGATGCAGATTTTCGCCATTTATTGCTGCTACTCGCGACCATGTGAGCAACTTGATAAGCTTACTACACAAGATAGCATGGAAATATCGGAATTTTTGAAACATCTTGGTTGAAAAAATTGGAGGGGGGCGTTTATTTGAGGGGGGGCGACTATTCGATGAAATACGGTAAAATGTTTTCACATAACATTCAAAAACATTAACTGCAAAATATTCTAGTGTTGTTAATAAAATATTTGGCAAAAAGTGTTTGCAAACATTATTTTGCAAAATCTTTTTTTGTATTTTAACATGTGGTTGCAGTGTGTTTTCATACAAAACATTTTAAAATGTTTTCATGACCTTCATGAAACCTGACATTTATGTTAATAAGACATTATTACCAAAACCAAAATGCAAAATATTTGTTTAAAATGTTTTAAAAACATTTTGCATTTACTGGGTAGTTTATACAGGTGATGACATTCATATATGTTGCTAATATTCATTTTAACGATCGGCAAAAAAGGGCTCAAATTTTTTGTTTCTTATTCTTTTGAGCAACTTCTTGGTGACCAGAAGTTCACTCATCATGGGATTTGCATAACAATGTAACAATTCTAAAATGCTAAAATTGCAACAATGTAAAAAACTTAAAATTGAGTAATCTCAACATTATACTCATATCCCTTGATCATGTCACACATATGCAATACAATCATGCGTAACCACAGAGGAGTAAGATAAGACAGCGCCATTTATTGCTGCTACTCGCGACCATGTGAGCAACTTGATAAGCTTACTACACAAGATAGCATGGAAATATCGGAATTTTTGAAACATCTTGGTTGAAAAAATTGGAGGGGGGCGTTTATTTGAGGGGGGGCGACTATTCGATGAAATACGGTAAAATGTTTTCACATAACATTCAAAAACATTAACTGCAAAATATTCTAGTGTTGTTAATAAAATATTTGGCAAAAAGTGTTTGCAAACATTATTTTGCAAAATCTTTTTTTGTATTTTAACATGTGGTTGCAGTGTGTTTTCATACAAAACATTTTAAAATGTTTTCATGACCTTCATGAAACCTGACATTTATGTTAATAAGACATTATTACCAAAACCAAAATGCAAAATATTTGTTTAAAATGTTTTAAAAACATTTTGCATTTACTGGGTAGTTTATACAGGTGATGACATTCATATATGTTGCTAATATTCATTTTAACGTATCGGCAAAAAAGGGGCTCAAATTTTTTTGTTTCTTATTCTTTTGAGCAACTTCTTGGTGACCAGAAGTTCACTCATCATGGGATTTGCATAACAATGTAACAATTCTAAAATGCTAAAATTGCAACAATGTAAAAAACTTAAAATTGAGTAATCTCAACATTATACTCATATCCCTTGATCATGTCACACATATGCAATACAATCATGCGTAACCACAGAGGAGTAAGATAAGACAGAGCGCGTACCACCAGTCAAAGTCCCCGTGTATTGTATGCTACCAGTTCTCGCATATTCATGAGGGCCGATTGTTCGATCGTGTCGTGTCAAACAATCACGCCAGCGCTTAGAGCGTTGTGTGCTTTCCCGATTACGCGATAGACCATAAAAATACGTGGTAATTGCGTAGCAGTCTCGCCTGTCGCATTTCATGGAACAATCGGCCCTCATTATCGGATGAGGCGGAAATTTTGACGGGTGGTACGCGCTCTGTCTTATCTTACTCCTCTGTGTGCGTAACACACTTGAAACATGTCATCCATCTTGTATTTTTATTTCAGATTGTGAAGTCTATCTGCAAGGTAGTAACCCAAACCTATTATGGCTTGCCTGGAACAAAGATAGTAGAACAACAAGATATACAGGAGATTGAAGTGGAAACATGTGATGTTCAGACGGTAAGGGTTATTATTATTATTTTTTTTTTTTGCGTTTTTTCGGGTATTTTGACCTGTGAATTTTGACCCGGGTAGGCCAAGGACGGGCGGGAATTCGGGTACCCGGGAATTGGTGAGAGCCTTAATAATTACACACTACAAGATCCTATTGTGGCCACCCGCACAGGTACACTGTCGCCAATGTACCTACATGTACACAGTACCAAAGCTGCTACTGCACAGGACCCACCAGCAGTGGTACATGTACTGTGCTGGTACAACACTGGTACTCCCGTGGTACTGCACAGTACCAGCCTAGACAGTATACCTGTGCAGGCGGCCCAATAGGAATCTGAATTAATTACTAGATTATTAATCACAGTATTTTGTGTTTTTGTTTGTATATTGTAGCAAGCTGCTAGGAGTCCTCTTCACCAGGCTGCTGCAGCTGGCAATGTTGAAAGCTGCAAGGCTCTGCTTGAGGCTGAGGCTGAGTACTCAGCTACAGATGAGGTAGGTATACCGTCAACCAAAATGGTCTCATTCCAACAACACATTCAAAAGTCATTCTGCATTGCACTGTATTGTCCACTCTCCAATAAGCTCTGCTTAAAGCCCAGGCTCTGTACTCTTCCAAAGATGAGGTACAGATAGTTCATTTTGTGCATGCTTATGACTGCTTGAATACTTTGGTGACATTTTAAATAAGATTTGAGAAATTTGGTAATTTCATCTCGACACACTGTATATCAAATTACCTAATGCTAAAAATTTTGTTTGTATAATAGATGGACCACACGGCTCTTCATGTATCATCATTTTATGGTAGCAGTGAAGTGTGTGAGCTTCTCATCACTAAAGGGGCAGATCCTGATGCTGTTGATAAGGTATGTATATGACTGGTGTGAATATGGCTTCCATCTTGTTTGCCTGTTGCTCACGTTGTGGTTGGGTGCTTGGATTTGTATTGGCACTTATCGGTTACTCAAACCATTTGCATCATTTTCCAATACCTTTGAAAGGAAGGTTTTATTTCAAACTCTAATAGTGACCCGCAGGTCAAATTGCAAGAATTGTACATTAAACACACCTAAACAGACACAATGCAATTTGGCAGGCAGCAGCTTAATCAGCACCAATATTGCAACATTGAAACAAACAACTATACAAACATCCAATCCAACCCAACCCCATCCCCCAGTAGGCAATGAGGATAAAGTGCCTTGCCCAAGGACACAACACGTTGGCACGGCGGGGCTCGAACTCGCAACCTATGGATTATGAGTCTGTCGCCTTATCCACTCGGCCACACGTGCTCCCATTGTCATGTGCAATAAGGAAGATATGCAAATCAATATACTTAGGTGTGAAAAAAGCCCAGTTTTAGATACAAGAGGAAACCGGACAACCCAGAGAGAAGACCTGCGAGAGCAAGTATGGACTGAAAACCAAATGCATGTAAAGTCATTTGGGAATGGCTAGGACTCCAACCCGGGACCTCAGTGGTGTAAAGCGATGACTGAGCCACTATGCTGACACACTCCCCCTTGCTTATGGAAGCAAAATGACATACCTCATATACTGGCAAATTTAGATATCAAGTGTGTGTTTGTATCATTCTGTGTGTGACGTTCTAACATGTAAGGGATGAAATCAAAACTCGACCGGCGGTTCCATCTGGTTCCGTCCGGTTGCCATTATTTAAAACAATAGCAACGGACGGAACCGCAGTCAATCGCCGGTCGAGTTTTGATTTCATCTAAAGGCCTAATAAGTAGAAATCTTTATACCATATAAAGCGTCTTGCTATAGTAAACAGCATTTACCATTCCATTTCAGCTTCCCACAAAAAATGCCAGAGGTGCATTATTTTGGTCTCCATCCATGACAATCCAACATTTCTGACTTTCCATAGCATTGCCACCTTTATTAACAAAACTAGGATTTAGTTTTTGTATTGTGTTCTCATACTTGCATTTGTTTTCTTCTTCAGATGGGCAGAACACCTCTTCATTATGCCTCTATGGGTGGCCATGTAGAGATATGCAAATTATTACTCAAAGCTAATGCATCCAAAGGCGTCACAGATTCGGTAAGCAACTATGGTTTTGTGTTTACAAATTGGGAGTAGCCTAAGTCTTGGCGTAATTACAGTTTGGCTTGAGCAGGTTGGACATTTCCCTTTAATATTTTTCTTTATTGAGCCCAAAGACTAACTGACTCCACCATGTTTGCGTGTCGCTCATGGAGGGCTATATAGCTTGGAATCTTTTGGATAATGTGTGCTGTGTGCACAAGCCATTCTAACGCTTAAGCTTGAAGAGGCATATTATTGTTCAATATTTGGGGGGTTTTTTGCTGATAAATACCGGAGGTACAATATTTTTATTTCCATGCGTGACAAACAAAAATGGTGGATTTACCATAATGTTATGCATAGTGGCTGCACCAGGAATTTTTTCCGGGGGAGCATTGAGGGGGCCAAGTGAATTTCAGGGGGGTCAAAATCAACAAATTACCGGAAAATGGTGAAATTTTTGTAATTTTGGGTTTTTACTGGGGGCAAGAGTTCTGACTGGGGGCATTTGCCCCTCATGCCCCCCCTCGTGGCACCACCACTGGTTATGCAAAGCACAATTCTGAATTGGTACTCTTTGGATCTAATCTCGTTATCTAAGCCAGACTTTTGCCCATTGTCGTATTTGTTGTATACACTTGGTTTCAGAGAAGAACTGCAGTCCCTGGCTCAGATCGATGCAAGCGCCATGTTAATGAGCGACATACGCATACCTGCCAACTACTCCGATTTTCGCGGAGTTACTCCGATTTCCCGAGTTTTAAATAAAGTTTTTTTATAATTTTTTTAAAATTTCTTTTCCAAAGTTTTGGCGACTTTGGAGAACCACTGGACCTATTCTGAAGTGCTAGGATCATTCACAGTTAATTTGAAAACAATTGGAAAAAATTACAAAAAAATTACAGTTTGTTATCCTTAATATGCTAACCACTAACTAATGTTTACCTCTTCATCTAGCACATATTATAAAATGCATGGAAAACCAATGCATGTATAATATTGTGATAGATGAAGAGGTAAACATTAGTTAGTGGTTTCCATATTAAAGATAACAAACTGTAATTTTTTTTTGTAATGTTTTCAATTTTTTTTTTCCAAATCATCTGTGAATGATCCTAGCACTTCAGAATACATCTAGTGTTTCTCAAAATTCAACAAAACTTTGACATGTTTTTTGTTAAATGTTTTTTTTTTTTTTTATGAATTTTTAACTTTGTATTGTGCATCATATCAATGTCTTATCAGTCACGTAGGCCTTGTTAATTATGTACAAAAGTATAGGAAACTGCATTTTTAAAAGCACATTTTCTGTGTGAAGGAAGCATATTTTTCAAACTTATAAAAACAGGTCCCAGAATGTTTTTTCACATTTTTTCAAAGGTTGTAGTCATCAAATATGTGTTGAAATTGTTGCTAGATATGGAGTATAAATCCCTCCTCAAAGTGTATAAAAGCCTAGGGCTTCATTTTCACCTTGTTGTTTTTCTATAAAATGTGTCTAATGTGAAGGGGCTTATAAGGGTTTTTACAGTGTAGAAACCCTCTAACTTTGGGGCCGCCCCTCAAACCCTGACCAGGGCTTTGCCCTGGACCCCACCAAGGGCCCTTAAGCGAGCCCCTGGACCCCGCCGTCAGAGGCGATACTACGGGCGCTTCGCGCCCTACGATCGCCATGTACTCTGTTTTCTAGGTTTTCAATGTTGGCAGGTATGCATACGCGGAGGTCTGTGTTCCCTTCAAGCGTGCCAATCTACGCAGACCAGCGTAACTAGCCAATCATAATATCGGTCTGTTGTTATGATTGTCAGATGATTGAATCGGCCAATCAGAACCCCACTTCCATGTTTACGCTGTGCACGCTCTAAAAATGTAAACAGCTGCTGTTCTTCTCTGCCACAAACTGTAGTAACTCATCCCTGCATCACATAAAGTTTGTTTAGCTTATATAAGGTGAAAAAAATGAGAATCATAACATTGTGTATTGATATAGAATGGCATGCACTTATGCTTAGTTTTTGCGTTATGTAATGCATGACTGGTGCACACTACGTGAATTTATGTGAACGCACGTGGGGACTTAAAAATGCGCACAGTAACAAAAACCAAATAATTTTTGCCTATTATAAGCCGAACAAACTTAAGTCAGATATGCAAGAAATCTCAGTAGATAAGGTTCTTAGTACATGTATCTGATCCAGAATGTTGACTTGCATACATTTCAACAACACCTGTTGTCTTTATCAACACTTGATGGGTAGTGACTGCTATTGGCAATCAACGCTAGAAGTAGTCCCAGCGTTGATCTTGAGAGTTGCCAGTTGGTTTTTGTCCAAGGGATTTTTTAGATCCCTGTAGACTAGAGTTTACTCTACCGATCCTGATGAATTTGTTCAAGCATACAAGAAATCTGTTACATAGTTTATGTACTTTTTCTGTATTTCAGTATGACAAGACGCCTCTTCATTGGGCTACATGTTGCTATAGATCAGAATGTGTCAAGCTATTGGTTAATGCTATTGTAGCACTGGATGCTATGGACAAGGTAAGGTGTCACATGTATACACACACGCATCCCATCTTGTAAAATGTGTAGAACGGGGACCATGAAAATGGGGACATCAATAAAAACATATCATTTTCATTGGTATATGCAATTAGATACACCCCTGCACAATTCTATAATGTGTAAAATGGAGATATCATTACTTGCATATATCAGTTAGAAAATTAAAATTTGCCGTCTAGAACCATGTCCTCGTTGCACCGGTGAACTTGAGATTTAGTGTGCATTTATTATCACACTATGCAATAGGGGTACATACCAAAAATGGCTAAAAATGCCTTATACCCACTCTATATTCCGATTTTGATACTTTAAAGCATTAAAATTGGTGATTTCTACTAAATGGGGATATCCCTGTTTGTAGGTGTATCCCCAGTTTCATATTTACATTCATACATGAATCCCTGTTCTACACATTTTACAAACACACCCCTACCCATATTTGTAAGCATAGACATTATCCAACTGCTACACACCTGTGTCAGTTTTCTTGCCATTACCGTAGACACTTTATAAAGTTTTCACTATCTAAGCATGGATTGACTCATTACACCTCTTTGTGTGGTGGTTGTTTATATTGTATTTTAGTCTGTTTTCAGTCTACTAATACTATCCAGGAACAGGTGTTGTTAATTGTTCCTGTCCAAATGCTGAATTATACACAGATTTCTGTGTATGTCTGAGTTATGGTGTTGACAATATCACACATGTACTCCAACGCATATATGTTTTAGTATTTATCTATAATTACTGCTGTGTTCCACTGTAGAGCAGCTAGGGGATCTCGTGCCGTCGTCGTCATGCCTTATGTCGACATAATGTCGACATCAGCATGTATCCCGACATGTCAACATCAAAAAAAAAAATTCTAAAAAAAAAAACCAGAGAAATACTGCTACTAAAAAAAAAAGAAAATGCCAATTTTTTTTTTACAAAGTTGGGTAAAGTTGTACATTTTGATTACCTTTGCTTCTATGGAACAGTCAGGGACACATTGAATTAGTATGCATTGCATTTTTTTTTTTTTGAATTTTTTTTATGTCGACGTCGGTATACGAATTATATCGACATGTCGACATTAAAAAACGGTGCTGACGACAGCACTAAGGGACCTTACCATTAGATTCTCAGGGGGGCATGGGAGTTTGGGTCAGGCAGAATTTTTTTTTTTCGCACTTGAAGGTGGCGATATTTTTTTTTTTTTTTTTCGCCTCAAAAGGCAGAATTTTTTTTTTCGCCGCCTTTGGCGGCGAAGTATTTTTTTTTTCAATTTTAATGTATACTGTTTATACAAAGTTGGGTGGGGAAATTTTTTTTTTTACTCATCAGTGAGGCAAAAATTTTTTTTTTCGTCTCACTAGTGGGCAAAGTTTTTTTTTTCGTCTCACTAGTGGGCAAAGTTTTTTCTTCAAAAACTCCCATGCCCCCCTGAAATCTAATGGTGCGCCCCTAAGGGGATCTCAAATTATATTTGTTCACGGGACATGGATGACCAAATTCATTTCAAAGATTTGTGTTTGAGGGCCAAATACACCTTGGTTTGCTATGTTTACTCTACATTTCAGACCTGTATAACGGCCAGCCACAATTTGTCAGCAAGCCAGATCTGGCCTGCGACCCACCTATTGAGAACCTCTTCTGTAGAGCATGTAAGGACATTGCTAGGTCATGAATAATAATATAATATTATTTTTTTCACAGGACTCCAAAAGTGCCCTTCATTATGCGTGTGATGATGAAGCTACTAGAATAGATAGTATAGCCATCTGCCATGTGCTAGTCAGTGCTGGGGCAAATGTCAATGTTTTTGACAAGGTTAGTATAGTCTTTATGATATATTTAAAATATAACCATTGGGCTTTTTCACTCTAAAGTCGCAGTAGCATTGTGAAAAGTAAAGATTATTAGTACACATTGGTAACACATTACGAGTATCAAGCACAAAGTTTCAACAGGTGCATTGTCAGATTGAAAAGGTTCAACTTTCGTCAGGTGTAACTTCTTCAGAAAACACTTGTTGAAAGCTCAACCCCTTTCAATTTGACGGGCACCTGTTAAGGGGTCAGTCACCCACCTTTGCACAGTATTTTTGTGGGCCTGAGAGCACATCAGACATATCGAATTGCATTCTGAATACAAAGAATGTCCTTCTGATATCAAATAATTTTGATTTGTTTGAAATTTGCGATATAATGCAAATTTTATGGCAAATTATTAAAGATTGATATTTTTAATCCGTTGCTATCCGATACCTTAATGAAACCACTTTCTTATAATGGATTCCAGTCGTAAAAGCTTCGCTACTTATTTAAGTTACTTGTATTGCTGCAATATTCCTGTTTCGATTCTTTTGCACTTGCTGCAAGGCTGGTAGCGAGGATCACAGGGATGTGGAATTTTTAAAATTTTGACCTGTTTGTGAAAAAATTGCCTTTTATTGTATATATGTAAAAAGTGGACTTTTGGGGATTTGGAACATTATTACATTAGAAAGTTAACTTTGCGTGAAAGATCTTCAAAATTAAGACATTTTTATTAATTTAAAAATTTGTACTTTGGGATAGGGATGCATCAAAATGAGCATTTTGGCCCAAATTTGACCTCACAGATGAACTTATCAAGTCTTTGCCATTCTAAATAATGTATACTTTTATATACATTACACCAACAATTAAGTCTTTGCCATTCTAAATAATGTATACTTTTATATACATTACACCAACAATTTAGCAGTTATGAGGCCCGGAAGTTTCCATAATTCCAGGGTTCAGACCAACCTTAAGCTTAAAGTGTGTCTTGGTCCACAGTGGTCTATAAATTCCTGTCAATTAAGTGTGCTTAGGCTTGTTGGTTTATGTCATTGGGGGCTCTCCATTCACTATCATTGATAATTATATCTATTAATAATGATATATATAAAATTGTATTTCAGCATGACAGGTCGCCACTACACTATGCGTCTATCAACAGGTCATTAGAAAGGTGTCAATTATTGCTAGCCAAGAACCCTGATATTGATGCCATTGATGAGGTAAGATTTCAATGTATTTAATCACATGGGCACTATTATGTGAATTATCACCCTCTATAAGAATTTTGATTGGTGATCAAGCCGGCCTTAGGATTTCACCCACATACAAGGTTGTGTATAATGCCAATGATGCTAGTGGCCCAACTGTGTATTGCTTTAAGCTAGGGTTGTTGTTAGTTGGGCATTGCTTCAATCCAAGCAGAAATAGCATATTCTATGATGGATCAAGCAATGGCTTTATAAATTGTAACCTTTTAAGGCTGTCTCAAGGTATTTCATAATACATATTGAGGGTGTCAACAGGTTTACTGTCAGGCAATTATAAAACAGTCAAGCTGTCTGCAGGATTAACTCATAACTTGTGATCTGGTCGGAGTCTGGATCTGGAAGTTACCAACACTCCCTTCAGGGATCAGATGAGACGAATCAGATGGGGTGTTCTCAGATTGCTTAGTCTCTTTGCATGCTTTTTTCTGAGCTGTAGATGTACTAACTAACAGCTGTCTTGAATTGTGTAGGTTCTTCTATGTCAACTAGTTGTTGCTACAGGTTATTCCAGGTTGATCTTGAGGGTGAGCAGAAAGTAAGAGTTCATGTATTGGTCTGTTGTACCGGTTAGGCTGCTGTATGTTTGATTGTGATTTAGGTATGAGGATTTGCGTGTTTGGACAAATTTGTGTGCGGGGATGGCTACATAATTGTTCATCGAGACAAAACTGTTCTGCGTGTAGACTGCATGCACCTTCATCTCTTGTCTTGCCTTAGTAATTAAATTTTTCTATTTTTTGTTGTCTTTATAGGACAGAAAGACAGCTCTACATTATAGCTGTGATCAAGATGCCAGAATTGCCACTAGTGCTGCTATATGCAAAGAACTAATGGATAAAGGTGCCGATCCCAACGCATCTGATAAGGTGAGAGATGTTGAAATAAAATTATATATGAAAATAACGGTGTACGTCCTCTATATTTAAGGTCTGCCGAAAACAGACACTTTTGGGCAGGTTATCAATTTTGAGGTTTTACATATCTTAAATATAGAGATATTTTGCTCCACAACGCCGTTTTCTCCCAATGAAATCGGACATTCCTAAGCGAAGATATTGAGTTCATAAGTTATGGTATTATAAAATTGGAAATTGATCAGAGAGTAGGAATTACCTTGAAAAATGTCTCAAAAAATACAAGATGCCAGTTATATTCCTGTCTGAAACTATCAGACAATAACATCACAAGTTTGCAACAAACCCAAATTGTGAAAAATCATCCCCGGGCAGATTTTTGGCTATTTCTCCATTTACGATCCTGCCCAAAAGTGTCTGCTTTTGATATATCATGTCACATATGTGACACGATCAAAGGAAATGAGTCGGATGTCGCTAATATTAATTTTGAGATATTGGCAAAGAAAGTGTTAAAATTCTTTTATTTTATGTTGTTTTCAGCAATTGATAAATTGACATAACTTTGTAACGAAAAGTCGTATCAACATGGGATTTTCAGTTTGTGAAAGCTCTAAATGTCCTCTTTAGAAACATATGTAAAACTCATTTTCGACCAGGGTCGACATGTGACTCATTCCCCGTGATCATGTCACATATGTGTACAGCCAGGGACCCTCCGGTCATTATGGGAAGGGAATGTGAAATCACTTGACAATTCAATTTGTATCCATAGGTCTATACAATAGATGCCATATTACAGGAGGGTAAGAGTTCAAAGGACAATATCTAAAAGTTACAAAAAATGTAGGTCACTGCTCCCGATTCCAGAAAAATATTTTGATATTTTTGCAATTTGAGGGAAATGGGCCACAACCTAATCCTAATCCTTTAAATAGAACTAACTTTCTATAAATGTCCACAATTTTAATATTTGGCCAGTTTTTGGGAATAAGGGCCAAAAACATGTATTTATAGGGTGTTTTTCATATGCTGTGACAATCAAGCCCTAATTTAAGGTTAGGCATTCTAATTTTTGGAAAACATTGTTTCTAATATCTTCTGTAACCAATTATCAAAATTAACATTAATATACAAAATATTAAAATCATGATATTCTCAAAATTTTGAATATTTTGAGTGCTAATTATATTTCGTATGATAATGCAGTTAGTGTATGTAAGCTAGACTCTCTGCCAGGAGCTTAACACTCGCTTAAGTTCGCGAAATCGCTTGCTAAATCAGAGCGTACCAACATGTTGCTCCCTCCTAGTAGAAGTGAAGTCCATGGAAGACAGCTGAGAAATGCAGCCCATATATCCAAATTGCGTGCGCACACAACCAGATTTGCCAAAAGCCCCATTCCCTACTACATTAATCTGTTGAATAAGCAGTAGTAGCTTGTGTGCTGGTGGCTTCCCTTTGTGCCCTTTTGCGTCTCTCTGCTGTCCTCCATGCCAAGTTGTCTTTTTTCTTTTTTTGCTTTATAATTATGTGTAATTGGTTTCTTTCATAATATGTGAGTGGACGCGGCGAATCAGCCGTAAACTCGGCAAATTGTATTCTGAGTTAAAGTGTAAAATGTATGTGAAGGTCGTATTCATAGGTGTATCAATTCGTTGCGACAAGTATCTTATCAAACGGTGTTTAAATCAATCAATAATACTACTACTGAAGAGGATAATAAGCTTCTACCTATTTCTATAGAATAGGTCTTGTCTTTGTTTGCTTTGGCTAAATCCTGTTCAAGTGGTAGATAACAAAGCATTGTATTTTGTCTAGGTATGTATAATCAACAATGAACAATGAGAGGATATTTCTGAACCTCGTTGACTTGGGGATGATTTGAAATGACCGCCAATTATGACTGTTGGATATTTATTACCAGAAATGTAGAAAAAGAGACCCATGTAGAACCGATAAAAAATACAATTTTGTCGAAGGAACAGAGTTCAACAAATCATAACCCGGCTTTAGGATATCGTTTGAAGTCAAATGATATCCCATTTTAAAGCTTATGGTATATATTTTCTAAACACGAAATAAAACAAAATTGACCGGGGCCGACTTTACGGCTGATTCGCCGCGTCCAGTCACATATATGTTGTGTTTCTTGTATAATGCAATTTGGTTGTTTAGACGCAATGTTTTGCAGGTTAATAAAATCATATCATATATATATATATATATAATAATATAATATGTCCACTATCAAAAGTGAAGAGTGCTCAATGCCGAAGCAGAGCGAATAATATAATATAAATACACGTATTTTTACATTTAGTTACTACTCTGAGTTTCACGCCGCTCTAGCCGAGCAACGATCATCAGGTAACTGATGTGTTCAACCCTACACATTGATTATTTTCAAGACAAGATACAATAACAAGATACAATAACCATACCAAATCTCTAAGAAATGAGAAATACGAGAAAGAGACTGAGTTATCCAAATACATATGGGGTCTAAAAAGAAAAAACAAAACTTATTCAATATACTGGGAAATTCTGAAACAATCCAACACCATGAAAAGGGAATCAGGGCAATGCAATTTATGTGTAGAAGAAAAACTAGAAATAATCAATCTTAAGGAGGGTATAATCAATAAGCAACGAACTGATTTCAACATGCCGTCATGGCAACAAGAGAAAGAAAGCACCAAGCCGTGCAAAGAAGAAAAAATAATCAATGTGTAGGGTTGAACACATCAGTTACCTGATGATCGTTGCTCGGCTAGAGCGGCGTGAAACTCAGAGTAGTAACTAAATGTAAAAATACGTGTATTTATATTATATATATATATATATATATATAAAAATAACAAAACACAAAGTTATACATGGGAAAGAAGAATAACACATCGCTCACTAGCACAAACAATTAAACATGAAGTAACAAATGAAAACATAACATGCATAGGCAGATAAACCAGAAAAAAAAACTCTGGACATACCTGCCTGTGCGGGAACTTGAACCCCAGACCTCTCGCTTGCAGGGCGAGCGCTCTAACCACTTAGCTACACAGACTGTCCCTGATAAACACAACTCAAGTCTGGTACTTATGGATATGAGCAGTCAGGGTAAACGGTACAAACATCACATACTGTAAATGTTCACCTAATGGCGCTATGGGCTCCCTTGACATAACTGGAATTTTAGACACTAACTAAAAGTACCCTCCCATAAAAATCCCACCAGCAAATAAGGGCACGTATCCTTAATTCTTGTTGGGATTTTTAAAGGAGGGGTCTCTCTATTTGTACATGAAATTTACACCAAGGCAAAGGAGCCCAGGTGCGCCATTAGGCGAACGTTTACGGTAGCACACCAGTGTACAAGATCAATTAATGATGCTTTTCCGACAGCCTAATATAATCATACAAACAAGGGAAGAGGCATGTAAAAAATGTGTGTTTTTGGCCCATTTTAAGTTTAATCCCCTTCAGCCCTACTGACTATTCTTACCATATCTCTGATTGGCTCAATACATGATATAGCCCTCTTTGTAACCAATAAAAATAGTTCTTACAGGTTGATGATTTGACCAGTAGTGCCCATAGAGTTCTTCCTCTTCTTGGGTTCAGTCGGCATGCTCGGACTTACTGTACTTATCATCAACTTTTCACCATCAGAGGCTTTTCACCAATAGAGATACACAATTCTTACTTAGTTGTTTATTTACTTCTTTCTGTTGCATATTTCTTCCTTCAGCTGGAGATGACAGCCCTGCACTACGCCGTAAAGCATAAATCCTTGGATAAATGCCAGTTGCTTATGAACAGAAAGCTTAGAAATGTTGATGTTAATGCTAAAGATAAGGTGAGTCCAGGGGTGAAAATAACGGTGTACGTCCTCTATATTTAAGGTCTGTCATGTCAAAAGTTTGTGGAAGGTTCGCTATGTTAAATCAGTATTTTCAGATGGTTCCCTATGTTGAATATGAAATACAGTTCACTGTGTTAAAAAATATGGTTCGCTATGTCAAATATAACATCAGGTTTGCTATTGTCAAAGGTTTAGTATATGTCGAATATAAATTAGTATCACTAGATTGAAGGTTCGCTATGTCAAATATAAAATAAGGTTTGCTAAATTTCACTTTGGGGGGCTAAAATGGCCAAATATGAGGTTAATTTGGCCAGAAACCCACATACAGGCGTCAACATTGGGGGGGAGGAGGATTGTATGGAGCATCCCCCTGGCAAAATATTGGGGGATAAATCCCCATCCCCCCGATCTATGCCTATGTGTTTTTGGCATTTGTTTTCCTTTTCTTTTTTTAGTCAATGTATGCTATTGCATTCTCTTTAACTTAATCCAGGATGGCGAGACTGCTTTATGGATGGCCCTTGGAGACGAGACAGAATTAACTATTTTTCAAGCATTACTGGCAGGAAAAGCTGACCCCAATGTCAAAAAGGTAATGAAATCAATAAACATCACACAAAAAGAAAGACCACACTTATTTCAGTGGTCAAAATTCATAACATATGATTGATTACGAACATTGAAATTGATATGAATGTGCAGAGAATTTTCTTAGCTGCAGTTTTACCCGACTTGTGTAAAAAGAATTCCAAATCTTCCCGATTTAAAATATTTTGTGAAAATTGGTGCGATATGAAAGGTTGCAATGTTTATTACTGTGTATAATAAACTGAGCTCAAAAAGAAACTTATAATTTTTTACAACTTGTGAATCACAAGGTCATATCTTAAAATACTGTCAATCAAAATGAACCAAAATTACACACAGGATTACCTTAATACTCTACTCAAACCACATGTCAGTAACCAAGCAGTTGTCCAACTGACACAACAGCAAAATGCACTGTCATGGGACAGCTTCTTGGTCTTCCTTCACTTTCACAGCCCAACATTTGGCTCCCAGGACAAAAAATCTGTGAGAATGCACACAAGATCCTTGCACAGATGATAAAACGGAGCTGCTTTCTGCTTTTCATACACTTTTTTCATGAAATAGGGCTGGGCTGTGAATGTGGTCCAGGAAGCTGTCCCATGTCAGTGCATTTTGCTGTTGTGTCAGTTGGATAACTGCTTGGTTACTGACATGTGTTAAGAGTAGAGTATTAAAGTAAATCTGTGTGTAATTTTGGTTCAATTTGATGGACAGGATTTCATGATATGACCTTGTGAAAAATTATAAGTTTCTTTTTGAGCTCAGTTTATATACATTGATGGGTATGTCAACCCTGCAATAATAACTACTACTAAATTTTGACAATGACCTGACAATATCTTATGGTTGACATACTTGTTAAGAGGGATTGGTATCCCATCATTCTCTCTGCTAGTAACACAGCTCCATCTTGTGTTCCCACTAGCAGAGAGAATGATGGGATATCCATAGTCAGTGGCTGTGGTTTAGCTATTAAGCGGTGAATTTCATTGGTTTACAGTAGACAGCAGTAGTTGCGTCGTCGTAAGACGCTATTTAGCGCGTTCTAGAGTATAATTCGCGAATGAGATCGCAGTACGCACAACTAAAATGGTGAACAAGTTCCTTTTATTTCAGAAAAGGGAGTTTTCATGATGATAACTTAATTAATTTTTGCTAAATAAAACAGTGTTTAATTATAAAATCATATTTTACTGACTAAGCATGGGAATAAACTATATGAATTTTTGTTTTTACTATCCTCTACCACGAAAGGCAGGTACGTCCAATCATAGTGGATATACCGGCTGCGCTGGCATCCACTACTCAAAATATTGTACCTGCCTGTCATCTATCACACGGTAGAGGATGGATATACCGCCGCGCTGGCATCCATCCACTACTCAAAATATTGTACCTGCCTGTCATCTATCACACGGTAGAGGATGGATATACCGGCCGCGCTGGCATCCACTACTCAAAATATTGTACCTGCCTGTCATCTATCACACGGTAGAGGATGGATATACCGCCGCGCTGGCATCCACTACTCAAAATATTGTACCTGCCTGTCATCTATCACACGGTAGAGGATGGATACCGCCGCGCTGGCATCCACTACTCAAAATATTGTACCTGCCTGTCATCTATCACACGGTAGAGGATGGATATACCGCCGCGCTGGCATCCACTACTCAAAATATTGTACCTGCCTGTCATCTATCACACGGTAGAGGATGGATATACCGCCGCGCTGGCATCCACTACTCAAAATATTGTACCTGCCTGTCATCTATCACACGGTAGAGGATGGATATACCGGCTGCGCTGGCATCCACTACTCAAAATATTGTACCTGCCTGTCATTTATCAGGCCGTAGACGACCCCACGTCATCATGCGTCTTGATAATGCCTTACACGCTTGTAGAGGTGCGTGTATGTATCGCGCTGTATGCGTAGACTAGGGCGGAATACGCGACGCGCTAGCAGTACGCGCAACAGAATACGTGAAGTTGTAAACAAGTTTCGTTCATTTTATAATGAGGGAGTTTTTATGACGGTAACTTAGTTTTTGCTTTAAAAAATTGTTTACAGTTATTAAAATAATATTTAACTGACTAAGAATGAGAATAAGCGATAGGAATTTTATTTTGCCTATCCTCTACCTATGATAGGCGACAGGCAGGTCCAATATTTTTATCTCAAAATATTGGACCTGCCTGTCGTCTATCACACGGTAGAGGATAGGCAAAATAAAAATTCCTATTGTTTATTCTCTAAATCAAACCCTCTGAAGAAGTATGTCGGCTATGATATATGAAACTGTCAGTTCAATGTCAAAACTTGGTTTTGATATATGAAAATTCCAAAATATAATTTCAACCTGATGAATCTCTTCATGAATAACTGATATATCAGTTTCACCATTGACCTCTTCCTCATATGAAGAACTATTTCACTTTTCTATAATTTCAGGATGGCCAGCCAATTCTCCATGAAGCCATTATATGCCATGGTCTTAAATATGTTAGTCTACTAGTCACTCATGGGGCAGATGTAAATGCTACGGGAAAGGTGAGTTTTATGAAGTAACATTTAGACATCGAGGGCTATTCCATTTAAAATCCACACAGCCCCTGTGGAAGCTTGATTTTTTTTTTAATAAAATTCTAGAGTGAACAATAGCCCATGAGGAGTGACACAGGTCAAGAACTTATATAGGCAGCTAGGTACTATAAAAGACATTCATAACCTCATTAATAAACGTGAAGCGTGCGATCCAATCATATTTTATTATTTGTGAAACGCGAACGCAAATCGAGGTCATTAATATCTCACAATTGACCGCAAAATGCGAATTGTTCCAATGTCGCACACAATTGACTTCTGCGTGCGCCGTGATTGTGCGTCCAACGAACTGCTGCTGCGCTGGCTGTCCGATTTGGATTGCGCGCTACTATATTTGCACAAATTCTGATACGCACTTTTGTTATTGGTCGTTTTGTTTTAGCCTGATCGATTTTGGGAAAGGGAAGATGTAAATATTGTTTATTTTTACAAACTTTTGAGGAAGATTTTGTGTTATTTTGTAAAGTTAAAAGATCAAAGTGACGGTTATGAATGAGGTTAATAACTTTGCATCGGTTATCGTCGGGCATTGTGAAAAATCTAAACATTTTGCTTTGGACCTCGGAATATCCTCGGGCTGCGCCCTCGGGATATTCCTCGGTTCCAAAGGCAAAATGTTTAGATTTTTCACAATGCCTCCAAATAACCGATGCGCAGTTATTAACCTCTAAACCACATGGGCCAATCAGTGGTTAACAGCATTTTAGGAAAAACAAGAGTGATTTGACTGTTTTCTCAATTTTACAGGCATGAGAATTTTCAGTTTTAAAAGCATTCCAGCATGTGCATATTTCGTATTGTCTGTAAAAAACGACCTGGGCGTTGCATTTTTCCAAAAGTCCAAATTTCTGCAACTTTATTTAATTTCAGCCTGTTTTGGGTACTTTTTGCCCAATTTCAACTTGGTGTCCCACAAAAGATCATTTCTCCCATACTCTGCATTCATTTGGAATACCCTACCAGCACATGTAGCTTGTTTCTATCTTTTGTTATCTTTATAGGACAGAAAGACAGCTCTACATTAATTATAGCTGTGATCAGGATGCCAGAATTGCGTGCTGCTATATGCAAAGAACTTTGACTGGTATTAGGTCTTGTTTTGTTTTGTATGATTTTGATGGTCAGTTTTGTTTATTTCTAGGAAGAAGAGAGCGTCATGCACCATGTTGCATGTCAAAAAGATGAAACGGATACAGTAGCCATTATGCAACTCTTAATTGATAGCAAAGCTGATGTCAATGCTACCGACAAGGTGAGTCTCATACATGTCCCAGTGGGCACAGGTTAGGATTTCGACGTTGAAACAACATCAAAGTTTCAACCTAACCTGATTTCAACCAACTTTCAATGCAAAAAGGAAGGAGGTTGAAATCAGGTTGAAGTCCATTTGCAAATACAACGTGATTTCAACCTGATTTCAACCAGTCGACGTTGAAATTTCAACCTGATTTCTACATGATTTCAACGTCAGGTGTACCCACTGGGTGTAGATGTTACCCATTAGTATTAGTGTTTGACTTACGAGTCATTTGAGATGAGTCATTTGAGTCAAGCTCAATATCAACAGGAGGAACAGCCCATTTGTCTGAAAATGGTTAGGGTTTAAGGCATTTTAGATTAGGATTAGGGTTATGGTTAGGGTTTGCATTAGGGTTAGTGTTAGGGATAAGGTTAGCGTAGGCACCGGAGTTTTGCGCGGTTCGCGCAAAAGCAAGCACATTTTCGCGCATTTGGGTGTCCAAAGCGCATTTTGGGTTCCATCGAGAATGTTCACGATTTTGACCCATCGATAAGCTTAAAGTTAAAACTTACGATTTTATGCCCCAAATCGGCAGCATTTACAAGAAAATTCACGCAATATTGGTTCTAACTTCACTTATGTACATCAAAATACAAATAACGATCATTAAACCAAGCATAATGTGGGGAAATTTACCCTTGCTTTCGACATTTCGATCGACGATTTGTGATGGTCGTCATCTTTATTTTTATTTTTTTTTTTTTTTTTAAATGAACCCGGAAATGAACCGGAAGTCGGTCGTTATTGATTGACATGCCATCGTTTTACCGATGTTTTTTTGTGTTTTGCATTGATAACAGGGGATCACGCATTTTAGCGCATTTTGACCTATTTTTGGCGCATTTTGGCGCATTTTGAAAAGTGGCCAGCGCATTTTGCTGTTTTAAATCGCGCAAAACTCCGGTGCCTAGGTTAGCCAATGGTTAGGGTCAGAGTGAAGGTTAGATTTAGGCTTGGATCAGGGTTAGGATTAGGACTTATTAGGTTATATGTTAGGGTGATGTTTTTTACACAGCCATTATGCAACCTGTTAGCATAGATAATATCAGTGCTGCTGACACAGTGAGTAGGTCTATCAGAAATGTTTCTCAATTAGTGTTTGAATCACAAGTCATTTGAGTCAAGTCAAGACATGATACAACTGTAAATGTATATTGTCATCTCATGGTTATGTCATATTTAATTTAAATTTGCAGGTTTTTTTTTAAATAACTTAAATTTAAATTTTGCCATCGTTTTCAGTGACTGCCAAATTCCAGATATCAAATCAAATCAAATTTATTCATCCAATCATCATGAACACAATATACAAAGAATTACAATGAAAAATATAAATATGAATTACAATGAAAAAAGTAAATATAAATATAATGTTTATATATAATATACAATAAGAGCAAATATTCATATGAAAGACATTTATTAAAGGGAGATGATAGATGAGGACACTGCTAAACGCAGAGCATGAGGTGCAGTGCCCTCGGCCTAAAGTTACGGGCAATTACTACAAATGACAAAAGAAAAAAATGCAAGGTACAAATCAAACTGCAAATCATGCACTTGGTGCACATGGACGAAAAGATGAAAAGCAAAAATGCGATGGCCAAAATGCTGTCCATGTCCACTGGGCAACAATTAACAGAGGAATGATGCAAAAATATTATTATGAAGTAAAAATTAATAGAAAAATGTACCAGAAAATGAGGGTGCCGACAACAGATGCTGACATGACGACAGCAAAATACGAAAGATTTTAAAAATAAAGACTATTATTTTGTACCAAAGAAACATGATGAAAATTAAGGATCACTTGGCAGATATTTTCCAAGGAGAATGTTTGTAATGTGAAGTTTGAAAACAGCAACCGAAGGTGCATTTTTCAGGGATGGTGGTAAATTATTCCAATGTAATACACCTTGAATTCTAATAGTGTTATACGCAAGACATGTGTTGGTTTGATCTATATGGATATCATTAGCTTGACGAGTGTTATAATTATGCACATCGCTGTTAATAGTAAAGTAATTTTGATCAAGTATACCCATGTAAATTTTTCTAATAAGCGTCCAATACCAAGTCCCATTGTCACCATATTATAAGCAATATCGGACCTTGTATCACCTTATAGTTTGGTAGTGAGATAGATGCGTATTTTGGTGGTCGCAGTATCAAATCACGCACGAACCGTATCCTTCCGAGAGTAAGGATGGATTGTCGGCACACTGCATAAAGGTACCAATGTCACTACCAAACACAGGGGAAACAAAGTGTAATACTTGGTGCTTATATACGAGGGGTATCCAAAAGTTTTTGACATCACCCAGAAGTGAAAGAGCTATACCGATGAAATTTTGTCAGTGTAATCACTGGTCCTTATGTACATTATGGTCCAAAAAATGGTCTCATAAGTATGTTTACTTTCAACACAGGTGGCGCTAGATGGGAAGTAGGCGCATAACCTTTTCATGATAAGATCCTCCACTTTCTGGAGTTTTTTCTGGCCGCATCATCCGTAAGTGATGGACGTCCACTTCTTGGCTCATCTGTGAGGGACATGTGGCCAGTTTGGAAATTCCTTTTTCAAAAAGCAATAGTGCCATATGATGGGCAATCATCACCGAGATTGCTTTCATTTCATCATAGATTTTCTGAGCATTGTAGGCCTAACCCTACAAATGCAGGAACTTAATCACGCTGCGTGCCTCAATTTTCACCAACTTGCAGGTTGTGCGCCTACTGCCCATCTAGCGCCACCTGTAAAAAAAGTAAACATACTTATGAGACCATTTTTGGACCATAATGTATATAAGGACCAGTGATTACACTGACAAAATTTCATCAGTATAGCTCTTTCACTTCTGGGTGATGTCAAAAACTTTTGGATACCCCCTCGTAATTTGTTGTCATAATATGCTTGTTTCAGAATGGACACACACCACTGATGCTTGCCCATAAACCAGAGGTTGTACGGATGTTATTGCATCATGTGGCAGACGTCAACATAGCTGATGAGGTACATAATTGAATATATGAATACAAAACCCACCCAAGTCCATACGTTGGCCAAATTGAGTTAAACATGGGAAATTGTTGCTATACATAGGCCTGTCATATGTATGAAAGAACAATTCAAATTCATCCTCTGTGTCTATTGAGCATGTGAGAAATAGCACATATGAAAGAATCAACCCAATTCTGTGATTTGAGTCTTGTTACACATTGATTGAAATCCAGTATGTATAAAAGTCCACTTGTAACACATTAATTGCTGGAGAGTGACTTTTGAAATAAAAATGGGTTTAATAAAGGAACATGTGTGGTTTATATTACATGGCATAATGTTTATCAACATTATACATACCTGTGTGCTTTATTTTGTATTATCTTGCTAGTGGTAATCCCATTCCAACGTTGTTGTTTTTTACATATGATTCAAAAAACCACCCAAATCCAAAATTTAAAATGAACCCTACAAAGTCCCTGAAATGCTAATCGTCATACTTTATACAGTTTAATACACTCATTTGCACGTAAAACGTACCATATTGACCAGGTAAATCTAACAAAAGGAATTAAAATGATACACAGGTTTTTCTCTCAAAATCACTTCCCATGGACTTGGGTGGCTTTTGTATTCATGTATTCAATTATATAATAGGACTGTCATCAATTATAACAATATAAAATATCTGCTACTGGCTATTCCAGTTGAAATCCATACATCCCTTAAGCTTAAAATCTTGCACATAGGAAATGTGGATTTCAAATGGGAATTGATTCCATTTGAAATTCACACCCCCTGTGTAGAAGATTAAGGTCATGTCTTCCATAGGGGGTGTATGGATTTCAACTGGAATAGCCCAATAAATATGTTACCCGTCATATTGTAGCATGGTACACGTGTTGGATATCGTCATTAAAAGGTACTAAAGAAACATGTACAACAAAATAAGGAAAATAAGAAGGAATTTGTACTATATTTGTCACATAAAATTGATATTCTACATGCGACAACAATTTTGAGATGTAAGTTCGTAACAGTTGGACTTATGGTTCCAGAGTTATGGTTATTTTAATGTTCCTCAGAACAGTAAAATACAAAAGAAGTTGAATACTGTTATTAGATACACTAAGCCAAAAAGAAACTTATAATTTTTCACAAGGTCATATCTTAAAATCCTGTCTATCAAAATTAACCAAAATTACACACAGGATTGCCTCAATACTCTACTCTAAACACATGTCACTAACTATGCAGTTGTCCAACTGACACAACAGCAAAATGGACTGACATGCAACACCTTCCTGGACGACATTCACAGCGCAACAGATTTCTTTGGCTTGGTTCCAATTATTCGCCTGTGAATGTGATCCCGGAAGCTGTTCCGTGTCAGTGCATTTTACTGTTGTGTCAGTTGGACAACTGCTTGGTTACTGACATGTGTTTAGAGTAGAATATTGAAGTAATCCTGTGTGTAATTTTTGTTCATGTACAGGCGAATAATTGGAACCCAGCCAAAGAAATCTGTTGCGCTGTGAATGTGGTCCAGGAAGGTGTTGCATGTCACTGCATTTTACTGTTGTGTCAGTGTTTAGAGTAGAGTATTGAAGTAATCCTGTGTGCAATTTTTGTTCATTTTTATGGAGAGGATTTTAAGATATGACCTTGTGAAAAATTATAAGTTTCTTTTTTGGCTTAGTGTATATCTCAAAAGTAATATGCCATTACATTTAAAATCCACACTATTCCTGTGAAAGATTTGGGAAATATCTTACACATGGTAGTATGAATTCCATATGGAATTAGCACATTAACCAACTCTTTTTAAAACTCACCCTCCCTCTGTGGAAGATTCAGGTTGAATCTTTCTCATAGGTACGTGTATGAAATTCAAATAGAGCTGCCTACTGTGCTAATTCCATATGGAATTCATACTCCCCTGTGGAAGATATTTCCCAAATCTTTCACAGGAATAGTGTGGATTTTAAATGAAAGGGCCCAATTAGCAACAAGCAACTCATTTAGCTTGATCACATCGTTATGAACACGGCAGAGTGCAGAATACGCAAAATTGCTGTTCTGAGTAAACGGCGTTTGAAAATCTTGGTACCATTCCATTGGTCCTTCTAAAAATTTGGAACATTCGTGAGCACTCATTTGAAATGTATATTATAGAAGTGAATATACACGAATTATTGGCAATACTTGCATGCTCTGAAATAATCGATATATCGCTCACAACGCGTTTGAACAGCTATTCGGCATTATGCTGTATCCAAAATGTCTCTACCACTGCGCAGAGAGAGGTCGAATACGCATTCAACTACGTGTAAATTATAGCACGCATTCTTGATTTGGGACTTTTGTGTAGACTGGTTGTCCTAAGGCTATGTAGACTTAACTTGCTATTTAAGTTGTAAATAGTCATCCCTGTAATATTTAGCAAAAACTCGAGGATTTTAAAGCACAAATAACAATATTGACCTATGTTTTGCGTATGATTTTCCGGGATTTTCAAATTTCACGGTAGCGACTCACATTATTAAACCACAGCAATATCATGTGGGGAATGTTTGTACTTATTTTGGTATCACTGGATAGAAGGTACCTAAAGCTATACGTTGGTATCAAATATATTAGTATAGGACATGCAATATAGAATATTCGGGGTTTCCGCTATACAATACTATAGATCAACATGATTTGTACAGCTAAGTATACGATTCGTCTCTCTGCTGAATTCATTTATGGCATTTAGGCGCGATTCGTCCAAATCAAAATTTCAATAACAACGTCTGTTAGTAAGATTTACCATTAATTTTTGGTGGAAATAAAAGATAACCTGAAACATAATCATAATCATACAAAAGCTCAATTTGCTCAAAATTCTCGATTTGTCACTCTGCCGAATTCACAACGACATGACATTTTGTTCTTCCGTGATACCAGGA
This sequence comes from Amphiura filiformis, assembly GCF_039555335.1. NCBI lineage: Eukaryota > Metazoa > Echinodermata > Ophiuroidea > Amphilepidida > Amphiuridae > Amphiura > Amphiura filiformis. The sequence goes on along the minus strand of NC_092645.1, from coordinate 61,878,130 downwards.
TGGCAACACCGCCTTACATCATCATTCTGCCAAAGAAGAGAACACAACAAACCTGTTGAGATTGCTGGACTGTGGGGCCAATGTACTATCACAGAATAAGGTAAATAGTACCTACAAACGTAAGACCATTATTTACATTACACTTTGAAAAGGTTCCATTTCGATTTTTGACCAGGTTGCTATCAAATTCAATGCCAAGAGTAATGAACATGTACAGTGGCTATAATAGTATTGTGTCTTCTCCAGTTGGATTTGGCATTGGTCATCGCAATGAGTGTGCTAACCTAGTCCCGCGGGAGCATTTACACACACATAGAGGGGCGGTTTGTCTGTACACTGGTGACGCACTGCGTAAAGGCACTGATTCAAATCTGTCACTGCAAAATCCAACATGGTGTTACTTGCAACTTGAGACAAGACAGACTTTATATGCAGTTGGAAGTGTTAAAGTCTCTATTTAAGGCCCGGCAAAAAACGTCGTTTTCACGCCGTGATTCTCGCTATTAACCAACTATCTCGCTTTTTAAAAAAGTTTCCAAGCAGTGCACTTACTCTAAAAATGTTGCTTTATGCCATAAAAGTTCGCCGAATTCCATTAAAATGCAGTTCCAACTTCGCCAAAGTGCAGAATTCAACAGCATTGCAAGCACAAGGTCGAGTGAAAAAGACATGCTTTACTCAATAAAAACTGACATTTCATTTAAAATGAGTTCAAGTTTAGGCCAAATATCATTATATTTATTGAATTACTGGAATATTTTGACTATAAAACATAATTCAAGGTCAAATTTTTGTCACTTTTTCTTCGACACCGGCCGGCCGTCGGCAGGTTTGTTTATTTCCATCTGACATTGTTCTGAACTATGAACTATAGAGGGCAGCAAATTTTTTGATTTTTTTTTCTCGCATTTTTGGGCGTTTTGAAAGCTTCTTGTGCCATTTTTCGGGGAAAATCTTGCTTTTCTCGCTTTTCAAAATTTTGGATCTTGTTTTTTACTTCAAAAAATTGCGTTTTTTGCCGGGGCCTATCTCTATTAAATGTTGTGTAGATGTGCAATAAGTCAAATTATATGTGACTTTGTCGTTATTGAATTGTCAACTTAGTGTTTCATGTGTTTTGGCTGAATAAACAAATTTCACCAAGAACGACTACAGTTTCATAATGGTGTAAACTCCCACATACTCAATATATTGTAATCTTTTACCATTGAACTTGAGGTTGAAATTGCAAATGGAAAACACTTGGAACATACATACCTGAGTCAAGTTAATGACAAGAACATGGATTAAAAACATGTTGGCTACATTGAAATACAGGCTGGATCAAAATGATTGGTACCCATTGGTTTCCAGTGATTATGGACAAGACTGCCATATCAAAATGCAACATAGGATCTGCATGCTTTGTTGATTAATGTCATAAACAGTCATATAACAATAAATTGTGGACATTTCAAGATTATCCAATGTTGCATTTGGAAGAAGCAGGCTTTCAAATACTACCAAAATTGATGGGTACCAATTATTTTGATACCGCTTGTAATAGCAAAAATGGCAATGCCACATCCAACAATATTTAGGGAATAAAGGTATTGTTTTTAGCCGCTGGAGTGCTTCTATCGTCTCATAATAACACAGGCGACATCATTATTTTAAGTAAAGTTGTTTTACTCCCAAAAATAATAGACGATAGTCCCGTTGTTGCTATGCGCCTCCGATTGGTTTAAATAGCGAGTACGCATATCAATAAGAACCAATAAGATTAGAGGAATGTTCTCAAGTGTTTAAAAATGTCCAATATGGATGAGATTGAAATTAATGCATAGAACATTTTTGTTTTCATCGTCTATTTTAAGGTGGAAAGGGGACCACTCCACATAGCTGCAAAACAAAGTGATGAATACACATGCTGGTTGCTTCTCAAATGTGGTGCTTATATCAAGGCTGTGGACCAGGTTAGTACTTAGGCTACAGAGTACAAATTGGCTGCGCTCTAGCAGAGCCGGCCCAGGTCTGGCTGCGCTCTAATCTGATAGGAGCCAGGTGAAGCCAACTCAAGGTTGGCCCTGCTACCTGCATTCGGCTGCGCTAACTTATAGTGTGTTGTTACCACCTACCTTGCGACGCATATCCAAGACCCAGTGAATTGGATCTACGGCATAAAAGGCTTATTGTGAAAATAGTAGATAGCCCAGAGAAACCACAATATTTACTACAAATTGGACAATGGAATAATGGTTAGTATATTATTGTACAGCAAATATGCAAACTACATTATTTACCCAAGCAGATATAATCCTCATGCGACCAAACAACAAATACTGAACCACCCAGCCAATCTAGGAACTGACGCAGCCAGACAGCGCAGCCAAAATGAAAAAGGGTAGCAAGGCCAAAGCGGAGCTGCCCCGCTAGAGCACAGCCTACTTGTGCTCCCATACCTTAATACAGTTCTTGAAGAATCATTCTTTATTAATCCTGGAAACTTTAACAAAAGAATGGGATACTCCAGTTGAAATCCATACATCTCTTATAGAAGACATGACCTTAATCTCCCACACAAGGTGTGTGAATTTTACATTGGGGTAACCTGAATGGGTGACTCCATGTAAAATGTATACCCTCTGTGGGGAGATTAACCCTAACGCCCGAAGGACTTTTTGGCAGCTAGAAGGGAAAGAAGGAAGGAATAAAGAGAGACCCCTCGCATGCCAAGCACTAGGTCGGCGACACTTAACCAGGTCGGTGACATTTAGCCACAGGTCTTTCACTGGCTGGGCCAAAGAAAGCGTGCCTATATATCACTTAGGGCGATTGCGTCATCACATCACGTGATATGCATACAGGCGCAGTGCATGTATCATATAGTATTTTGTAGTACTCAGCCCGGTTAGGTTAATTTAGCCTATATGGAGTTTTGATAGTAGTTAACTAACCCTAACTCCCGAAGGGCTTTTTGGCGACTGGAAGGGACCTGATGAACGTCTTTATAATCATCTGTTGTTTTCTTCTGTAAACCATCTTAGCTATTGTGTTTAAATATACTGCGCCAATAAAGTATCCTTACAGTTGGAAAAATAATCACAATTCCCAAACTGAACAATATTGGGGTAAATTTGTTTTTTTAATAGATGCACTAGCTAATCCTGCACATTATGACACCACATTGAATCCAATGTGACTTCAAGAAGCAAAGTTACAAGCATTTGATTAGACGAAGGTCCAGTTTTGAAAGTGACAAAGTGCCCTATTCAAAACTCCACAGACTAGACATGTGGTTTGAGAGTGGTGAATGGTTAATTTAATAAAACAAAAGGAACAAAAGAAAACTGAAACAAAAGAACTGACAAATAACATGAAAGTTATGAAAAGTACAGAGAAGTAAAAACTGAAATAAAAACTGCTTTAAATACCGCTTCATTGAAGAAACTGTGTTGTCTCTTTGTTTTGCTTGTTGGAATCTTTTGCGCCTTGTATAGGCCAGTTTGTCACTTTTAAAACTGGACCTTCGTCTATTCAATTGCTTGTAACTTTACTTCCTGAGGTCACATTGGATTCAATGTGGTGTCATAATGTGCAGGATTAGATAGTGCATCTATTAAAAAAACAAATTTAACCCAATATTGTCCAGTTTTGAAATTGTGATTATTTTTCCAAGTGTAAGGATACTTTATTGGCGCAGTATATTACCAGAATGTACTAGTTGCCCTCAATATTAAGCATGTTATGATAATTTTATTGTTACAGGATGGCAACACTCCTTTGCATATGGCAGCCCAGCGTGGAGACGAAAAAGTGTGTGAAAGATTACTTAAATCAGGAGCAGATGTGTTTGTAAAGAACAATGTAAGATATCAAGTCAACTCTTATAATATTATGAGTCGTTTCAATCCTATCACAGAACTGATGGTGGTGTGCACCCTGATTGACCATTGAGATCAACCGATTCACTCCACCAATCAGAACCCACTATCCCAAACCAGTGTGTACCCTGATTTGCCAAAGAGATGCTCCTATACTTCAAGACTTGATTCACTCAGCAAATCAGGACCCCACTTGTATTCCAAACCAGTTAGTGGTATGCACCATCAGCATTTGATTGTGCAAACAAATGACTTCTCCTATTGTGTATTACTCCTCCAGAAACCTTGTTTGTACCTGTTTGGGTGGGGGGGGGACATTACAAAAGGCTGATTTTAGTATTAAATGTATCCTTTCCATCCCAAAGTTGTAAGAATGAAATGGTAATGCCCCTTTTCAAATGTGAATTGATGGGAATTCAAACATGGCCGAATGTGTCCGTACACGTATTGGTGATGATATAAGATGTTGTACACTGATATCATGAAAGACAGAGATAAAAACAATTTATCGCGTCTGATGTCACTGTCAATTACGATCCTTGATTGGTTTACACAGGTTAATCAGGGCGTAAAAGGAAGACCGATCTATCTGGTGCTGATCGGAGAAAAGGAATAGCAGCAAATGGCGAAAAAGTTCGTACTTTTACAAGGCAAAAAGCAGCTTTTCTAGGCATTGTGGACATGGTGCCTTCACCAAAGAAAGTTTCCAACTATAAAGACCTAACTTTTGAGATGGTTTGCATGTCGAAAGGTGCAAAATCAACAATAAGGCGCCCGGTTATAAATCCGCGTTCAGCAAGTCATCATCACAACACCTGTAAACAAACCGTGCTCGAGTTTGATTGACAGGTGACGTCAGACGCGATAAATTATCTTTATCTTTGTCTTTCATTATAGTAAATTCTTCAACTTACTCAATCTTGTTTGCATATTTTTCACTGTATAGGACAATCAACAACCTTTAACAGTATGGCCTACCAATCCAGGTAATGAACCAGCAGTGTTTGCAGAAGCTATCAAGGTAAGCTTACCTCCATGAGAACTACCTACCGATTGGCCAAAATGAAAACCAACCATGGAGGGCATTAATAAGATTATCTGCAAATGCAAGTTTGGCCATAAATAGTTTAAAGCTTAGTTGGCAATTGAAATGAGCATTTCAAGTTATCAACCAATCAGAAATGCTGTTAGATGGCCAGTAGTGTCCAGAGGGTTAATGAAATCACTATAGTCTAAATATCACACCTAACAGATTATCGATTTAAAGCCATAATTTACTATCTCGGCCCAGTTTTCTTTTTGTTATTCTTTGCCAAAAATTATAGAATATTCTATTACCTCCACGACCCATTATTCAAAATCGCGCACTGTGATTTGTTGAAACGCGTCACGTGAGAGCCCATTATTCTGCAATATTGGGTCAAGCGCCGTAACACATTCTACGCACAGCATTACGCTTGGTTACGCGTGCAATATTTCCGCGATACTCGCTGTCACTTACGCGTACCCGCTCCATCTTGAAGTAAACAACAATATTTGTGCCAAAAAATGACATTTTCTCTTTAAATTGCACTATTTTCTGGTAATAGAATAGAAATAAAGGGTGCAGCATTATCCTTTACACGCAAATAATGTGTCCTCGGCCACGGCAGTAAAAGCGTTTAAATAATGGGTTGGCTGCGCCTCACCCATTATTTACGTTTTTTACTGCCTCGGTGTAAAGGATAATGCATTACCCTTTATTTCTTAAATATATTAGCAACAAGTGTCAGGAGTGTTTTCATTTTAGGAGGATGATGAGGTAAAATGAAAGAAACCCCCCTTATTCTACTGGCTGCTTAAAACACAAATACAGCCATGTCATCCCACACGGTTGTTTGATGTATATAGAATTGGCTTCATTATTAACTAAATGCAAACTATAGATGGCGCTATTTATCCTAAATCGTATTTCTTTATTTGCAAGGGGTAGGTGGTTAATACTGCCAATAAAACAGCTGGAATAGGTGAAACTAGCAACAAGGAAATTTTATAAACATATTTTATCAAACAATAAACGGAATTATTTGTATTTAAAGCTTGAAAGAGTAATTTCCAGATACTAAATAGCGCCACCAATTTTGTCATTAATAGATACATTTTATATCCGAAAAAGCTTTAAAAAATGCTATAAATGTGAATAATTTTGTAAAAGAGGGGAAATTAAAATTGAGAATAACTCAAAAGCATCTGTACACATTAGCATGATATCACATTTAGCTGTTTAAGCCTAAAATTTGTTTGTACATGATGTTTTGTTTGAAACACTAATAAATGATCCCATCAAACAACCGTGCCCATTGTTTTTCTGCCTCATTTCGGTGTATCCTTTGTGTGCACCAAACAAATCCTAACTCTAATCCTAAACCTAACCTAGTATTTCATGCTCTCTTACACTAAGGATAAACCCTCATTTCAAGATTTTCTGAGAGCTGCATTCCAACCTTCCTGTCCTCTCCTGTGCCCTGACAGCCAGGATCAGCTTCATGAGTCTGAGAGTGATCTGCATTCTAGTATTACTGTCCTCTTGTGCCTTAGCAGCCAGGATCAGCTTCATGAGTCTGAGAGTGATCTGCATTCTAGTATTACTGTCCTCTTGTGCCTTAGCAGCCAGGATCAGCTTCATGAGTCTGAGAGTGATCTGCATTCTAGTATTACTGTCCTCTTGTGTCTTAGCAGCCAGGATCAGCTTCATGAGTCTGAGAGTGATCTGCATTCTAGTATTACTGTCCTCTTGTGCCTTAGCAGCCAGGATCAGCTTCATGAGTCTGAGAGTGATCTGCATTCTAGTATTACTGTCCTCTTGTGTCTTAGCAGCCAGGATCAGCTTCATGAGTCTGAGAGTGATCTGCATTCTAGTATTACTGTCCTCTTGTGTCTTAGCAGCCAGGATCAGCTTCATGAGTCTGAGAGTGATCTGCATTCTAGTATTACTGTCCTCTTGTGTCTTAGCAGCCAGGATCAGCTTCATGAGTCTGAGAGTGATCTGCATTCTAGTATTACTGTCCTCTTGTGTCTTAGCAGCCAGGATCAGCTTCATGAGTCTGAGAGTGATCTGCATTCTAGTATTACTGTCCTCTTGTGTCTTAGCAGCCAGGATCAGCTTCATGAGTCTGAGAGTGATCTGCATTCTAGTATTACTGTCCTCTTGTGCCTTAGCAGCCAGGATCAGCTTCATGAGTCTGAGAGTGATCTGCATTCTAGTATTACTGTCCTCTTGTGCCTTAGCAGCCAGGATCAGCTTCATGAGTCTGAGAGTGATCTGCATTCTAGTATTACTGTCCTCTTGTGCCTTAGCAGCCAGGATCAGCTTCATGAGTCTGAGAGTGATCTGCATTCTAGTATTACTGTCCTCTTGTGCCCTGACAGCCAGGATCAGCTTCATGAGTCTGAGAGTGATCTGCATTCTAGTATTACTGTCCTCTTGTGCCTTAGCAGCCAGGATCAGCTGCATGAGTCTGAGAGTGATCTGCATTCTAGTATTACTGTCCTCTTGTGCCCTGACAGCCAGGATCAGCTGCATGAGTCTGAGAGTGATCTGCATTCTAGTATTACTGTCCTCTTGTGCCTTAGCAGCCAGGATCAGCTTCATGAGTCTGAGAGTGTTCTGCATTCTAGTATTACTGTCCTCTTGTGCCTTAGCAGCCAGGATCAGCTGCATGAGTCTGAGAGTGATCTGCATTCTAGTATTACTGTCCTCTTGTGCCTTAGCAGCCAGGATCAGCTTCATGAGTCTGAGAGTGTTCTGCATTCTAGTATTACTGTCCTCTTGTGCCTTAGCAGCCAGGATCAGCTGCATGAGTCTGAGAGTGATCTGCATTCTAGTATTACTGTCCTCTTGTGCCTTAGCAGCCAGGATCAGCTTCATGAGTCTGAGAGTGATCTGCATTCTAGTATTACTGTCCTCTTGTGCCTTAGCAGCCAGGATCAGCTTCATGAGTCTGAGAGTGATCTGCATTCTAGTATTACTGTCCTCTTGTGCCTTAGCAGCCAGGATCAGCTTCATGAGTCTGAGAGTGATCTGCATTCTAGTATTACTGTCCTCTTGTGCCTTAGCAGCCAGGATCAGCTGCATGAGTCTGAGAGTGATCTGCATTCTAGTATTACTGTCCTCTTGTGCCTTAGCAGCCAGGATCAGCTTCATGAGTCTGAGAGTGATCTGCATTCTAGTATTACTGTCCTCTTGTGCCTTAGCAGCCAGGATCAGCTTCATGAGTCTGAGAGTGATCTGCATTCTAGTATTACTGTCCTCTTGTGCCTTAGCAGCCAGGATCAGCTGCATGAGTCTGAGAGTGATCTGCATTCTAGTATTACTGTCCTCTTGTGCCTTAGCAGCCAGGATCAGCTTCATGAGTCTGAGAGTGATCTGCATTCTAGTATTACTGTCCTCTTGTGCCTTAGCAGCCAGGATCAGCTTCATGAGTCTGAGAGTGATCTGCATTCTAGTATTACTGTCCTCTTGTGCCTTAGCAGCCAGGATCAGCTTCATGAGTCTGAGAGTGATCTGCATTCTAGTATTACTGTCCTCTTGTGCCTTAGCAGCCAGGATCAGCTTCATGAGTCTGAGAGTGATCTGCATTCTAGTATTACTGTCCTCTTGTGCCTTAGCAGCCAGGATCAGCTGCATGAGTCTGAGAGTGATCTGCATTCTAGTATTACTGTCCTCTTGTGCCTTAGCAGCCAGGATCAGCTTCATGAGTCTGAGAGTGATCTGCATTCTAGTATTACTGTCCTCTTGTGCCTTAGCAGCCAGGATCAGCTTCATGAGTCTGAGAGTGATCTGCATTCTAGTATTACTGTCCTCTTGTGCCTTAGCAGCCAGGATCAGCTTCATGAGTCTGAGAGTGATCTGCATTCTAGTATTACTGTCCTCTTGTGCCTTAGCAGCCAGGATCAGCTGCATGAGTTTCGTAAAGATAAACCAGAACAATTAGTATTAAAATCTTTGTCCAAGAGAATTTCAAGTAATCTCAATTGTTTTCCACAAAAACAAAATAACCAAAATGGAGGACTTTGAACTTGAATTGAGAGTTTAGGTGATCTAACATGAATTGAGCGATATTGAAGTAAATAGTGTCCGCCCACTTGTCTAATGTTCAGTGGCGTGCGCAGCACATTGAAAGTGGGAGGGGCCAGGTTGTTCAGTTCCCCTGAATGGAGTCTGATTAGGAGCAAATGTTGACTTTTTTAATGTTTTTCCCCCGAATGACCAACAAAAGTGGGGGGGGGGGTCATGCCCCCCTTTGTGCATGCCACTGCTAATGTTTGCTGTGTCAAAGCTTTACTGTGTCATAGGCTTGCTATGTTGAATATGAAATAAAGTTAGCTAGGGTTAGGTTGAGTGCTAGGGTAGCGGTTAGGGCTAGATTCGCCATAGCAAACCTTATTTCATATTCAACATAGCAGACCTTATTTTCGACATGGGTAACCTTCAATAGAGGCCCTGCATGAAATTATCGATTGGCTCCAAACAAAGAATTTGAGCCGGTGTCCTTCACCATAGTTAAGGCGGAGTGCAGTCCATTCAATCAAATGTTGTCATCAACCTATTTGATCGTAGTGTAGGGTTATGTGTGTGAGACGAACTGTCACGATAGATTGCAATCATGCTTTTGTTGAATGCATTTGAGTAGTCAGCCATATTTACGGGATGATACGTCACAAGCAAGGCCTCTTTATAGCGAACCTTCAATATATGAGGCTGTAAACAGGTCAAGGGTGTTAGTAATTAATGGTTGTGTACTTTTTGTTTTCAATTTTACAGGCAGCTACCAGTGGGAATGAAAATCACATGGAATCATGAGTGTCTTGGTCACTAACATACCGTGTACCAGAGGGATTGAAAACCACATTGAATCATGGGCATCTTGGTCACTTACTCTAATTGTCTATGTACCCGAGGGAATGAAAACCACTTAATTGTATTGAATATACATCATTACACTTAATTGTCATTTTATTAGCAAAGAAAATGATCTTGAAACATATCCAATACTCAAATTTTATGGAGCTATGTCATTTTGAGTCCTACTTGTATGGTCTCTTTATCATTATAAGTGTTAATGGATAATTCAGAGTGCATTGTGGGTAATATCGAGGTGGGATAAAAAGATTGTAGCTACTAGCTCAAACAGTGTTTTAATGACCGGGATCCTGGCACTTTGTTGGTCTTAAATTGACTACACTACAAGATTCCTATTGTGGCCATCTGCAAAGGTACAGGGTGTCCCAAAAAACAGAGGCCCCTCATTGTGCCCTCTTTTTCTCCTATTTCAGAAAATTTGACCAAGTATATGTTGGTATGTGAAGAAGCCTGTACCCGTTAGCTTTAATAAACCAAAACAATTATTTCAATCGGCTCATAACTTATGAAGATGTGCCCTTTTAAAGAAATGTACCCATTTTTCACTCTGTCCACAGATGAGGTTTGGCTACATGAAAGATTAAATGAAAAAAAGGTTAATGACATGGAAAGATAAGGCCTCGGAACACATTCACTGGTGTGATAAACGTAATTTAATTGGTATATTTAACAAAATATATGTTTTCAGGGTTACATTTCGCAAGTATCCGGCGCACAAGGGCTGAGCCTGAAACCTGTATTCGTCAAGGAGGCAACCAGGTAGAGGGCAGAGCTGCACAGCAAACTCACTTCAAAAGAACCAAAGACAAACTAAACAGCCCTTTTCAGTGCTACCTTTTATTCCAAAAGGAGAAATGACTTATGTTGTCAATAAAAAGAAAGCAAGAAACAATAAAGTACGAAAGTAAGAAACATAGTAAAACAAAAAGGCATAAAATAACCAAGAAAAACATAAGTAATTGCAAGTATAGCAAAAGAAGTCCCATCCCACATCAATTTCGCCCAATTCAATGACAATTAACAAAATCCATTACCCATAAGCCCACCGGTAAAGCCCATTCCCTAAAATAAAGTTGTTATTTTATAAAGTTATCATCGAGCAATGTTTTATATTCATGCATGGTATAATGCTCTTTTCAATTTTTGAAGTAACCAACCCTCCTCCGTGGACAGAGTGAAAACGGATACATTTCTTTAAAAGGGCATATCTTCAAAAGTTTTAAGCCGATTGAAATAACTGTTTCGGTTTATTAAAGCTAACGGGTAAAGGCTTCTTTACATACCAACATATACTTGATGAACTTTTCTGAAATAGGAGAAAAAAGAGGGTGCAATGAGGGGCCTCTTTTTTTTGGGACACCCTGTACACTGTCGCCAAAGTACCTGACTAGTACACACAGAGTACCTACGCAGTATCAATGCTGCTACTGCACAGGACCAACCAGCAGTGGTACTGCACTGGTACTACACTGGTACTATGGTACACCTGGTACTGCAAAGTACCAACCAAGAACCTTGGCGAAGGTGTACCTGTGCAAGAGGCCCCAGTGGGAATCTTGTAGTGTAGTCTTCACAGCACATGCACATAACTAGCAATTTTGGGATCAATTAAACCACATTTGTGTTTGGCAGAAATGAAGGTGGCGCTCTCCTACTCACAGGAAAGCCAACAGAGCAGCTACACCTTTAAGTCAAGTTTTGTTTAGATGCAATATAATCTCACTAAATATCCTACAAAAATACAATCTATAAGTTTACTCAAATTAGTCCATCCTCATATCTTGCCTACTCTGCACTGATTTGACAATAAATATAAGTAATTTGAGGCATGTACCACCATACATCCTGACACTAAAAAACAAAATTTGCATTTAGGTTTTCAGGGCAGCTACAGGAAATAAACCATCATTGGGCATGTGTCATTGGCCCCTGAACATGTTTAAAGCAAAACCTATTATGTAGCCTGTTGGCAGTTTTGTTTTAAACATGTTCAGGGGCCACAAGCACATAGGAGGTTTTTCCTGCCAAACAACAAAACTTTTTTTAGCCTTATCAAGTTTTATTTTGTAAATAAAACTGGAAAATGTTGATTCCATCCTGTGTTGTCTTTGTTAAAAAAAATAGTAATTTAAATTTGATATCAATGTATTGGTTTGCTTATTTCTGTGACTGAACACAAGTATGTGAGGCTGCTGTTTCTGTAATTTTTATTGATTGGTATTGATTAATAGTTTGTTCAGCTTATAGTTGGCATAAATTATCCAGTTTTTGTTTACTGCGCGAGTTAATAAAGTCTCATCTTGCGCTTGCGTAAATTCACATAAGTGTGTGCCAGTTGCACATTACGCAATGTGAAGCTAGCGTAAGTACTGCACCCAACTTGCGTGCACGCAATTCTAAATCAATAGAAGATGTTTATGAATCATTTTTGCCAATAATAAGCCGTACAAACTATACCACTGGATCATAATTTATAAATTTTGAATATAATATGCTGTAAAATTAACTTATTCTACCAAACAATGTAACTGTAAATATTTTCACCAATGACTAATGAACAAAATGAGAACTTAACCCCCCTGGGCACTACTGGCTTTATTACAGAGCCACTGATTGGTTTATTACATGATATAATCATCTGAGTAACCAATCAAATAGAGCTTTAGATCTCTCAGCAATTTTAAACTTAATCCCCTTCAATCCTACTGATCATTCTTACTATATCTCTGATTGGCTCAATATTATGATATAGGCCTCTTTTAAACCAATCAATATAGTTCTTAGAGGCCGCTAATTTGGCCAGTAGTGCTCATGGGGTTAAATGCCAAAAATATGTGTATTGGAAGAATGGAAAATTTTTCATTATATTTTTGATTTCACATAATGAAGATTTGTGGGAAAAGCACCCAAATGCCATTTTGGCAAAAAATGAGGTACATGTATTTTCCTGCAGAACATGTGATGATGTGCACCGTTACTAATTCAAGTGTAGTTAGTATAATACTTGTATAATCATGTATTGCATGTCCTTGTGATTAGAAGTACAAAAAGCATCAAGGGTTTAAAGCTACAACTGGTTATGTCCACTTTAAGGTGACTGCACTCTCAGAAATACATTAATTAAAAGTGCTGTAACTTTTTAATTATTCATGCAAAATATATTAAACATATTCATTTTTTAGGAATTGAATAAGTCAAGGAATCTAAAAATAATCACTGATTTGGTGTAAAAATACTAATTTTGGAGAAAATAAAAAAAAACACATTTTATTTAATACACACTCCAAAAATATAAAAAGGAAAAATCTAAACATTTAAACTCTATAAACATCAATTTTGTACATAACCAGTTCAAGCCACAATGTATGATCTTTTTAAATTAATTTGGTTCATTTTGTCTAACCTGATTTTTTGGCATATTGGTAATGTTTACACATGTCCCAACTTGCACCTAAATGGAATTAGCCAAATTTGCTGTGTTTGTAGGACAACATATCAATTTTGACACAGTGTCGTACTAAGCCATTAAGTCCCCATAGAACTCCATGTTAAACAGCCAAAATAGCTGGCTGGGTTTCTTTCACTTTACCTTGTTATTTCGTCTTAAAATGGACAGAAACCATTAACAGTGGAAACTGGTTAGCACAAAATCTGTTAACCCAAAATTCCTGACAACATACCTTAAAGATTTGCCTGATGGTGCATATTGGCTCCCTTGACATAACTTTAATTTTAGACAAGAACTAAAAGTGACCTGTAAAATCCCACCAGCAAGAAGTAAGGGCACGGACCCTTAATTCTTGTTTGGATTTTCAGAGGAGGTAGCTGTCTATTTGTATGTGAAATTTACTGTAAGGCACAGGAGGTCATTAGGTGAATCTTTACAGTATTGCTTTTAAAGTCTCAAGCATATATTTTGTACATTATTAGGACCTGATAATACAAAATTCTATTAACACAAACTAAAATCCAAGGCCCCAACAATTTTGATATAAAATTTGATCGATTGAGCCCATATTTATTGGTCAAGCTATGAGTTTTAAAATATTGGACGAGACGTAGTCGAGTCCAATATCTTAAAACTCAAAGCGAGACCAATAAATATTGGGCGTAAAGCGTCCAATTTTATCATTATTATGTGTAGGATCCAATATTTTCACACACTTGGACTCATCAAAACATAATAATGTGTTAACAAGGTTCCACTGTATTGCCAATATTGCAGCATGGGTAAAGAATAACAAAATTAAAATTTGATGGAAATCGTACATTGTGCTTTAAGCCCTCTATATTATACTCTTAGTCTTATACATTCTCCTGTTCAAAATGTCTCTCTCCTTCCCTCCTTTTTACAAGGAGTTGAAATAGCAAAGTGTTAAATAACCCAGCTTATCTAAACTTTGTGGCGACAAATTTTTCTACAACTCATAAAGACACATAGCTTTACAACCATCGAAGATCACTGCCATTTTTCATTGTCTTTGAAACGAAAATAGATAAACCCCGAATTATTCCCCAATCACTCTGCATGGAATGGATGGAGATTTTGTATTGAACAGAGCTTACAGGGGTACATAATAGGTTTTGAAGTTAACAACATATGTGACGTGTCATGTCAAAAGGAGACACTTTTGGGCAGGATCGTAAATGGAGAAATAGCCAAAAATCTGCTCGGGGGTGATTTTTCACAATTAATGGTTTGTTGCGAATTTGTGGTGTTATTAATGTTAAAAATGATGTTTGATAGTTTCAGACCAGAATATAACTGGCATCTTGTTGTTTTTGAGACAATTTTCAAGGTAATTCCTACTCTCAACATTGTAAATAATATTTTTAAAGGCCGATATCTCAATTTCCAATTTTATAATACCATAACTTACGAGCTCAATATCTTCACTTAGGAATGTCCGATTTCATTGGGGAAAACATCGTTGTGAAGCAAAATATCTCTATATTTAAGATATGTAAAAACCTCAAAATTGATAACCTGCCCAAAAGTGTCTCCTTTTGGCATGACACGTCACATATTATCCTTGATGAAGCTTGTCATATGGTGAAAGCTTTGCATAAAACAACTCATTGAAACTGTTCACAAAGTGTGTACATGTATTGTTTACTCATGTTGATTCATTTATGGCCATTTGTTGCCTTTTCTTTGATCAAATTTATTTTGAAAAAAAAATATATATTGGTTCACCTTGTTCTTTTTTTTTTCAATTTTCATTCAATTTGGTTGCTGAAATTATATCACTTTATACTTGTTTGCGTGTATGTTTGTAATATATGTTGAGAGAATTATATTGAATATATTTACACAATGTGCCAGCAGAACCAAATCGTCGGCAGAGTGCTACACTATCGTAAGTGCAGTAGAATGTAATAGCTGCCATTTGCAACATTTCAATAAATGTACTTACTTTTAACCAATAACACTAGAAAAACACCCAACTACATGTAAAGGTGATCTCTTGGGTTAGCTTAGTGGCCATCAAGTAATACAAGAAAGTAATACAGGACATCAACACTTTACAATGAGGGGATGTGCTGCAAATAATAGGTGTTTTACAAAAGGCAGCTATTACATTCTACTGCACTTACGATAGTGTAGCACTCTGCCGACGAAATATGATTGTACCAAAATTTATTACTTACTGTATAGCAGGAGATTTTAGAGGTGTTAATTTTTCGCGATTTGACATATTTTGAACAATTTGCTGATTTTGCCGTTTCTTTATTCACATGGTTTTAAGGGCTGGGGTATGAGCGTTTGGACAGTATTTATTTTGGGACATTAGAGCACATCAGACATATCGAATTGCATTCTGAATCGAAGAATGTCCTTCTGATATCAAATAATTTTGATTTTTGAAATTCACAATTTAATACACATTTTATGGCAAATCATTAAAATTGATATTTTTGATATTTAACAGTACTCAAGTAAACTTTACAAATCTGATGATTTATACTTAAAGTGTATGTAGGTGGGATGAAAAGCCGACGATCAATTGAAAATTTTGACCTTTCAGTATTGGAGATATGGATTTTTTTCCCAAAACACCCAAAAAATTAGGTCTTTTTGGGAAAAAAATCCATATCTTCAATATGAAAGGTCAAAATTTTCAATTGACCGTCGGCTTTTCCTCCCAGCTACATACACTTTAAGAATATATCATTAGATTTATATAATTTACTTCGAGGACTGTTATATATCAAAAATTGAAAAATATCAAATTTTTATAATTTGTCATAAAATTTGTATTATATTGTGATTTTCAGAAAATGAAAATTATTTGATATCAGAAAGACATGCTTCAGTATTCAGAATGCAATTCGATAGGTCTGAGGTGCTCTCATGTCCCACAAAAAATACTGTCGTAAACGCTCATTCTAGATCCCTTAAACAGCCACACATTAAAGCCTCTAGTCATAATGTTTTCGCAGGTTATTGAATTTGCAGAACAATGTTTTCGCAGGTTGTTGAATTTGCGGAACAAGAACAACCTTCCAAAATGAATCGCGAAAAACACAACAATAAAATCCCCGCAAATCTTCCTGCTATATAGTACAGTAAAACTACCTAATTTCATAGGTATTTTATTTTTTGATTTAATGCCCAGTTTATGCGGGAATTTAATTTTACAATTTGTGAAATTCATTGTAACTTCTAAATTGGACAAAATGTTAGAATTGATCAACTTACAGGGATTGTACAATCGGGTGTGCCACTCACGATCTGTGCTTTAATCTATGTGCTTTGCACCTTTCACAAAATGCTGTGTCATATAGGAGTATGTAGGGACTAAAAAGATATGGTTATGGGCTCCTAGTAAAATTGCACAATTTATTAATACCTCGCAACATTTTGAGTAGTTTTACAATAACTTGATTTGGCAGATGCAGTATGACACCTCACCCAGGATTCAGGAAGTAATTACAACACTAACTTTAGTAGCCCCACCTGTGTCTCAATTTGTACTTGCTTGAATATTAAGGCAGTCAAGTTAGCTCAATCGATAAGGCGTTCGACTATGGTGCGAGAGGTTGCGGGTTCGAACCCTGGTGGTGCCTAGTATGCTCTAGTGGAAAAATTGAGTTAGCTTGAAATTCCCTTGGACAAGGAACTCACTGCTAATTTGTCTCGTCAGTAACCCTGCAGAAACTCGGGGAGCTGATCCTGGTTGCGATGGTTATTTGTGGAATGTCTAGGGTGTGCGCTCTTGAAGCAGCAAATTCCCTGAATTATTGTTTAATGGTTTATGGAATGATGTGGGGCCATAGTGGTCAGCGACAACCTGTAAAGTGTGCTGAGGCTTGTGGATCAACGTCTAGGCGTTGTGCCAAAGCGTAAAGCGCACTATAAATCACTTTTTTTTTTTTTTTTTTATTGGGTGTGAATTATGATTGGATGACATACAAAGCCTGAAGCATGAAATGAGTTTCTGAATGGTAGCATATAAATAGGTACCTCTTCAGTACACATGCAGTTCTGTGTAACATGAAAGACATATCAAGTGTGGGGTATGTCTTGTGTTAGAGATTAATGTCAATTTGTCCAAGTCTAAAGTACTAAAATATGAGGAGCATTTGCACTTTGCTTTCAATTATTGTCATACTACAAATTAAAGTGCCAAATAGCGGATGTGATTCTACCTGATGACCCCATTATTGACATTGGCTAAATAAGCTGTATTTTTGCTCAGAAGAGTACTGTGATTCATAACATTTCTTGTCTGCCTAACTTACTGATTAAATACTGCTCACTGCACCTGGGGTCGTGAATTTCAAATGGAGTCGCCCATTAAGGTAACCCATTTGAAATTCACACTCCCTGTGTGGAAGATTAAGGACATGCCTTCCATAGGGGGTGTTTGGATATCAACTAGAATAGCCCAGTTAAAGAGCCATCACAATATGTTGATCCGATGACGTAATTTGGAAAAGAAGATCTGTGCATTTTGTAGATGGTGCAATACTGTATAGACCAAGTTAAATATGAATGTATCTTGTGCTCGACCAAAGTCAAGTTGTTTGTTGTTGCAAGTGAATTTGAGATATTGTTGAAAGAAGTGTTGAACTCCTGAATAATGAGCTATTCCAGTTGAAATCAATACACCCCTATTGAAGACATGACCTTAATCTCACACCCAGGGGGTATAGATTTCAAATGGAGTAACCCATTCTGTTAAACCCATTTGAAATTTACACTCCCTGTGTGGAAGATAAGGACATGTCCTCCATAAGGGGTGTAGGGATTTCATGTGGAATAGCCTAATTTCAGTGCTGTCTGCTATTTGCATAGTTTCATATCTTGCAATTGTGAGTGGTGTCTCAATTGCAGCATGTGATGGGACTGTCGTCTGCTAATTATGGTACAAAAAATAGAGATTACAGCATATTGTAGTCTGCTATATTTAAGGTGGTACTACACTCCTTTGATAAATTTGTGACTATTTTTGCATTTTCTCAAAAATAATAACACACTGGTAACAAAAGTTATGTATATTATAGGGGCAAGGAATCCAGTTACTACACTGGAATTTCAGTGACTCAAGACAAGCGGTACGTTACTTATGATAAGCTAGAGTGTACCTCATTTCTTAACATACATAATGAACCACTAGTCTTGAATCACTGACATTTCAGTGAAGTAATTGGATTCCTTGCCCCTATAATATCCATATCCATAACTTTTTTTACCAGTGCGTAGTTATTTTTTGAGAAAAATGCAAAATTAGTCACAAAATTTATCAAGGGGTGTAGTACCACCTTAAGGATAAAATATTGAAAATTACCAAAAACATTGATATCACATGGGAAGCAACTCATTTAAATTGAGCAAGTAACATGTTTCATCCATTGCTTGATTTATTCTATCTACCTGAACAATTATTTTACTAATTTTGTAGTTTTAATATTATTTTATTAAGTGCCTTTAATTTCTCTTTGTGATGACTGTACCAAATCATATATAGATCTATAATATAATAATAATATTATTTGAATGACACAAATATTTCAGTTTATGACTTGATTTTGTGAAATAAGTGATGTGAACTGTGACCAGGGCCGTAGCAAGGTTAAAAAATGTGGGGCGGCCATCACAAATGTGGGGTGGCCAAAATACAAATATATGCCTAAATTGAAATAAAGATATAAAGAAAAACATAACTAATTTCTCAAAAAGTGAGGCGGCCATGGCATCCCCCGCTTGCTATGGCCCTGGAACTGTCTGCACCAGGGTGGCGGAAAAAAACCTGTTCTACTTCAGATTTTTTTAGAAATTAGGGAGAAATTTTCCTGTACCGGTGAATGCCGACCCAAATTTCAAAAATTTCAGGAAATAGGTGGGTTTTTTTTGTATTTCAAAATATTTACAGATTTTGGTGATTTTTAAGGTCAGTTGCAAAAAAAAAAGGGCCGAACGACCGACCCTACTTCTGTCAGTAGAACAGGTTTTTTGTAGCCTAAGGGTATTTTCCCCAAGAAAAGATCAAAATTGAATGTGGGATATTTCGAGTGTTCAGAACCAGAAAGCCATAAATTTATGACCAAAAGAAATCACCATGCAACATTTCCATGGCAATTCACTCTATTCACCCTAAAATGCAGATATTTTGGTGAATTTGGATAGGGTGTGTCATACCCCAAGCTGGCTAGGAACCTGTATGAAAATTGCTTATCATAGCAAATGAAATAAGTGAAATGCACCCAAAGTTGTGAAAATAATGTATTCATAAATTTAACAAAATATAGAAGTGAAACATGTGTGCCAGCCATAGCAAATATTGATTTTATTTCTGCCTTAAGGGATCTAAAATGAGCGTTTATTACGTTTCGACAGTATTTTTTGTAGGACATGAGAGCACCTCAGACCTATCGAATTGCATTCTGAATACGAAGCATGTCTTTCTGATATCAAATAATTTTCATTTTTTGAAAATCACAATATAATACAAATCTTATGACAAATTATAAAAATTTGATATTTTTCAAATTTTGATATATAACAGTCCTCGAAGTAAATTATATAAATCTAATGATATATTCTTAAAGTGTATGTAGCAGGGAGGAAAAGCCAGCGGTCAATTGAAAATTTTGACCTTTCATATTGAAGATATGGATTTTTTTCCCAAAAAGACCTATTTTTTTTGGTGTTTTGGGAAAAAAAATCCATATCTTCAATACGAAAGGTCAAAATTTTTCAATTGATCGTCGGCTTTTCATCCCACCTACATATACTTTAAGTATAAATCATCAGATTTATAAAGTTTACTTCAAGTACTGTTAAATATCAAAAATATCAAATTTTAATGATTTGCCATAAAATGTGTATTAAATTGCGAATTTCAAAAATGAAAATTATTTGATATCAGAATGACATTCTTCGTATTCAGAATGCAATTGATATGTCTGATGTGCTCTGATGTCCCAAAATAAATACTGTCCAAACGTTCATACCCCAGCCCTTAATTTGGATTGCTTTTATTATTTATGATTGGTGCTTGTATATTTGTAATCAAAATTGTTACATGTAAATAATAAACTATAATTATTACCTTACACAAACATTACGATTATGCTATCATATATCATATAGGCCCTTTAGTGCGATATAGACTGAATATCAAATGTGATTCAGTGCGATATGCCGATATAGACTGAATATCGAATGTCAGTGGTGCAGCTATAGGGGTTGTGGCGCCCGGGGCTAAGGATACATAATAGCGCCCTCCCCCATTCTTGAAACAATTGCACGTGGAGTGCTAGAAAATTTGCACAAATACCACTTATTAATTTTGTTTATAATGAAGTTGTTTCCTAGGGCATGTGCCACACTACTGTCCAATGTGATTCCGTGCAACATAGACTGAATACTAGTAAATAACCAGGCTGTCACACACATATAGTTAAATATGAATATGATACTTCTTTGTGCCCTGATAACAGACCGTCTTCGAAAACTGGGTATATACATTATTATACAATAGACAAGATTGTAATCAGTGTGGTGAAGAATTAATTACTTAAGGAAATCATTACGTGCCTTCCATGTTCTTTTCAGTAAAGATTTACATGTGACATCAAAACAAACATTAGCAGTGTGAACTAAGTCACTAGGAAAAGTTGGTAAAAATTGGGTGCAGTCACCAAGCAAGATAAATAATTTCTCATCAATGTTGCTTGTAATAAATAATTCCCATACATATAATAGACCATTCCTTTCTAAACTTTCCTTCAATCTTTTGAACTCATTAGAGCGAATATCATTGTACACTCGGCAAGAAAATATAAAATGCCTAATATCTTCTATATTACTATGACACAAATCACATAAACCAGAAGTTTTACAATTATTTTATATTATTTTATAATTTTTCTAATGGTGTGCCCAAAATTGCTCCCCCCCCCCCCCCCACCCTAGTGATTTAATTTACATGTTGTGTAAAGTCTGACAGACTCCACATCTCGGCACGATGCAATGCTTTGAAATCTGAGCCAGGTTTTTACGAGCTCGGCAGTGAAAATTCTCATGGTGCGGTGGAAATTTCATCTGTGATGAAAGTTTCTTCGCATTAAGCTCTTGATATCGCGGCCGTGCACGCTTGTGATTAGCTGCTGGCAAATCAAGCTGGCAGAATGACCATAAAAGGAGATGCAGACCCCACATGCTTTAAAAAAAATAGATCGTGCGATGAAATTAAAATGTACATTTTAAGGGTGGTCTGAACCCTGGAATTATGGAAACTTTAGGGCCTCATAACTGCTAAATTATTAGTCTAAAGAATATAAAAGTATACATTTTTAGAATGGAAATGACTTGATGAATTCATCTGTGAGGTCTAATTTGGGCCAAAATGCTCATTTTTAGAGAAAATCACAAAAAACAGAAAATAGAACAAAATTTTTTCGCGCAACGTAACAAAAAATTGTTTGGCCAAAAAAAAATTTTATTAATTTTTAAAAACTAGATAAAAATATCTAGGGACCGTTTTTCATTTTTTGAATTTTGACCAACTTCACCAAAAATATTTGCATTTTTTGACCATTTTGGTGCAAATTTCTCAAAGTTGGTCAAAATTCAAAACAAAAAAAAAATCATCGCGGCATGGCGCTGTGATGTGGAGTCGGAATCGGACTACCAATGTGAGGAAGCTTATAATCGTGAATTTAGAAGCAAGTGAAACAGCGTGGTTCAAAGTAGGCAAAGTGTGACCAATTACTTGCTGGAACATGTTAACCTTTACAGTACTTTAAGCAGAATATTTTCCCATGTGTTGGTATTTTCATCCAGGTGAATTAAAAAGAACATTCAAACTACAAAATGTAGGTATGATTCAAGAAAATGTAGTTTGTAAAACAAGTGTTTTGTGTTTAAGTGAGTGTCTTGTTTAGATGTTAAGGGGGCTATCATTTTCTTCGGAAGGGGGGGTGTCCCAAATATACAGGGGGTCATAAATTTTGGAAAGAAAAATAGGCGGGGGGGTCATAAAATTTTTGATGACCAAAATGTAGGGAGTCACAAGATGACCACAGATACTGTGTTTATTTTTCAAAAAGACTGATATCAATACAATTCTAGCCTGTTTAGGGGTAAGGTGTATTGGTGGTGGGGGTCAAAAATGTTCAGAACCAGAAAGCCATAAATTTATGACCAAAAAATATCACCATGCAACATTTCCACAGCAATTCACTGTATTCACCCTATTAAATGGGGACATTGTAGTGAATTTGGAGAGGGTGTGTCACACCCCAAGCTGAGGACTAGGGGTCTGTATGAAAATTGCTTATCATAGCAAGTGAAATGCACCCAAAGTTTTTAAAATATTATGTATTCATAAATTTAAAATATAGAAGTGAAACATGTGTGCCACCCATAGTAAATATTGATCTTATTTCTGCTTTAATTTGGATTGCTTTTATTATTTATGATTGGTGCTTGTATATTTGTAATCACCATGTTACATATAAATAATAAACTATTATTATTACCTTATTATTACAATTATGGTATCATATCATATCTAGCCCTAATCAGTGCGATATAGGCTGAATATCGAATGTGATTCAGTGCGATATAAACTGAATATCAAATGTTGGTGGCGTATCTATAGGGGTTGTGGCACCCGGGGCTAAGGACGCATAATGGCATGCCCCCCCCCACCCATCCACCCAATTCTTGAAACAATTGCACACAGAGTGCTAGAAAATTTGCACAAATACCACTAATTAATTTTGGTTATCAAGTTGAATCTCTGCCTGAAATTGATCTTTCAAATGACTCTGTGCTGAAATGTGTGCAAAAATTTTGACTTTCGAATTGATGCTGAATTGGTCAATTCGGCACCCCCTTAAGGTGGCACCCAGGGCATGTGCCCCCCACCACTGTTGAATGTGATTCAGTGCAACATAAAACTGAATATTAGAGAGACCAGGTTGTTTCAATCATAACCAGGCTGTCTAGTTATATATGAATATGAGACTTCTTTGTGCCCCGATAACAGACCGTCTACGAAATATGTGCATTACTTTATCTTGGCATTTATCAAGTAAACTGTAATGGCGCTATTGCACTTTCAGAAACAGACACCACAACCCCTGGTAATTTACATGTTGTGTAATGCTGCCCTCTACTGACCATGAGAATAGCATTACACACTTAGTGCAGACCTTGGTGCAGACTGACACCGTACACCAAAGAACATAGCCTTTATACTTGATTTAAGGGAAGGGGTATGAACGTTTGGACAGTATTTATTGTGGCACATTAGAGCACATCAGACATATCGAATTGCATTCTGAATACAAAGAATGTCCTTCTGATATCAAATAATTTTGATTTTTGAAATTAGCAATGTAATACACATTTTATGGCAAATCATTAAAATTGATATTTTGATATTTAACAGTACTCGAAAAGTAAACTTTATAAATCTGATGATTTATACTTAAAGTGTATGTAGGTGGGATGAAAAGCCGACGATCAATTGAAAAATTTGACCTTACGTATTGAAGATATGGATTTTTTACCCAAAACACCAAAAAAAATTAGGGCTTTTGGGGAAAAAAGCTTAATCGTCAATAGGAACGGTCAAAATTTTCAATTGATCTTTTCCTCCCAGCTACATACACTTTAAGAATATATCATTAGATTTATAAAAATTACTTCGAGGACTGTTATATATCAAAAATTTGAAAAATATCGATTTTTTATAATTTGTCATAAAATTTGTATTATAACGTGATTTTCAAAAAATGAAAATTATTTGATATCAGATATACATGCTTCGTATTCAGAATGCAATTCGATACGTCTGAGGTGCTCTCATGTCCCCTAAAAAATACTGTCGAAACGCTTAAAACGCTCATTCCAGATCCCTTAAGTATTCATTTAAATTGGTTGAAATTAGGATTAATTGCATTTTACTTATAAAATTTTAGTATACATAATATACAATATTCTTTGACACCCCCTGGTTGACTGTCGACCAACCATCGTGAGAGGGGTAACTCTGCCACATGGCGTCAAAAGTATGTTGATTTATAGTATAATGGGGCTGTGCAAAATTTAAGAGCTCTGGGAGGTATAATTCTCCAAATATGGTGTGCCCTGTGCCCCTCGTCCCCATCCTGGTGATTTAATTTACATGTGTAATTGTGCCCTGGTACAATTATCCAATAGGGTGCAACTTACTAGACTTGAGTCCAGTCCTCGCTTACGGAGTTTAGGGGTGTTGCAATAATTATGTGACCCCGGGTGGTGAATTATAGGGGGGAAAAGATTTTTTGGCAGGCCAAAGGGGGGGGGGGGGCAAGCATATTTGGGCAGGTCAAAAGGGGGGGGGGCAAGCGATTATTAGCAGGTCAAAAAGGGGGGAAAGTGATTTTTGGCACAGATATTTTGGGGAACGTTTCTATATTACAGCCTAAAAAGGTGTATGAAAACGTTACTAACACATTCAAATATGCAAAATTTCCTTTAAATTTGAGTTCCCAAAAATCTTGCGTGTGTAAGGGGGGCACGTCAAAAGGGGGGCAACTAATTATTTTCTGGCATCTTGGACCACCCTGAATTAAATATAACTGTTTTGTGATGCAGTACAGTTGTTTTATGCTGAACAAAATTTTGAATTTACAGATTGTTTCAACTTACCATGTGATGTGTTGTCATATTTAACACACTCTTTAAAAAAATGTTATAAAATGGTTTGTGATATATCCTAGGAATATGAATAGATTCTGCAAAGAACCAAATTGGACTGCATAATATGTCAGAAAGAACCTTTCTTGTATTATGTATGAAACATCTGTTTGTTCCGTCCTATTTCAAATAAAAACCCTTTTCTGATGGCAATTTTACATGTGGGACATTCAAAATAGACAGTTTTGAACTTTTGTTTTTTTATGAAGGGTGTATAACAACAGAGATAAAACATGCACTGATTATAGGTTAATAACTGCGCATTAGTTATTTGGAGGGCATTGTGAAAAATCTAAACATTTTGCCTTTGGAACCGAGGAATATCCCGAGGCGCAGCCCGAGGGATATTCGAGGTCCAAAGCAAATGTTTAGATTTTTCACAATGCCCATATATAAAGGTGGTGCAATAATTATGTGTACCCCTGGAAGTGAATTCTCAAAATGGTCTGCCAAAAATGCTTGCCCCCCCTTTGGCCATGCCAAAAATCTTTGCCCCCCCCTTCGATGTGCCAAAAACCTTTGGCCCCCTTTGGCGTGCCAAAAAATCTTTGCCCCCCCCCCCCTTACACATGCAAGATTGTGGGGAACCCGAATTTAAAACCTTAAATTGTCTTATCAGATAATGCGAGCGCAGCGAGCAGGAAATTTAGCATATTTGAATGTGTTCCTAACGTTTTCCTACGCCTTTTTGGACTCATTTTGGACCAGGGTCGACATGTGACTCATTCCCCTTGATCATGTCACATATTATCAAACCATAGGCCTTTTGAAGGCCTATGATCAAACAGACAGCTATTCCACTTGAAATCCATATACCCCTAAGGCCTCTATGGAAGACATGACCTGAATCTTCCACACAGGGTGCACTGTAAAAAAGGTCCGTAAATTATCAGATGCCCATATTTTGGAATTTCCCGTAATTTTACAGGAACCAGCCGTGATCAGAACCACCTACCTACTTCCTCACACACCTACATGTAATACTACACACCCACCCCTATCTCTAACCAGTGGCGGCACCAGGATTTTTTTCGGTGGGCATTGGGGGCAAACAGAATTTCTGGGGGGGAAGCAAAATCAAAAAATGTCCCTCAAAATTGCCGCAAAAAGCAGAAATTTACGTAATTTGGGGGGGGTTTAGCCTCAAAACTGGGGGCAAGAAAAATATTTTTGGGGGGGAAATGCCCCATCACCCCACCCCGTAGCATCGCCACTGTCTTTAACCCGTCTTAATCCTGCTAAAACACACTGAAAGTAAAATTTAAATTCTGTAGTTTTACTGGTCCCCCGTAAAATCACGGGAAAACTTGTGGCAGCAAATTTTTCGGTTATCCCGTAATTTGTTGTAATTACGGGATAACCGGAAAATTTGTTGCCAGGAGTTTTCCCGGACTGGTTCCCATAAAATTACAGGAAATATCGAAAATACGGGCGTTTATGGTCCTTTTTTACAGTGTAATACATAATTGTGTGCCAAAATGTGGACCATTTTGACACAGCATGCAGGATTACTCAAAGTGGGAAATTATTGTTTTGTGTTGTATCTTTAAAAGTAATGATGATAAGTATATAAAAGTATACATTTTCAGAAAGGAAATGATACAAGGAATCCAACTAGCACAGCGGATTCCTGTAAAAATGAGCTGTTTTTGAGAAAAGTACCAAATTTGATTTTACATGCCAATTTTTGTTCAGTCCACCATAACAACTTACCCCAAATATTCAAATGGATGAAAATTGCATATTTGTGTTCTAAAGACGCAAAACTAGATTTGGTTTTCTCAAATTTTTGAATTTTTTCTTCGTTTTAAAAATATACTTTAAAATATCCAAAATTTTGGTCAAAATTTAAAAAAAGTCAAATTTTGACCTTTTTTGACCCATATTTTTAAAATGAAGAAAAAAATTCAAAAATTTGAGAAAACTGAATTAGTTTTGTGTCCAGCACTAAATATGCAATTTTCATCATTGTAATACATCAAATCAAAAGCGATGCACTTGTGTCTCATTTTAAATAGCTAGGAATAAATACCAGACTTATCTCAAGTGGAGGTCACCTCAAATCATACCGAAATCACTTGATTTAGGACTAGAGAGCATATTCCTAAACATACTAGTGACTTGGGGATGATTTGAAGTGACCGCCAGATGAATCTGGTAATTATTCCTAGTGTACAATGAGACACATGTAGCAGCCGGCATGGCAGGCTCATCGTTTTGATATGGATGTACACATTTTGGATATTTGGGGTAAGTTGTTATGGTGGACCCCAGGGTGGACCGAAAAAAATTAGCATGGTGAGAGCGTGGCGCAATGGTTAAGGTACTTGCCTTTAGTGCATGAGATCCCGGGTTAAGATTCACGGCGGTGGAGATATGCTGAGATATTAAAAAAAAAAAAAAAAAGTCTGAAATTAATTGGCAACTTCTGTAGATTAAATTCAGACTTCCGCTCTCCCCATGGTTCATTTAGAATTGGGTAAATGAATCACGAAAGTACTCGGTCCTTCGGAGGGGACGTTAAGCCGTCGGTCCCGTGTGCAGAGAGTCATACCTGTACATGCATCTCGCAGCCAGTTTCGAAAAGAGTAGGGTGTTAACCCCTGACTGTTCCCAACCTGTCCCGGTGTTCAAATGGACCCCAATGGAAATAAGCTTCAATAGAGGCTTTCTTGGGTTATCCAGGGTTGTCAAAACCCGAACAAATCAAATCAAATAAAAAAAAATCAAATTTGGCGCTTTTCTCAAAAAACTGCTCATTTTTGCAGGAATCCGCCATGCTAGTTGGATTCCTTGCTTTAATTTTTGTCTTCAATATCTTTGTAGGACAAGGGGCTGTGCAATAATTATGAGGCCTGGGAGAGGCAAAATTGGGGGGCAGAAGCTTTTGTCAAGCCAAGGGGGGGCAAGCAATTTTGGCACTCATTCATGGGGCGCCTTTTTAATAAAACATTCTATATAGTCTTAGGAAACAGTACTGAAACATATATATCTAAACCATTTAACCCTTACACCCAAAAAACCACAGAATACCACAATGAAAAATTCTGCGCATGCATGCATCCCAGGGTCTGCGATGACGCAATCACCCGAAATGCCAAATGCCCACGGAATTGCTGGCCGGGCAGCAATTAGCCGTGTAGCTCCAGGTCCGCGATCGTGCGGTTGGCATCTGAGGGGTCAAAGGTTCGAATCTCAAAAGTGCCAAGTCAAAATTCTTCTTCTTCTTGACTTTTTTGGATCTTCTGTGACTTCCGCTAGCAAAAAACCTGGGTCAGTGTTAGGGTTAAGGTTGGCATGTGCAAAGGGGTGGGGGGCAAAGATTTTGCAGGCTGAGGGGGGTTAGTGATTTTTGGAAGGCTGAGAGGAGGACAAGCCTATTTTGGCATGCCATTGGAAATTTTACCCCCCCCGCTCACAAGTATTGCACAGCCCCTAATTATGTACTAGCTAGCTGTTCAAATTTGGGTTAGATTATTGCTAACATATTACTCTTGGGATTGATGCCCATAGCTATGTACAGTACTAAGGTTTTATTCTGTGATTATACATCTTCTCATAAAATGGCATACTGGCGTCAGACATATAGCGAACATCTTCCCTTAACGATGCCCTAGAGGGCGTCTCTCTAGGAGGACCGAAGCAGGTGCTCTGTAATGCAACATCATAGAACCCTCCTTCATTGCCAAGTTTATTTCCTTGAATCAAGCCATCTGGTGCCATCCATGTATGAAGAATATCATCGCCACTAGGCCATTGGAGTAAATCTTCTGTAAACGGTATGCCAACGGCAGCACAATACTTGCGCATTATGGACTCCGGGTGGCGCTGTAGATCGTCTGCATCGATGATGATCGGATTCATTCCATGGTTTATGAGGTACTGATACAACTCATAATGTTCTTCCAAGCCATACTTAGCTGGACGTATAGGTTCTGGTAACTCATGCCAGTAAAATGGTTCTTGTAGTTGGAGAAATCGCTGCACTAATCTTCTCCATGATGTGTATAGCTTGTATAAAGAAACAAAGAAAAGAATTAAGAGAGGAAGTGAGAATTAGGAAATAACACTGGCAGGCATGATCAACCTCAATGCAATGCATGATACACACAGTGGTCGATACAAGGTGTTGAAATGAAATAGCATTTTTCTCTATTTTACCTCATTTGTTCGGCCCGAAATTAAAAGAAGATAACAGAAACGATATTTGGGGAAAAAGTTCAAATAATCTATTTTGAATGCAAATCAGTGAAATCACACATTATAGCTTTAAGCATCCAAGATAGTAAATGAGGTTTCTTTGATTTTACCTCATTATTTCATCTTAAAATCACCAGAAAACCTTCCTGACAGTTGTTACTAATATAATTATTGGCCTTGCCTTTTTCATCACTCTTGAATTGGTAGTGTGCAGCATTTGCTCTTTCTTTTTAACAGAGGTATTGGTTGGGTCCTGT
Organism: Amphiura filiformis; assembly: GCF_039555335.1. Lineage (NCBI taxonomy): Eukaryota > Metazoa > Echinodermata > Ophiuroidea > Amphilepidida > Amphiuridae > Amphiura > Amphiura filiformis. The sequence goes on along the minus strand of NC_092645.1, from coordinate 61,848,706 downwards.
TGTCGTGGTGGGCAGTATTATTTAAATCTCATACACATTCTGATCCTTGTATCTATCTTGGTTACAGTAATTAAGATGGGGTCTGGTGGACCATGTCTGTATGTTCTTTTTTCCTTTCCACCAGGCCCAAGTACAGGTGAATAAAAATGGCAAAGAATAACAAAATCTAAATTTTACCGAAATCGTATAATATGGCTTTAAGCTATGGGACCATACCTCATATGGATGCCTGATAATGAAGGTGTGCCGGTATCCCTGTGGAAGCCTACCTTATATGGATGCCTGATAATGAAGGTATGCCTGTATCCCTGTGGAAGCCTACCTTATATGGATGCCTGATAATGAAGGTGTGCCGGTATCCCTGTGGAAGCCTACCTTATATGGATGCCTGATAATGAAGGTATGCCGGTATCCCTGTGGAAGCCTACCTTATATGGATGCCTGATAATGAAGGTGTGCCGGTATCCCTGTGGAAGCCTACCTTATATGGATGCCTGATAATGAAGGTGTGCCTGTATCCCTGTGGAAGCCTACCTTATATGGATGCCTGATAATGAAGGTATGCCTGTATCCCTGTGGAAGCCTACCTTATATGGATGCCTGATAATGAAGGTTTGCCGGTATCCCTGTGGAAGCCTACCTTATATGGATGCCTGATAATGAAGGTATGCCTGTATCCCTGTGGAAGCCTACCTTATATGGATGCCTGATAATGAAGGTGTGCCGGTATCCCTGTGGAAGCCTACCTTATTTATATGGATGCCTGATAATGAAGGTATGCCTGTATCCCTGTGGAAGCCTACCTTATTTATATGGATGCCTGATAATGAAGGTATGCCTGTATCCCTGTGGAAGCCTACCTTATATGGATGCCTGATAATGAGGGTGTGCCGGTATCCCTGTGGAAGCCTACCTTATATGGATGCCTGATAATGAAGGTATGCCAGTATCCCTGTGGAAGCCTACCTTATTTATATGGATGCCTGATAATGAAGGTATGCCTGTATCCCTGTGGAAGCCTACCTTATATGGATGCCTGATAATCTATAATCTATTTTGAATGCAAATCAGTGAAATCACACATTATAGCTTTAAGCATCCAAGATAGTAAATGAGGTTTCTTTGATTTTACCTCATTATTTCATCTTAAAATCACCAGAAAACCTTCCTGACAGTTGTTACTAATATAATTATTGGCCTTGCCTTTTTCATCACTCTTGAATTGGTAGTGTGCAGCATTTGCTCTTTCTTTTTAACAGAGGTATTGGTTGGGTCCTGTTGTCGTGGTGGGCAGTATTATTTAAATCTCATACACATTCTGATCCTTGTATCTATCTTGGTTACAGTAATTAAGATGGGGTCTGGTGGACCATGTCTGTATGTTCTTTTTCCTTTCCACCAGGCCCAAGTACAGGTGAATAAAATGGCAAAGAATAACAAAATCTAAATTTTACCGAAATCAGTATAATATGGCTTTAAGCTATGGGACCATACCTCATATGGATGCCTGATAATGAAGGTGTGCCGGTATCCCTGTGGAAGCCTACCTTATATGGATGCCTGATAATGAAGGTATGCCTGTATCCCTGTGGAAGCCTACCTTATATGGATGCCTGATAATGAAGGTGTGCGGTATCCCTGTGGAAGCCTACCTTATATGGATGCCTGATAATGAAGGTATGCCGGTATCCCTGTGGAAGCCTACCTTATATGGATGCCTGATAATGAAGGTGTGCCGGTATCCCTGTGGAAGCCTACCTTATATGGATGCCTGATAATGAAGGTGTGCCTGTATCCCTGTGGAAGCCTACCTTATATGGATGCCTGATAATGAAGGTATGCCTGTATCCCTGTGGAAGCCTACCTTATATGGATGCCTGATAATGAAGGTGTGCCGGTATCCCTGTGGAAGCCTACCTTATATGGATGCCTGATAATGAAGGTATGCCTGTATCCCTGTGGAAGCCTACCTTATATGGATGCCTGATAATGAAGGTGTGCCGGTATCCCTGTGGAAGCCTACCTTATTTATATGGATGCCTGATAATGAAGGTATGCCTGTATCCCTGTGGAAGCCTACCTTATTTATATGGATGCCTGATAATGAAGGTATGCCTGTATCCCTGTGGAAGCCTACCTTATATGGATGCCTGATAATGAGGGTGTGCCGGTATCCCTGTGGAAGCCTACCTTATATGGATGCCTGATAATGAAGGTATGCCAGTATCCCTGTGGAAGCCTACCTTATATGGATGCCTGATAATGAAGGTATGCCTGTATCCCTGTGGAAGCCTATCATATTGGCCATCCAATGTATAAGAAGCATCTTTACAGAATACTATCTTCTTGCCTGGATAGTCTGCCTCTAAGGTTTGTTTCACCCAGTCATAGGTACAGGTGTCTGGTATGAAACCTGAAAAGAAATTGTACGCTTATTTATAAGGGTCACCAGTGGCGTAGATGGGGGGGGGGTGGAGTTGGAAAAAATTTGTTGAAATAGTGAATCCTGCACCTTTTGGCAACAGATTAAGTTTATGGTACAAATGCGCACGAAGTGAAAAATGTTGTCATATTGAAGCTAAACTGATGATATATGGTGCAAAATGTGGAATAAATTCGCGCAAAGCATGAAAAAATTTGCACTTTGGGGGCCAAATGAGGTTAGTTTGGTCAAAAACCCACATACAGGCATCAACATTGGGGGATGATTGGATGGACCATCCCCCTTGGCAAAATATTGGGGATTTATCCCCCCATCCTTCCGGGATCTACCCCTATGAGGGTCACTGGCCATGCCCTGAGTAATATTAAACAAAAAGAGATTGCTTGCTTGACCTAGTCTGACTGTCCCAAATGTTCTGACCAAAAAACGGTTTTGGATACAATTATCTGACAAAAAGAAGCTAAAAAAGTTTATTTTCTGCATCTCAAAATCACCTGTATAAACTGGCAAAACCTGATCTTTTGAAATTAATATTCTGTAAATTAAAAAATTAAATGAATCAATTTCCCGATATATATGAATGTGATGTGCAAACATGCATGACCAAAAAAAATGTTAATGTATGAAAATATTAATTGTTGGGTCAACTGTTCTTAAATCTGACCTTTAGCAAGATCCACTTTGTCCGTAACGGCATCATTGGTCTTGTCCAAGAAGTTATCATACATTTCACTGACTCCTGTCTGCTTTCTTTCTGGACCATAATAATAGGCATACAAATATGGCTCAAATATGATCTGTATGCCATCCACAAAGCTGAGGCATTTGGTAATGGCTGTGGACAGTGTGCGTGGAATGAACCATAGCATCACACGGACTTGAGTCGGAGATGAGCTTTCTTCTGCTGTTTTCTCTTCCATTGTGGCCTATATCCTGGAAGGGAAGCACAATAATATTATTAAATATCATTGTTTAGTCAAGGAATATGGTAGTAGAACTTTAGAATTATAACTGTACCCCAGGACCCTACCCCCCCCCCAAGATGAGTGTTTAGGGTTAGTAGGGCATAGGCCTTTATGGTTAGGGTTAGAATATGGTTGGATGGGGTGGGTTCAAGGGGATGGCTAAATATATAAAAAATATATGTACACTCACATATGCAGCTTTCAAGATCAGGTCACCTACAACAATCAAATGTCCCTCGCTGTCCATGCAGGTAGAACTGACCAAGTTGAGCTAGTCAAGTTCACAGCAGAATGCCTTCCCAACATGCTGTATTCAATATTAACCCTGGAATTATGTAAACTTTTGGACCTCGTAGCTGCTATAAAAGCGTTTGTCTAAAATATATTAAAATATACATATTTAGGATGGTGCAGACTTAAGGCGATATAATACCCTGATTTTCATCAGTACCCATCTTCTTTTTTTTGTTGCAAATTTATGAAGTATATAAATATGTTCATCATCTCATGTCCTGAACTTATAAAATATCTCTACATACAAAGTGGTTTTAAACCATTTTAGAAAATCATTTTAGCCCTATATATTTTTTTGTTTACTGTATCCTGGTAACTGAGATGTGTGTTTCATAACAAACCATAATTTATTCTATTGAACATGTCCAAGTAGAATACATGAATAGAATACATTCAATCCTTTGTTATACTATCTATAGAAATGTACTCACTGATTATAACACTGAATAATCCGTTGATAGTAAGCTTTCCAAAATGAAGTGAATTTAAAACATCAGTGATGTACCACTTTTTGGCTTATACCATTAGAAGCATGTACGCGTCATTAATACTGATGCCACCAATTGAACGAGAAGATTTGCCCCTTCAGTTTGCATACCACTTTGTCCAATTTCTTTTTCTCATTTCTTCACAAAATGCAAAAAAATGCAATGGGTGTAATACCCCCTTAATGAATCCATCTGTGAGATCATTAATCTTTAAAAACTAGATACAAATATCTAGGATTTTTTTTTTTGACCAACTTTGAGAAATTTCCACCAAAAATGGTTGTAAAATACTCAATTTTGCAACAACAAACAATCAAAGCCTCATTTTCGCCAACATTTCAACTATTTTGGGTGAAGTTGATCAATATTCAAAATGTAAAAATGTTTTCTTGCTATTTATTTTTAGTTTAATTTTTTTTAAATTGAAGAATTTTTTTGTTATGTTGCCCGCAAAATTTGGGTCACGGGTAGAAGGCTTTGTTTGGGCATAATCTCCAAAGCCTTTCTCCCATTCAAAATATGTATACTTTTATTTACTTTAATTTTAGACCAATTTAGCAGTTATGAGGCCCAAAAGTATCCATATTCTAGGGTTAAGACCAACCTTAGGGACCATTCACAAACACTTGTTAGGGGGCCTGATGCAAAAAATTTGGGGCCCCTTTACAGACCTCAAAAATTTCAGGCCCCCCCCCTTTTTTGACATGAATTATAGGTTAATGAACACGTATTACTTATTGGGAGAGAAATAGACAAAATAATGCACGCGCGCTGATGTTGATGCGTCTAATGCACGAGCCCCGAAGGGGGAGTGCATTAGACGCATCAGCTAAAGTGCATTATTTTGTCTAATTACTCGAGCAACAAGAAATACGTGTTCATAAACCTATTTGAATCTATTTCATACACAAGAAGAAAAAACATGTGATTTTTACTTTTTTTATATAACAAATTATCACTAAAAAGTTTGAAAAAAGAAGCAACTATAAATGCATCAACCCGCCCGAAAAGTGAATCAATCCTACGCGACGCGAATGCGCTTGAAACACTGCGCGTAGTACGCGGAGTGCACAATATACACAATCAATGCATGTTTCGTACTTTTGTAACAGCTTTTCTGATTGGCTGCTTTAATATAGGAGTGTATGAAAAGCATATAAACTCAAGTTTCCCAGGAAAATTTGTGGTCATTTTTTTCAGGCCCCCACCCTTAGGAGGGTCCAAAATTTTCAGCCCCCCCCCACTTTTTGCATCAGGCCACCCCTAACAAGTATTTGTGAACGGTCCCTTAACAAACAATTTTGAAAACCAAAAGGGCATTTTGTGATCCACAGCATCATCCCCCCACTTACCTCAAAAAAAGTTGAGATTTTTATATCACTGGAAACCTCTGCGCCAGTTGATTCATAGTTGTGTGCCCTTAAGGTGCACTGAACCTGGATGGGCTCTCTCTCTCTGTCTCTGCACTCGTGGAAGCTACATGTGCCTGGTTGTGATTATCACATTAGATTAATCCCTAATCCTTTTATTGGCGTGGTGACAGCTTGGATTCGAAACCAGTCATCTCTGAAGTCTCTCAGCTGACCTTCCTGACGAAATTGGTGGTCATCTTGAACCCTAAATGTGTGATCTTTCACAAGACTGTGAGCGACCAGTAAGCTTAAAACAGTAAGCTTAAGCCTGCAAGGCTGCATATTAGCTTTTATTCTGGTTCACATACACGAGTGTAAAAACAATCAGCAATGGCCACAACACATCGTGGCCCAAGCAATGGCCTCTAACAAAGAACGAAACAATAAACTCATTTGAAAGCTGGAAACATAACCTCCAGTATACACTGTCATTAGACCCAAGCTTTTCTCCCTTTACTTGGTTGAAGGAGCAGTATGGGGCAAAAAGTCAAAAACTTCCCCTCTTCGAGGTCTCACTAACGACGATGAGGACATACAGGAAGCTCAAAGGAAAACAGCAGTCCAGAAAAATGCTGCATTGGAGCTTATGCTTGGACAAATAGCCAACTATTGTCCAATTATCTCACGTAATACAATACTCAAAAACTGCACCAGCCTGACAACGATACGGCAAGCCATCCGTCGCCATATTGCCTTCCAAACAACAGGTGGCCACTTCCTAGAGTTCAACAATATTACCCTTGGCCCTGATGAGCGGCCAGAGGACTTGTACCAGCGTCTAGTAGCATTCACCGAAGACAACCTCATGCGTGAAGGAGGCGGCATCAGTCACCATGACCAAGTCATCGATGAAGATGAGGAGATTACGCCTACACTCGAAAACTTTGTAGTGTTAACGTGGTTGCGTCTTATACACCCTGATCTGCCCGATTAGTAAAGCAGCGATGCACGGTACAGAGCTAAGATCCCGCACCTTGGCTTCTATCAAAGCCGAAATTTCTCAAGCTCTGGATTCGCTCCTGGATGAGCTGAGCTCAAGCGATGCTGCTCGCAGCATGCATACTAGTAGTCAGCGTGAGACCGATGCCTAAATTGAAAGCTCAGAAATCATTTGGTAAATCCTGCCCTCTGTGTGAGCAAGCTGGTCGGCATGACCATGCGCATTTCTTAAGCGAGTGCTCGTACCTCCCTGAAAAGGACAGAAAATACCTGGCCCGGCTCGTCAGCTTAACATCCTTGATGATTGTGACAGCGACTCAGATTTAGCATGCGCCTTTGTTGACCAATCTGACCTTAGTGCGCAGCCCAATGTTCAGACAGCGCTGCGAATTCATGTTGATCAGTCTCCCTATGTAGATGCATTCCACAAGCACCATGCGGTCCGCATCACCATTGACAGTGGATCCACTGGTAATCTCATTCGCGAAAACACTGTCCAACGATTAGGATGCCCCATTCATCAGAGTTCGCAGTCTGCCCGTCAAGCTGATGGGTCATCCCTCTTAAGGTAGTGGGGAAACAACCCTCACCTTTACTCGTGACAGACACTCCTTTGTCTTTAAAGGTCTAGTTGTTAGAGACCTTGACGAAGAAATCCTTGCAGGTATTCCCTTCATGAAATGCAATGATGTCGTAATTAGCCCTGCTAAGAACCAAATCATCTTGACAGATGGTACAATTATCACTTATGGCGCCAACAAGAGCCCCAAATCCCAGCACACTGTTCGTCGTGCCCATATACTTCGTGGACCTTCTCAAAACACTACCATATGGCCAGGCTCATACGTTGAGGTAAATCTCCCTGCAGACATCGTTGAATCAGATGCTACTTTTGCCATTGAGCCCGTGTTGATACCCGCTCAGTAGGTTCCTACCGCCCAAACAAGCCTGGCCCAAGCCTGATGTAATCACAAGTATTGCAGGCAGGGTTCGCATTCCCAACAATACTGGTGTGCCACTTGTCATCAGAAAGCATGAACATCTTGGCCAGATACACACTGTTTTTTCACCATCACTAACTTCTAAGCCATCACACAATGCTGCAGCAGCAGCATCAGTCAATGTCCCAAAGCCCAGTTCACCGGTTAACTACTCAGCTGCTGTTGCCCTTGACCCAGATGGTATACTTGGCACTTGTGAGCAATCCAACTTCCGCAGTCTTCTCGATGAGTACGATGAGGTTTTTGACCCTAGTTTCCCAGGTTACAATGGTGCTGTCGGCCCTTTCAAATCTGTGGTTAATATGGGACCGGTCCAACCCTCCCCCCCCCCCCACGGCAAAGGTCGTCTCCCATTGTATGCACAGGATAAACTCCAAGAGTTGCAATCAAAGTTTGATCAGCTTGAAAAAGCAGGCGTCTTTGCTAGACCTGAAGATGTGTGTGTGTGTCAATACCTTAACCCGTCCTTTCTTGTCAAGAAGCCTAATGGAGGCTTTCGTCTGGTTACTGCATTTGCTGATGTCGGTAGATATAGCAAGCCACAACCCTCTCTAATGCCCAATGTGGACTCAACATTGCGTTCAATTGCCAAATGGAAGTATTTGATTGCCACTGACTTGACTAGTGCTTTCTACCAAATCCCTTTATCCCATGAGTCCATGAAATAGGCCTACTGTGGTGTTGCAACTCCCTTTAGGTAGGGTGCGTGTGTATACGATGTGTGCCATGGGTATGCCAGGTTCTGAAACAGCCCTTGAGGAACTGATGTGTCGTGTCCTTGGTGACCTCTTAGAGAAAGGTGTCGTAGCAAAACTCGCTGATGACTTGTACTGTGGTGGTAATACTGTGGACGAACTTGTTGAGAATTGGCGTCAAGTTTTGCAAGCTTTGTCTAAGTCTGGGTTACGTCTTTCTGCTTCCAAAACAGTCATTTGCCCCCAAAAGACAGTTTCTGGGTTGGATTTGGTCAAATGGAACCCTTTGTGCTAGCCCCCATAGCATCGCCACACTTTCCAGCTGCTCGCCTCCAAGCAAAGTTGGTGGCATGCGGTCCTTCATCGGTGCATACAAGGTTCTGGCCCGTGTCATTCAGAATTGTGCCAGTCTGGTAGCCCCATTAGATGATGCTATTGCAGGGCACCAATCAACTGAAGAGCTTACATGGTCTGATAGTCTGCATACTGCTTTTCACAAGGCTCAAGCAGCACTGTCTTCCGCTAGGGCAGTCACACTTCCCCATCCCAATGATCAGCTTTGGATCATTACTGATGGATCCGTGAAGAAACATAGCATTGGGTCGACATTGTATATTTCCGCAATGACAAACTCTTCCTCGCCGGGTTCTTCAGTGCTAAATTGCGTGATCGACAGCCAACATGGTTACCCTGCGAAATTGAGGCGCTGTCTATTTCTGCCTCCACCAAGCACTTCAGTCCCTATGTTATTCAGTCCAAACACAAGACATGTATCCTCACTGACAGCAAACCTTGTGTTCAGGCATATGAAAAGCTCTGCGGGGTGAGTTTTCAGCCAGTCCTCGCGTGTCCACATTCCTCTCCACTGTCAGTCGTTTCCAAGCATCTGTTCGTCATCTTGCAGGATCAGCTAACACCCCCTCAGACTTTGCTAGTCGTAATGCCCCTGACTGCACTGAGCCCACTTGTCAAATATGCTCCTTTATCAAACGTGCAGAGGAAGCAACTGTCCTTCGTGTTTCCGCACATGACATTCTGTCCGGGAAAGCTAAGCTCCACTTTGCCAGCAAAGCAGCCTGGCATGCTATTCAGCGGGGATGCCCGGATCTGCCACGAGCACATGCTCATCTAGTTCAGGGCTTTTCGCCCTTCAAAAAAGCTACTTCTGTCAAAGATGTGAAGCGCTATTTGCAGGTTGCATCTATCGCTAGAGATGGCCTACTTGTTGTTCGTCGTGATCAACCATTGACCCCAACTCGCGATTGTATTGTTGTTCCCAGACAGGTCTTAAATGGTCTTCTCACTGCCCTGCACATCCAACTTGACCATATCCCTCCAAACATCAGCTCAGTTTGGTGACCCAGCGTTACTTTTATGCTCTTGATATGGACAAGGCTATTGATCAAGTGACATCAACTTGTCACCAGTGTGCTTCTCTGTCCAATGCCCCTAAGACATTGATCGAGCAGTCCTCAAGTGACCCTCCCGATGCAGTTGGCATTTCTTTTGCAGCTGATATCCTGAAGCGTAGCCGCCAGCTAGTCCTTGTGCTGCTGCGAAACCTCAACGTCCTACACAGCTTCTTGCATTGTCGAGAATGAACAACATGGCACGTTGCGTGATGCCCTGATTCAATTGTGCATTGAACTTCGTCCACTTGATGGCCCCCCCCCTGCAGTCATTCGTACTGACCCAGCACCAGGGTTTGTTCGACTCGCCAATGACAAACTTCTCACACGTTACCATCTATCGGTTGAGATCGGTCGTATTAAAAATAATAACAAGAATCCTGTTGCTGAGAAAGCCATTCGTGAGCTTGAAGATGAGTTGCTCAGACAAGATTCTACAGGTGGTCCGGCTACAGCATTATCAGTTGCCATTGCTACTGCAGCCCTTAATACTCGCATCAGATCCCGAGGTCTTTCAGCCCGTGAGATGTGGTTTCAGCGAGACCAGTTTACCAATGAGCAAGTTCCTTTCACTGATTGTCAAATGATTCAGGCCCAGCATGCCTTGCGAAAAGCCAACCACCCACACAGTGCTCATTCAAAGGCCCCATTAGCCTCTGCCTCCCCAGCAGCAGAGTTGGAGGTTGGTGATCTTGTCTACCTCTACTCAGATCGCAAGAAATCTCATGCTAGAGATCGCTACTTAGTCACTACTATCGAAGGCCCATGGTGCAACATCCATAAATTTGTGGGTTCTCAGCTTCGAATACTTCTTATCGTATCAAGAAATCTGAGTGCTTTAAGGTCCAGTATTATCCTGACCTGGATTCTCGTCCCTTTCCCAAGTCGTCTCCACCCACCGAGGATTCCGAGTTTGTTGAAGTGGTCCCTGAATGTACTCCTCCAGAGCCTCCTTTCATACCTGGCGAGTTGTCCACACCTGCTACTTGTGACCCCCTGCCCAGGAATGCTAATCACTCGCACCCCAGTTCTGAGTCAGATCCTCGCGATCCCTTGCGCGATAGCGGTCATAGCTCCAGCAATACCTCCGGTTTGGTTGCACAGTCTAATCCATGTACCGGTAACTGCAGTGAGGTTAGTGAAAGTATCCCCCCGCTAGTATGGTTGGCCCTGAGATCATGCCACCATTGCTCACACAAAGGCGTTCATGGCCAGCTCTCACAAACTTCCTGAGCACCTGAAAGACTATGTGTTAAACTAAATGGACAGGTCACTGTGTACTATGACATTAATCCATCATCGGTGTCCTCCTACATTGTATATGGTCACTTCATTGAACTTTGAACTGATTTACGTATGTCATTTGGAATTCTAAAAGAAAACTCTGGAACTGACGTTTACTTCTTTGAACTTTGAACCATTTTACATTCATGTTGAATGTCAGTTGTCATTGCAGACAAAAAGACTCTTGAACTGTTGATGTTATTGACTGTTGGCACATTGCCTATTTGAGTGTTCTAAACCAACAGTGTCTTCATTCACATAAGCTGTTAGATTGGTTTCTGCAAGTCAGTTGTTAGTAGTAGTTGTTTAGTAGTGTTATCCTCACTTCCTTGTGAGGAAAGTGATCTTTTTTTTTCTTTAAAAAAAAAAAGAGAGAGAAAGAGGTAGTTACGCCAGTTGATTCATAGTTGTGTGCCCTTAAGGTGCACTGAGCCTGGATGGGCTCTCTCTCTCTGTCTCTGCACTCGTGGAAGCTACATGTGCCTGGTTGTGATTATCACATTAGATTAATCCCTAATCCTTTTATTGGCGCTGGCTATAGAATGTTTATGTACAAAAAAATTCTTGCAGATTAATTCGTTTAGCAAAGATATCGTGAAATTTGAACTTTGTTCTGGTATACCAGAACGAAATTACAACACATTGTCTATGGAACAGTGTATAATACACAATCATGCATTTTCGTGAATATTTATACTGCAAAATGTAATAAAAAGAGGATGCTAGGATCACAAAATACTCCTTTATAACCCAAGACAATTACTTTGACTGGTGTATTAATTTACAATAAATAATTTTGATATTCCTTAAAAGTAAAGGTTCCATGTTTGATTTAGCTTGAAATAGTCACCAATGCATCATGGGAAGGTATGCAGTATTTTCTGTTGTGGGCCAAGTTCAAGTTCACACACTATACACAACAATAATCTGCAATTGAATGAATGAATTTAGTGAACCTATAGTGTATCCAGTATAAGGTGAAACATGACCCCATCCGTTTATAACCTTATCTCTCATTACCCTGCTCATTTGCCCTGTCAACACATGGTCAAAGTCAAATGATCTCAAACAACTTTAACCATAAAGTTGCCAACATGCTCAGGCCATATTTATGTTAGATCAATGCATTTTGATATAGGTGATGGTCCACCTTTAATGGACAGACTATGATACTTGTTTAGTAATTTTAGAAAATAATTGCACACCCCAATTTGCCTGAAGTAAGTTATCATTTTATTGCTAATACTGTCTTCTTGTAAATAAAAAGGTTAGGCCTTTAAATATCAAAGTAATCCAGGGTGGACTCGGTGGAGGTGCAGCCATAGAGTTTACACACAAATTGATCAAAATGATGCCCCACGGTTGTTTGATGTATATAGAATCGGCTTCATTATTAACTAAATGCAAACTATAGATGGCGCTATTTATCCTAAATCATATTTCTTTATTTTCAAGGGGTAGGTGATTAATACTGCCATTAATAGGTGAAACAAGCAACAAGGAAATTTTATAAACATATTTTATCAAACAATAAAAGGAATTATTTGTATTTAAAGCTTGAGAGAGTAATTTTCAGAAACTAAATAGCGCCACCAATTTTGTCATTAATAGATACATTTTATATCCGAAAAAGCTATAAAAATGCTATAAAAGTGAATAATTTTATAAAAGAGGGGAAATTAAAGTTGAGAATGACTCAAAAGCAATTACTCACATTTAGCTGTTTAAGCCTAAAATTTGGTTGTACATGATGTTTTTGAAAAACTAATAAATGATCCCATCAAACAACCGTGGCCCCCCGATGATGCCTTTTTAGAAGAGTCATATCAGAAAAAGTTTAACTTTTGGGAGTCTCAACATTCACATGTATTGCAATCAAGAACACATTTAACTAATAAAATGTCATTTGTAACAAAAGATCTCATTAAATAATTGTTTAACTCAAATGCTAATTCTAAAGTGCTAATCACCCATCGAGTTTACACACAAATAGCCATCTATAGAATACACACAAATCAGTCAAAACGGTGCTTTTTTTAAAGTGCATATCAGGAATGGACAAGGCTAACTCTCTGGTGTCTCAAAATTCAGAGGTATTGCAATTGATAACACATTAAGGGAAGGGGTGTGAACGTTTGGACAGTATTTATTGTGGGACATTAGAGCACATCAGACATATCGAATTGCATTCTGAATACGAAGAATGTCTTTCTAATATCAAATAATTTTGATTTTTTGAAATTCGCAATGTAATACGTACGTACACATTTTATGGCAAATCATTAAAAATTGATATTTTTGATATTTAACAGTACTCGAAGTAAAACTTTATAAATCTGATGATTTATACTTAAAGTGTATGTAGGTGGGATGAAAAGCCGACGATCAATTGACAATTTTGACCTTTCGTATTGAAGATATGGATTTTTCCCCAAAACACACAAAAAAATTAGGTCTTTTGGAAAAAATCTATATCTTCAATATGAAAGGTCAAAATTTTCAATTGATCGTCGGTTTTTCCTCCCAGCTACATGCACTTTAAGAATATATCATTAAATTGATAAAATTTACTTCGAGGACTGTTATATATCAAAAATGTGAAAAATATCAACTTTTTATAATTTGTCATAAAATTTGTATTATACTGTGAATTTCAAAAATGAAAATTATTTGATATCAGAAAGACATTCTTCATATTCAAATACAATTCGATATATCCCAAAAAATACTGATCCCTTAAACTAATGAAACATTATTTGTGACCAAAGATCTAATTATTAATTAAGTGTCAATTAATTAAACCCCTATCTTCCATTATTTGATATACCTGATTTTGGCCACCCTGTATATTATTATGAGGATGATTGGAAGACTGGTGTTTTTCAATTGCTTTTTTTTTTCACTGAAAGCCCTATATCATGCCTTCTTACTACAATATTTGTTTTTAATCAAATTCTTTCAGAGAAACAAATAATAGGGGGATGTTAAAACTAGAAAATAATGTGATTTTTTTTTATGTTACACCCTGTATAATAACATTTGATGTTAACATATTGAAAGTGTCAGCTTTTGAAATAAGTTTACTTCATGTCAATCGGATGTCTAGAATAAAAGTTATATTCATTTGAATCAGAATTGGTAACTTTTCTCTCAATTTCCAAAGTGTAACTTTTTTCATGCCAACTTACGACATATGACCATAAGCAACACATGTCAGTTGTACCAAATTAGATGTTAAGATTAAAAAGCTACTGTTTCTCTAGCTTGTAACACTGACACAAGTCATTCTTCAACTGAACCAGAGGCCCTGCTCCCTCACAGGGGGGTCTTTATTCCAAAACAAGTCACCATATGCATGTTCTCTACTCCGAATATGAACAAAGGTTCTCTATTCCAAATATGAAAAATAGGTTCTCCATTCCGAAATCTAGAAAAGGTTCTTTATTCCAAAATGATATAGGTCTGGGCCGTATGATTTAGGGTGCTTTGGCATAGTTTAGTTAAATTTGGTAAATTTACCCACATGATCCGCTATCCGCTTTACTTCACATAGCCATCAGCTAACCTCAGTACATGTAGATAAGCTTAGATAGCAATGACTTCACATAGCCATCAGCTATCTTCAGCAGTCTATAATATCGAATTGATTAATTTGAATTAAACAATTCATCGAGTGGCCATGGGCAGCGCCATTAGACATGTTACAAGACTACCAGGTGACAGGTGATGGACTGTACACACACAAAAGAATAGGCACTTTTTTGATAATTTTCATCAAGGTTACCTAAAACTCACCTAGCTAATTTATTATACAGCAGGGGTCTCTGCCTTTTTATTATGTTATGAAAAACTTAATGTAGAAACTATTTACCGCCGGAAATAAAAATCCATCAACAGATAGTCTTCTTATGCTCTCACAAACTAAGAAAAAAATCTGAAAAATCCCAAATGTTGGTCAAAAAATTGGACAAGGTTACTGCTGTCCCATTCAAAAGCACAGGAAGACCACCCGGACCATTGAGGTCAACTTTCTAGACTTCCTGTCTACTGGCAGTAATAGCTACTACCCAGTGCTAACATCAATGAATTGTTTAATTCGAATTAATCAATTCGATATTATAGACTGTTCAGTAGATAGTAATAACTTATCAAAGTCATCAGCTATCTACCGTTGATAGCAATGACTTCACATATAGCCATCAGCTATTTTCAGTAGATAGATATGACTTTACATAGCCATCAGCTATCTTCAGTAGATAGAAATGACTTCACACAGCCATCAGCTAACCTCAGTAGATAGCAATGACTTCACATCACAACCAGCTATCTTTAGTAGATAGCAATGACTTCATATAGCCATCAGCTTCTTTAGCAGTTGGCAAGGACTCCAAATTAGACGTCAGTAGATAAGCTTAGATAATAATGACCTCACATGTACATTACCTAACTTCAGTAGATAATAATTGCTTCATAGAGCCATCAGCTATCTTGAATAGATATCAATAACTTCACATAAATAAATGTAGATATTTATATAGCGCTTTATGCCGTAAACAGCCTCAAAGCGCTTTACATTTATTCCGCCGTTATTAGAATATGTCGGAACCACGTTTGCTGCCTACAAATGGCGCAGGGTTCATCAGTACAACGACTGTGACTACCCCTAACAGCTTCCCCTTGCACCTGGGTGGGGTGAGGCAAGCATGACAAAGCGCCTTGCCCAAGGGCGCAACACGGTGGCGGGACAGGGACTCGAACCCACGCACGTCAAACAAGCTCTCAGATTATGAGTCCAAGGCCGTAACCACTGAGCCACCGTGCCCTCATAGCTATCAGCTAACCTAGCAAGGACATCACATCGCCATCAGCTATCTTCAGTAGATAGCAATGACCTCACAGAGTAATCAGCTGTCTTCACATACTCTTTGGAATGGGAAATGTTACGCTGAGATTAGACTTGAAAAGTGTTTCCCCACAAATATGCCCACGGTACTCCCCAACCCTCTTCTGAAGAAATTTTTTTCCTTGATTATAGGGCACATTTCTCCATGGAAGCAGTAAAATGTCAGTCAGTCGAGGAATAAAGAACCTGTCTAGCATAAATTCTGGGGTATAGGCCTAGTCCATGTAGTCATCATGGTAAATCCCCCCATGTTATGCAAATGAGTGTTTCTGACCAAATTTAGGCTATACAATATTTTAGCTGACAAAGTCGCTCCCAAATGTTAATAATTATTGATCATATTAGCTTGAAATTGGCAATTTTTCAAATTACAAATTTTTATTCACGCTTCGGGCACATTTGTTTACTTCAATGTTCATATTTGATTATTTTAACTTGAAGGTGCCATATTACGGAATTCATTCAAGAAACGTAATTAGGCTATGACAGCTAAACACGCTAGTACTTCGCTTAGTTTCAAGTTCAGCATGTGTTCATCCACCCCACCCACCCATCACAAAGAAATTTACGCCACTGCTGTTAACATGCACCCAATACACACATTATGAAGTCATCGCTGATCAAGGGGCCTGTGCGTTCATTTTACCCCTGGGCCAGTAATGGCTCTCGGCGGCACTGTGCCTGCGAGTTGAAAATTTTGAACTTTTGAATGTTTGCATAATTAGTTGTTATCACTTTTGATATTGTTTCAAGAAACTGTGTACCAAAATTAGTTGTGATCAGTCATCAGTCGTGTTCATAAAAATGGGCAAGTGTAATTATGCGCAAATACATCTTCGATACCTTTCCACAAAGACCCCTCTGCATCAGTTATTTTCATGTTAATACTCATTTGGTTTAGTATAGCTATATATACATGTATATATACATTAAATAGCGCCAATCCGGCTTGAAGTGGGGGGTTCAGCCTGAATTGTCAAAAAGTGGCTGAAATTTGCCAAAAGGTGGGGACAATCATGTCCCTCTGTCCCACCCTCTTGGGATTGACGCCCATAGCTATGTACAGTACTAAGGTTTTATTCTGTGATTATACATCTTCTCATAAAGCGGCATACTGGCGTCAGCCATATGGCTAACATCTTCCTCAATGTTGCCCTAGAGGCGTCTCTCTAGGAGGACCGAAGCAGGTGCTCTGTAATGCAACATCATAGAACCCTCCTTCATTGCCAAGTTTATTTCCTTGAATCAAGCCATCTGGTGCCATCCATGTATGAAGAATATCATCCCCACTAGGCCATTGGAGTAAATCTTCTGTAAACGGTATGCCAACGACAGCACAATACTTGCGCATTATGGACTCTGGGTGGCGCTGTAGATCGTCTGCATCGATGACGATCGGATTCATTCCTTGGTTCATGAGGTACTGGTACAACTCATAATGTTCTTCCAAGCCATACTTTGGTTGACAGACTGGTTCTGGTAACTCATGGAAATTGAATGGCTCTTGTAGTTGAAGAAATCGCTGTACTAATATTCTCCACGATTTGTATAACTTGTGAAAGGAAAGTGAGAAGAGAGAGGAAATAAATAGGAAATAAATAATGATCAACAACGATGCAAGTGTTCTTGTTTTTGCAGGAATTCTTGCTTTCTTGAAGTCCATCCCACACTTTTCTTTATTTTCAGCCCATTTTGGAGGCTTTTGGCCGAGATTCCCACACAAAACAAAACTGGGAAGAAGAGCAAAAAAATAGGGAAGGGGAAAAGGGAAGAAGGAGAGAAAAAGAAGGAAGAAAAAACTAGGGAAGGGAGAAGAGAAAAAAGGGAAAGAAAGAGGGAAGAAGAGAAAGGGAACGGGAGAAGAAAAAAGGAAAGGAAAGGGGAAGGAAGGATGCAGCTTCAAACAAATCTATACTACTTTCATTGTGAAATTTGCACTCTGAAACAGGCTGATTGTTTAGCTTAAATATGCCAAAAACCAGGAGCTTCTGGGGGCTCCGCCCCCTTCACCCCACCAAGGCCCCTGGACCCCACCCGTTTAACGCTTTACTACAACATTCATAACCGTTACTATCATCTCTTCACATTACCCTTTTATACCCTTATTATGTACCTTTATATAACCTGACATGTAAAAGTTTTTGTAAATGTTTTGTGTTTGCTGGACATGTACTTTGGTGTAAAGCGCTCCCGGGAAAGCGCTGTGTGCCCGGGTATAAATAAGCATTTGTTTGTTGTCGGTGTTGTCCCTACCACCCCTGCCCCCTGGGTGTTTTAATGCTCTTTATAAAGCCTACCTTATATGGATGCCTGATAATGAAGGTATGTTGGTATCCCTGTGGAAGCCTATCATATTGGCCATCCAATGTATAAGAAGCATCTTTACAGAATACTATCTTCTTGCCTGGATAGTCTGCCTCTAAGGTTTGTTTCACCCAGTCATAGGTGCAGGTGTCTGGTACGAAACCTGAAAAGACATTGTTTATTTTATAAGGGTCACTGACAACACTATTAATTAAAGGCCCATTCAGTGATTTGCGCATCCAGACAATCATAAAAATCATCAAAATTCAGATTTTTGTACCTTTGTCATTGTTAAAGATGTGCTAACATAGCCTGCTAGTGGTTCAGCCGAAAGCTGTGTGTTTAAGACAAAAATAAGGAATTTACACAAAGCTGTAATTTATATAGGCCTACTCACAGTATATAAGTTAGCTACTTGTATTTGAATGAGGCTTCAATTTCGTCAATACTGTTGTTTTCTTTGTTTTTTGCCAAAGTTTTCATTTCAAAAATACAAAATAACAATTTGAATGACTTATCCTTCACTTTTAAGCAATTTATAAACAATTTTAATTTTTTTACATTTCGCTAGGATCACTGAATGGGTCTTTAAGGATCACTGGCTCCTGGGACTAGCACGAATCCCGGCTCAAATATGATACCTTCTCCTTTTGTTTTAATAAGAGCTTTCCTCATCTCTCCTCCTCATCTCATCTCACATCCCCTCATCTCATCTTTTCTCATCTCATCTCATCCAGGTATGGCAACTTTTTGGAATTAAAGGGGCATTTCGTGATCCACAGCCTCATCCCCCCACTTTTCCCCAAAAAAGTTGAGATTTTTACACCACTGGATACCTCTGGCTACATAATGTTTATGTACCAATGGTGCACCAGAACGAAATTACATTATTACAACACATTGTCTATGGAGCAGTGTAATACACATAATCATGCATAACTCATAAGCGCAAAATCGGAATCAACTGAAATTTTGGAAATAAGCTTTTTCATGGATATCTACTGAAAAATGTCATAAAAAGAGGATGCTAGGATCACGAAATCCTCCTTTAAGACTGGAAGTATTATTTGCAGACTAATATTTCTGTTGATTTTTTTTAGCCCGGGTTCTCAAGATTCTAAAAAGTGACAGGGGTTATCGGATTTTGATGGTATGTGTGACTACCATGGGAACGGTTGATGATGTATGAGATACTCATGATGCGGCATATTACCTGTGTTTGATATTACTACCTTGGAGTTGGCAAACCCTGCTCCAGTTTCCTCTCCACTCCTCCCCTCATCTCTTGTGTTTTGCTATATCCAATTTCAAGCCCGTCGAATGAGGTGCTGCTGAAAGTGGGTGTCTGGGGTGGGGTTTGAAGGGGCAGGCTCCTCATGGGGTTTAAGGGGGCAAAGCCCCTTTAAAGCAAGTGTACTTAGTAAAATTAATGTACAATTTTTGTAAATTTCTTTATTTTGTTTATTGTCATTTTTATTTTTCAAGGCTGAAACGTGGTGCGACCATGTCCGCACGTACCTGTCACAGTGGTTCTAACAATTAGCCACTCCAATTTAACTGCTACATTATTATTACTTTATCAGGAATGATTACGGTTGGTCAGCATTAGGCGCGTGAAAGTCGATACCGAGCTTATCGTCCCCCGCCCGCGTCACTTTTTGGAGACCAAAAATACCCGCGTCCAATTTTCAGGAATGCCAAAATAATTCATTATTTTCAAAGTATCAGTGTTTTTAGCAGTTATAGCAATTGGAAACATATATTTTTGTTTGTAAAACATATAAATTCATAACTTGGAAGCAAACCCAGGCTCTTTTCTATTTTTTCTAGTCCCTACCTTTCGTGAAAATTTCTTTGTCGCATTTATTTCCATTTTGCTTTAAATCAACACGCATTTTAGGTCAATAATGAAATCTGATAAAAAAATAAAAAATGAAAAATGAAAAAGTCACCTCACCAACCTGGAAAAAAAAGTGACGATAAACTCGGAATTGACTTTCATTGGCCTTATGAGATATATATTTACACTGCAGCTAGCTTTAAACATGTGAGCCAAGAACATTTGACATTATTATGTTCTCAGAATCTTCCTTCCTATACTTTGTACAGAGTTGAAGAGTCCAATATAACCTAATATAATCAACACTTGGACTCAAAACTTGGACTGTGTTGGATAGGCTCATTTTCCCCAAAAAAATTTAGTTTTCTACAATTTTTGACCAAAACTCATTTTTGATTTGCACATTTTTGACCAAAAATTACATATT
This sequence comes from Amphiura filiformis, assembly GCF_039555335.1. Taxonomy (NCBI): domain Eukaryota; kingdom Metazoa; phylum Echinodermata; class Ophiuroidea; order Amphilepidida; family Amphiuridae; genus Amphiura; species Amphiura filiformis. The sequence continues at coordinate 61,828,302 of NC_092645.1, read as the reverse complement.
TTACCAAAAGTCATGTTTTTGACCAAGAAAAGATTCTGAAAACATAATAATGATAAAATTGGATGGTTTTTTCACCCAATACAAAATTTATTGGTCTCACTATGAGTTTAAAAATATTGGACTTCGTCTCGTCCAATATTTTAAAACTCATAGCTCGACCAATAAATTTGTGTATTGGGTTCAAACCATCCAATTTTATATCAAAAATCAACCCATATCCCCCTATAGACACTCTATTTGATTCTAACCTTTAGCAAGATCCACTTTGTCGGTACCTACATCATTGGTTTTCTCCAAGAAGTTATCATATATTTTACTCATTCTAGCATCTGTTGTCTTCTTGCCTTCTGGACCAAAATAATATGCATATACATATGGCTCAAATATGATCTGAATACCATCCACAAAGCTGAGGCATTTGGTAACGGCTGTGGACAAAGTTCGCGGGATGTACCATAGCATGACACGGACTTGATCCTGAGATGATTGGCTTCCTTCCTGGCTTTCTAGTGCTTTCGCTTCCATTGTGAACTATCCTGCAAATAGACGAGGCAAATAGAGAACACAAAACATAATTGCTTTAGTCAAGGAATATGGTATAGGTCCCTGGCCCTAGGCCCCAATGGGCCCTAGGCTATAGACTTTAGGGTTAATGCTTGGCCAGGGGGTACGGTGGCTGTAAATGTGTATACTCACATGTGTGCACTTTTGAAGATAAGGCCTTAATAGATCGACAAGCGATTTTACAACAGCACTATACCATGCATGCAGAATCAAGTTACAAGTTCAGGCCCAAGTTCAAGATCACATAACATCCTGGCTCAGTGCCTTCCTAACATGCATGCCTCATCTAGTGTCTCTATTTGAGCACAAACACATTGAATTATCACCAGGCAATCAAGACAATTGAGGTTGGCAATTTATAACAGCTAGCAGCCTCAGACCCGTTCCCTAGTACTGTTGGCCAGTAGCGTAGCCAGCGGGGGGGCAGGTGGGGCAGAGTGCCCCCCCCTGACAAAAAATGAAAGAAAAGTGCCCCTCTGACAAAAAAAAAAAAAATGATAGAGAAAATCAGGAGGGCAAAGGAAAAAAAAAAGGGCAAGGAGCCCCCCTTTCTAGCAAAATTCAGGGCCAAAATAGTGTAAAATACAAAAATTTTCCAGCGCTACGCGCATGCAAATTTATAACAATAAAGCCCTTTTTAGCGGATAATGGGCGAAAATAGTGTAAAATACCATTTTTTTTCAAGGCGCACGCTAGCACATCATCCCAATAAGGCCCTTTTCGGGAAGCTCAAGACATACAGTCTCTATGTATTGTATGATGCAACTGCAATTTTTTAGTCTGTGCCCCCAAAATTTTATTTTGCCCCCCCTGACCAAGAAAGCTGGCTACGCCCCTGCTGTTGGCCCGTTTTTTTGAGGGGGGTGCCGGGGGGTGGATCTTGAAATTAATAGTCAAAGGTGCCAGCCGAGTTAACAATTAACCATAAGAGTCACATCTTTTTTATTTACCCGGCTGGCATTTCTGAAAAATGGCGTGAACTGAGATATTTGGGTTGAAAAATGCAGTTTTTGTGATTTTTTCCCATTTTTCACCAAAAATGCCAACAAATAACTTTGAAAGAAATATAATATGAACTTCATATTTGCTGTGGAGAATACATGTTACATGTGTATTCAATATTTGTTAACAAAAAAATTCCATCTTCATATCTTGATGCTATTATTTTGGGTGAAATGCATTATTTTGATGATTTTGTTCAATTTTGACCCAAAAAGGTTAATTTTACATGGTAAAATGGAATTTTTTTCAAATTTAAAAATTTTGAATTAAAAAGTATACCAATGCATTAATATGAATGTGCACATCAAAAGAGTCTATCACGACAACTTCCTGAAACCAAAAGGTTTTGACCTATGACCTCTTGAAAATCGAAGGTCAACATAAAATTATCATTTTTTGCAGTTTTCCTATCAAAATGGACTGAAAATGTCGGGAAATGGGGTTGCTATGCACTATGGTAAATGACCAACCTGGTACTCTTGCAACTATCCCGAAATTGTGGTACTAGTTCATATAAATAATTTTAGTTGCAATAAAAACTTTTAGTAAACAATAAAAATTGCATTTTTAGCTCAAAATTGCAGCATTTTATACTGTTTGATTTTCAAGAGGTCATAGGTCATCGAAGCTGCCATCGATTCACTTTTTTAATGTACACATTCATATCAATAGGCCTACGTTAAATTTTTTCCCATGCTTTATGTGCATGTACAATTCACATTTTTTGGTCAAAATTGAACAAAATCACCGAAATAATGCATTTTTTGGTCAAAATAGATGCAATTTTTTTAGTTAACAAAATTGAATATACATGTGACATGTATTCTCCACAGCAAGTATGAAATTCATTCTAATATGCAGTTTCAAGCTGTTTCAAAGTAATAGCTGTTTTAATAATTGACCTGTAAAAAATCATAAAAACTGCATTTTCAACCCAAATATCTTATCCCACGTCACTTTAACACCATAAGAAAAATTCAAAACAAACAAAAAAGCTACCTGGTACTAGTTTAGTAGAGCTTACTATTTTCCACAGCAGAACACAGAACCATTGACCATTGTTGACTTAGTTGTAGCAATGACCAAGGTCCAACCTCAGGTCTCACTAGTTCTCAAGTCAAGTGTGAAGTCCAATAGCTTTGAACCTTTGAAACCTGATTTTCAGACTATTTGTAACTTTTGTTAAGGGTTAGAATGGGGGGGGGGGCAGTCATGAATATAGGCCTAAATATAGGCCTACTGGGGCCAAATTTTTATACCAAAATAGGGGGGGGGGGTCATATTTTTTACACCAACATTTGAAATATCCTTTGCGTATAGCCTTTATACTAGGCCTATTGATCAAAATTGTTGCATAATTCAATTTTTACAGAAGGCCTACAATCAAAATTGTTTGTGCACTGTGTGCGAGCGAATTTGTTACAATAAAAATCGCACTCCACAAATATTTCTTGACCTTTTCAGGAAAATTTGTTTTGGGTTTCCAAGGTGTGGAATTTAGTGGTCTGGCATTTTCTTTGGAGGGGGTCCCAAATATACTTGGGGGGTCATACATTTTTGGAAAGAAAAATGGGGGGGGGGGTCATAAAATTTTTGATGACCAAAATGTAGGGAGTCACAAGATGACCACAGACACTGTATTGTAGACAAAAATATGAATCAAATACTGGACTCACCAACGATTTTTTCAGTAACGTTGCGACCTGTTCACCGGGTCTTCATCAGACTGCGCAGAGACTTGACTGATGGTTTGGTCACGTGATGGTAATCGGCGAGGAAGTAGTTTCACGGTGGGGTCCCAGGCGTGTGATAGCAGGAAATGGAGGCCCCCTTCTTGTTGAGTGCTGGCTGCTCAGCTCTTTCCCGGATGGATTCTTTCACTCCTCTCTCAAACCACCTCTCCTCCTTGTCGAAGATTATGATGTCGTCGGCATTGAATTGGTGGCCAGAGAGTTTTGAATGGGTGAAGACTGCGGAGTCCTGGTTTTCGTTGGAACTTCCTCTCCGGTGTTGATTGAAGCGAGCTTTAATAGACTGTTTTGTCTCTCCTACATAAGACTGGGCACAGCTAGTTTCAGAGCATGTGAGTCCATAAACTAGGTTAGACTGTTTATCTTTTGGAATTTTGTCTTTTACGTGCACCAGTTTGCTCCGTAAATTATTAGAGGGCTTGTAGGAGGTAGCAATGCCGAATGCCTTGAAAGTGTTTTGATTCTCTCTGAAAGGCCTGTGGAGTAAGGTATAGTAACTCTGGCTTTGCTAGCAATGACATCTCCCGTGTTATTTTGTTGTGGGGTGTCTTTGGTTGTGGCGGCTTTCTCGAAAGCCCAGTCTGGGTAGCCACACTGTTGAAGGGCACTGCGGACGTGATCTTTTTCTTTCCTCCGTTTCCTGCTATCACACGCCTGGGACCCCACCGTGAAACTACTTCCTCGCCGATTACCATCACGTGACCAAACCATCAGTCAAGTCTCTGCGCAGTCTGATGAAGACCCGGTGAACGGGTCGCAACGTTACTGAAAAAATCGTTGGTGAGTCCAGTATTTGATTCATATTTTTGTCTATTTTATACTACTGGATGACTCAAAACATTCATAATCTTGACACTGTATTGTGTTTATCTTATACAAAAAGACTGATTTCAATACAATTTTAGCCTGGTTAGGGGTAAGGTGTCTGGTGTATCGGTGGTGGTGGGGGGTCATAAAATTTTGTTGCTGAAATAGGGGGTCGCAATTTTATTGACATTGACTTTTGTAAATCCCCCAGCCCCATTTAAGCCCCATTAGGTCAGAATAAAAAGTCAGCCTGCAATAGGCGGGTCATAAAAAAATGACTTTGGTCACTGACACCGACTGGTCTACTGCCCTCTGTAAATACCACCACTCCAAACAACCGGAAGCATTCACATTGAAACTAGTCAAAAACTAATCTTGACACCAGGAAATCTGAGAGTGAAAGTGGTGCAATTTGCTGCCAGAAATGTTGCCGAATTCGATAGTTTTACCGAGTTGATATTGATTTGTTAGCCATCAACATGTCGAATGATAATGTCCAAGTGCATAAGATTGTTGTGGTTGGAGGAGGAGGTGTGGGCAAAAGCGCTATAACCATTCAATTTATACAGGTCAGTGCAATGTAAACATGGTTACTTTGGTAAGCTTACTCTAAGCTTCCTGAATGATATCAGTTTGTATTTAAAACACATGAACATATATGCATTCATGTAGCTTCTAATACTGCAACTGCAGTTCATGAAGTGATCTTGATGGCTTGATCACTGAAACTTAGTGAATGAGCAGATTATTTCTAATTTTCTTATAAATCAAAGTTCTACAAAAAGTATTGATTTTAACAAATTAAATACACCACATGAAAATTGAAATTTTTTAATTATTGATTTTAATTTAGTAAATTATCTGCCCAGCCCCCAACCAAGGATTATTAAATCAGGATGTGACACTTCGTAATTTGCATGTGTCCAATTCATATGTTAATAGCATATTGTTATTAAAATGATGGTCTGACCTGGACAGAGGGCGTTCATATAAGGCTAAGTAAAAAATAAAACATGTTTCACGTCCGGGTTTTCAAAAAAAGGAGGAAGAGGGGCTTTTTATTTTCTATTTTTTATCGCAAAATTGGTGTAAATACCCATACTTAGAGCTGGTTTTAGCGTACAATCTGTACATACAATAATGCCTGGAAAAAGGAGGAGGCCCTTTTTTATTTGTTGTTCTGAGAGTTAGACCGCCTCTAATGATCACAAAACCTTCCTAAAATGTTTCTTGTATCTTAACAAGGCTATAGAAAGCATCCCAACTTCTTAGACATATTTTTTGAAAAGTTATAACTGAATTTCAAAAAAAAAAAATTAATTTGAGAAAACCTCAAAAAAGGAAGCGGGAGGGGACGTGAAACATGTTTATTTTTTTATTTGGCCTAATAGACGTTTGATCAAGGGACAGAGTAGTTTCCGTTTGTATCGGCTACCGAACGAAACATAATTATTAATTATGCACATTCCGACAAGACTAGCTTTGTCAGGCAGCGTGAGGCCATGACGCGTGAGGCCTATGTGCGAACGTACATTTTAACAAAAACAATATTATTTGAAGTTTTAATTTAAAAAATTACCCTATTTTACTAAATTACCATGTAAATTAACCGTAATTTACCGACTCACAACACTGACATGAATACAAGTTTTAGTATTATTTAATAATATTATTTCCTCTATCGTTTGATGTACAATGGTAAAGGTTGGGGGGGGGGGCAAAATAGTTTTGTACTTTTAAATATTAAATTAGAGGGGGGGCCATAACAGTTTTAGGTCCATTAACTTGTGAGACCGGGGGTCAACAAAGTTTTTGGTTCACGAAGAGGGGATGGGGGGTTAAAAAATTTGTAACACGAAAAAATATATTGTCACCTAACCAAAGTATTTCTGAACACTCCCTAAACTTAGTTGATTCTTCAGCAAATGTTATTTTTCAGTGAATTTTGCTTTTATTCTGTGTTAAATTATGGCAAACGGAAACAATCAAAATATGATGTAGCTAGGAAACAAATACTATAATCGCTCCTGGGTGTCACCACCCATGCATACTTTTAATGTAGGCCTACCGGTATAGGGGCTTATTGCCAATCACAAAGTTTGAAATTGTTTAATGTAGGCTACTCCCTTACAGAATACGTTTATAGGCATGCTGGCGAAGTGACGTACTTAAATCGGATTAACTATACCATAACAATAGATGAATACAATTTTGACTATATCGCCCGCACTCACGTTCATGCAGTAGGACCTACCGATGCATTGAACCATAGATGTCAAAGAAATGCTAATCACTTGCACCTGTAAGATTAGTAACTAAAGAACGGCATTGTATTCAATCTATTATATGATTGAAGACAGGTGCACAGACGGCTTGACGTGAGCCTATGATTTTTTTTCTGGGGTCTTGTGGTGTACGCTGGTTATCATCGATGTTGAAGTGCCTATAATAGTTCAATGTAAGAAAATGAGCCAATAGCGTGATGAATAAAGATCGGATTTTTGGATTATTAGTGGCGGTATACAATTAAATGTCAAAATTACGGTGCTATTCTACTTTTCAACAACAATTCATACTGGCAGGCTGCACCAATAAGTGTATTAGTGCAGATTGATATTTTTCGGGATACTTTTCCACAGGGAGGAAGCACATGGCAAATACTATTGCCGCGGGTGCCATTTTGGAAGGTCACGTGAAGTGTTAATGATTTTTTTAATTCAAATACTCACTGTATTTCATATCTTATGCTTGTCGTATATTTCCTTTCTATTATCGATAGTTAGTTTCAATTTCGACATTACTATATCAACAAGACATTCCCTTATCAAATTAAAAGACTTTCTTGCAGAAACAAATCACTGTGGCCTGATGGGATCATAGTAGTTGACCCACTTCCGCCCGGTCTAACCTTGCTTGGGGGCTTTTTACTATCTTCAACAGGTTCGATTCCCTCAACTTACGACACCTTTATGTGGTGACCTCAATCACATGGGCTGAGTAAGAGTTGATGTGAATTATTCATAACCGATCGATACCTTGCCTCACTTTGTTGAGAGCAAGCCAACAAAATTTGCCATAGGTTTGCGTGGCTAAACAAAAGCCGTGAATTTAGTGTCACCCCCCTGCCCCAACTCAACACAAAAGTTGGTAACCATGTGGGTTACCAAATAGCGCCGAAGAGGTAATTTTTTGGTAATTCAATTACAACACTCGGCGAGGACCGTGGAATTGGCAAAATAGGGGCCCTATTTTGTTACAAATTGGCCATTCATTTCTGTGTAAAATTGCAATTGCAAAGGCTTTTTTTGTTTTTGTCAACGTTATCATAGTTTTCTGTTCTCCCGAAGCCATACCCCTACATTAGGCACGTGAAAGTCGATTCCGAGTTTATCGTCCCCCGTCCACGTCACTTTTTGGACACCAAAAACACCCGCGTCAAATTGTCAAAAATGCCAAAATAATTCATTATTTTCAAAGTATCAGGGTTTTCACCAGTGTTAGCAATTGGAAACATATATTTTTGTTTGTAAAACATATAAATTTATAACTTGGAACCAAAACCAGGCTCTTTTCTAACTTTTCTAGTCCCTACCCATATAAAAACATGTTTATAAATAACATGTATATGACTATGAGTGTGGCTTTAAATCAACACGCACTTTAGGTCAATAATGAAATCTGATGAAATAATGAAAAATGAAAAAGTCACCTCACCAACCTGGGAAAAAAAGGGACGATAAACTCGGAATTGACTTTCATGGGCCTTATACATCGAACAACCGAATACAAGCCCAACGTACGGACCAATATATTTTTGTAAACATTTTAGGCCTATAACAAAATGTATAATTTGTACAAATTGTACAACTAAAGTTTCTACCCTATGACCTATAAAAGTTACCTGTTATCAAAGTGTCCGCAAAAAACTGGTCATCGCAAGTATCTTTGATGCTGAAAACTATTCACGCAGGGACAGGCCAAAAACCTTACCTCGATCGTAAAATCCAGCCGATGCATGTCATAAATAATTCATTATTCCATTGTTGATTGTGTCCATGTATTGTTATTGCACCTGCGATCTCGCGCGAGAGCAGTTGTCAAGCTGAATTTATACTCGATCGCTGGATCACCATGTGAATTCGCCTCTCAAAAACCTCTACGAGGTTGTTGCATCGAGCACGCTGACTGGCTTAGCAATTATCAAAGTAGTTTTGTAAACCAATCAGGTTAGACGTACTTTACTGGCGAGTCACATTAATTAATACCGTAAAAGGCCGTCACGTTCATTGGTTGGCTTACGATTTCAAAGAATGGCTTTTGCAACCAATCTGTACGGGTTATATGCGCCCGTCGGAAATTTTGCATAAGTCCACGATGACGTCATGCCCCAGCGCCACGAGGCTGGCTTTTCTGCGAGTGGTATAAAGTCAATTTCACACAGGTCTGTGATTTAATGGAGCACATCCACAGCGCATTTGACAGATAAAAATGAAATGGGCAATTCTGAGCAACGGGATTCCATGAAATGGACGATTTATGTTTACAAGTTATTCTACAGGATCGGTAATAATTAATTAACAGCTGGTCTGCTGTATTTGAAGTGCATATTGAAGTTTGTAAGTTTGTGACTTCGTATGTTATGTGTAATTGATATTATAGGAAGCTTAAATTGGCAGGCTCTCATGCAATGTATCCGTCTCTTCCGAACATATATGGGCGTTCAGGGCAAGTCATACTGAAGTATGACTTGCCCACACAGGGTATACCCCTACATATATGTAGCTTGAAGAAAGTGTTTGCAATTTGTAAATGATAACCTATACCAAGAACTTCTGTACCGTATCATGTTTTTGCTTCACAACAATTTCAATTTTCATAACAATTAAAGTAAGGTGAGCTGGGATAAGAAAAATATATTATAACTTCTTAATAAAAATATTTGAAAATTTCCAAAAATTAGTAAAGGTGGGACGATATACATACATTTGCCTTAGAAAGTATTGAGAGCTCGGAAGTACAAGCAAATAGAAGCAGACTTGGGGTCCATTTCACAAAACATTACGAAGCTTCGTACTCGAAATCGTTCGTAACGTACCACGAGTCGTAAGTTTCATTTCACTAAACTTACTTATGAACAGTGCCCTTCGTAAAATGGAGTTACTACAGGGATCCTTCGTAAAGTTACGTCTAGTATTGGGTATTCATATCTGTACGAACAGTTAACTTTAAAACAAAGGGTTAAAAGTTTATTGAAATACACACCTGTTTTATGTTTGAGATTCAGCTGAGCATGTCTTTTTTTGTATTATTGTTTTATTATCAAAATGCATTATATTTGAATGCATTTTATGCATACTTTTAACATAATAATAATATTGTGTGCAGATAATGTGAGGTGTGTCACCATTGGTGGGCAAACAGAAGTGAACACTCCTAATTAGTTTATAGACAGTGTTCGAAATAAGCACTTATCCTCTTGTCCTCTTGTCCAAAAATCACTGGGGACAACCATATTGAGCTATGTACTTATCCCCTGGACAACCACTATTTGGATTCTTTGCACTGATATATATTTTGGGGACAACCAAAATGTTTTGAGGACAAGCAGAATTCATGCTTTAGTTGTCCTCGGGACAACCTCCATATTTTCCTTATTTCGGACACTGTTTATATAGAAATTATGGAGTTTAAAATCAGCCTGACTGGTTGCTATTTTTGTTGGATATGAAAGGTACACGTAACACGTCTAACTAGATCCTCAGATCAGTAATACCGATTACATATTTTTAGATTCCAAAATTGGCCCGATCAGATTCCGATTTTTTTTTTCAAATTTTTTAAAAAGCTAACTAGTGCCCTTGTGGAATTCGCCTATTTACATGTAGATGGTCACAAAGTTTTATTTTATTTTGTATAAAAAAGCTAACTGTAACATGCATGTCAGATATTAAGCAGCAGGCCTTGATAAAATGTCAAAACATGCTTGAAGTGCATTGTATAAGCCGCACACAGTAAAGGGTGACAAATTTGAACCTTAAAATGACATGGATCCATTACCTGTGAATATGAGAACTCATCCATTGAATTGGACATCTCCTGAACCTAATTATTATTGAATAATATTTTCATTCTTGATTTTGGAGATTTATTTTCAATTACAAAGTAACCATTTGGCAATGACCGATCAAATTGATAAACAAAGCGACAATGACATGTGATGTGAGATTAAGGGGAAACCCTGTGATGACATTCGATTGACGGGCCTACAATGTATGAGGAGAGATTTTAAGAAACCCCACCCCCCCCCCCACTTCAGGAATGTATGATGTTAACTACATGTATATGTACATTGTACTGTATGCACAACTTGAAGAAGAAAAAAAACAATCATGCTGTAGACTCTACAGTGTAGACTTTACAGTGTAGAGCAAAAGCAATTAATACTGGGCAGCCAGTCCAAGCTTCTGTGCAGTACAAATGTATGCACTGACACAATGTCAAGCATGTACATTGTACACCTGTGTCAGATAATTAAATAGCAACATAACAGGAATTGTGTTAATTAGAATACTGAGGTCATGAAAAACAAGTTGGCTAAACTCATAAGCTTCCTGTACATGTAAGGGGCTGTGCAATAATTACGAGCCCCTGGGGGTAAAATTTGTGAACAGCTCGCCAAAAATCGCTTGCTCGCCAAAAATCGCTTGCCCCCCTCTCGACCCAACAAAAAATCGCCCCTCCCCTCGGCCCGCCAAAAATGTTTGCCCCCCCCCCTTGTGCATGCCAAATTTTTGGAATCCCAATTTACAAACCTTAAAAGGGCATTTCGTGATCCACAGCCTCATCCCCCACTTTTCTCAAAAAAAGTTGAGATTTTTATACCACTGGAAACATCTGGCCACATAATGTGTATGTACCAAAACTTGCAGATTAATTCGTTTAGCAAAAATATCGTCAAATTTGAATTTTGTTGTGGTATAACAGAAAGAAATTACAATAGTGGCCTATGGAACAGTGTAATACACATAATCATGCATAACTCGCAAACGCAAAATCGGAATCAACTGAAATTTTGGGAATAAGCTTTTTTCGTGGATGGGTTCGTGGATATCTACTGAAAAATGTCATAAAAAGAGGATGCTAGGATCACGAAATCCTCCTTTAAATGGTCTAGATACAATGTACACGCAGCGAGCAGGAAAATTTGAATATTTAAGCGTTTCCGTACTGTTTTGCTAAGCCTTTTTAGAGCGTTTTATTTAAAAGGTGCCCCATGAATGTGTGCCAAAAATCGCTTGCCCCCCTCTCGGCTTGACAAAAATTGCTTGCCCCCCCTTTCGGCTCGCCCAAAATTTCTTGCTCCCCCCCCCCCACAATTTTACCCTCCCCAGGGCTCATAATTATTGCACAGCCCTAAGTACTAGGTGACCTGAAAAAAGCATTATACGCATTTGTTGCAAGTCTTAGCATGTGTCTGGATTCTGGAAGTGTTTGCCTAGAATAAAGTGGCAAGTTCTCTGTGTCACGGAAAAACAGAAAAATCCACAGAATTTAAGAAAAAACGGAAAACACAGACATTTGTGAAAAACATGTTTTTCCTTGAGAAAAATTAAAAATAATGAGAATGTGAGGTAAAAATAATGAAAATGAAGTCTTCAAAGATATCAACCTTAGTATTTTCTTCTTTTACCATTTCACTAACCTTTACGAAGTTTCGTTAGTCTCAAAATCGTTCGGAACTTACGCCTCGCCATAAGTTCCATTTCACTAAGCTTACTTACGAACGGTACCCTTCGTAAGTAATAATAATTTACTACAGGGACCCTTCGTAAAGTTAGGTCTAGTTAGTATTGGGTATTTGTAACTTTACAAACGATTACCAGTACTAGAGTTACATGTTTGTACAAAGGATTAAAAGTTGAGTGAAATGGACCCCAGATCCAACAACTGTCACAAAACTTTGCTATTTTGTCTTGAATATGTTTTTGCAACTTCCATTTCATATTTGGTATTAAATTAAGAATGTATAAATGCCAGGACATCCTTTGTCAAAATAACCTTGGACATTCTGAAAAATGCTGTCATCCACCCCCACAAAATTCATGTGAAATGTCATCAAAGTGTTAAAAATCAGAGGTTCAGGAAGATTTTTAATAGGGGGAATATCGATATGAGGCTTTCTCTGAGGTGCAGACTGCTGAGGGGGGTTGGTGTGGAAGGAATCATGTCCCTCTCCCACATAGAAGCTTTTGAAATTAATGCATGCATGTATGAATTGTTATCAAATTTACCTTTGAATCTAAAATTATGAATTTTACCCTAAAATTATTTTACCCACTAAAATGCCCGGTTCCGGAGCCACTGATTATGGCATCATGAAATTGTTTTGAATTGTCATCATACAACCAGAGTGAACCAGTACATATTTGCCATTTGAGGGGGTTTTAATGCTACCTATTTCGAAACTGGACATAGATATGAATCATGTGACATGTTTTGCAGGCGTGGGAATTTTCAGGCTTTTTTTTTTCAGCCTGTTTTGGACCTTTTAAGGCCGAATTCACACGCTTTCTCAGATCTTATGTCTGGTTTTGTGACATTGTTTGATTCATTTTGAAAATTGGTGATCCCAGCAAAAGTGTCATTGTAAAAAAAAATATTGTAAGAATCGCTTCTGACTGAAGGATAAGCAAATTGTCGTTATGTATGTAATTTATTTTATTTATGAAAAAAAAATGGCAAAATGGAAGTTATTTTCTGATAATGAAGTAGCAAAGTTTTGGTGATAATTTTAAGTTCAGTTTTCTAATTTATTTATCTGACTGTCAGGACATCATAATACATAAACTAGTCTTTTTAATTCGGTCTTCAATTATAACTTTACCTGTCGAAAGGTAGAAAAACCAACTCAGTCATAATGATTTTAAAATGTATGCTTTGGACCATAAAACTTTGACCATTTTTGACAGGCAAGGCTTGAAGTGGACAGTAGTCTAGGGGTAATCATCTCAAATCCCGGAGGGGCACTCGACTTTGGAAGTGATGGGAATGTGCGGATCAGCAGTCTATCTATGTTCTAAACAAGGGATCTTTTGGTGAGAGCCTAGACACCAAAAAAAGGGGGTCTTTCTGTGAGAAGGTCCCCCAAAAGGTGGTCTTTGCATGTATGAATTGTTATCAAATTTACCTTTGAATCTAAAATTATGAATTTTACCCTAAAATTATTTTACCCACTAAAATGCCCGGTTCGGAGCCACTGATTATGGCATCATGAAATTGTTTTGAATTGTCATCATACAACCAGAGTGAACCAGTACATATTTGCCATTTGAGGGGGTTTTAATGCTACCTATTTCGAAACTGGACATAGATATGAATCATGTGACATGTTTTGCAGGCGTGGGAATTTTCAGGCTTTTTTTTTCAGCCTGTTTTGGACCTTTAAGGCCGAATTCACACGCTTTCTCAGATCTTATGTCTGGTTTTGTGACATTGTTTGATTCATTTTGAAAATTGGTGATCCCAGCAAAAGTGTCATTGTAAAAAAAATATTGTAAGAATCGCTTCTGACTGAAGGATAAGCAAATTGTCGTTATGTATGTAATTTATTTTATTTATGAAAAAAAATGGCAAAATGGAAGTTATTTTCTGATAATGAAGTAGCAAAGTTTTGGTGATAATTTTAAGTTCAGTTTTCTAATTTATTTATCTGACTGTCAGGACATCATAATACATAAACTAGTCTTTTTAATTCGGTCTTCAATTATAACTTTACCTGTCGAAAGGTAGAAAAACCAACTCAGTCATAATGATTTTAAAATGTATGCTTTGGACCATAAAAATTTGACCATTTTTGACAGGCAAGGCTTGAAGTGGACAGTAGTCTAGGGGTAATCATCTCAAGTCCCGGAGGGCACTCGACTTTGGAAGTGATGGGAATGTGCGGATCAGCAGTCTATCTATGTTCTAAACAAGGGATCTTTTGGTGAGAGCCTAGACACCAAAAAAAGGGGGGCTTTCTGTGAGAAGGTCCCCCAAAAGGTGGTCTTTCTGTGAGATTGGGGGAAATCTGATCAAAAAAGGGTGTCATTTAGTGAGACTGGGAAAAATTTTAGGTCAAGATATAAAAGTTGATACATAATTTTCAAATATTTAAATCAAATTTTAAAAAAGAAAGAAAAACAATGAAAAAATGGAGTCAGTTAGTGAGAGATTATCAGAAATTTTCCCAAAATTTGTGAAAAAAGGGGGTCTTTTGTTGACAGGAAAACAAAAACGGGGGTCATTGGGTGAGAGGGAGTTCAGTAAAACAAAAAAGGTGGTCATTGGGTGAGAGGTACTAGTTGAAAAAATAGGGGTCAATGTGGCGCACATCCCCGTCACCAGGGTTCAATTCGTTTAAAATTTTGCCTAGCAGTTTTTGGCTAATTCATCATAATCAGGATGCAAAATCATACAAATGCAAAATTGGGTAGCAGTTACTTAAAAATGTGGAGCAAACTGCTATGCGATACAGCTGAATTCGAACCCTGCCCCATACATGTACATGGAAACCTTTTTAGTGAAAAGGGCCCTATCAAAATTGGCCTGAACGCACAGGTCACGCATTGTGAACACAGATCGATACTGTCAACGAAGCACTGAAACCTATGATACTATCGGTCGAATTATTTTATTTTGACATACGACTCGTTTATCGCTATTTTAACCACTTTATCATTGTGTTTTATTGCAATCAAATACACACCTTTATTCTGTATTACTTATTTTACAATACTGTGGTTACACTTACAGAATAATAAAAAAATTCAAAATTTAATTACAATTTGGCCACAAATACGATAGAATATACACGAACTTTGCGAAGAAGCTTGTCCACGTTATGCACAATAGCTCACTTAACCTCTTCAGCGGGTTGTTTGTTTACTTTCTGATCGACTGGCTTTGCGCATTCAGTGTGTCGAAATGTTTATGTCTGTGCAAAAGACTAGGATATGATGGCCTGATGACTAGATTTCAGTCAGACTTCGAATTCACAATGTTTTCTTTCTTGAACACACACAAGTCTTAATCTGAAGCCACCAAAATGAATGTTACATCAATGGAAAGCGGTCACTTTGAAGAAATTTTACTCAAGAGATCCAAGTGATTAGATGGCACTGTTTATTTTTCTGGTGAATAGAAGCTGACTAGAAGCTCCCGGTTTTTCAAGAAATTTTTGACTAGAAAAATAAAAAGTTTACCCCTATACGCGAGTCTAAACAAGTTTTGTGCATGTTTATTTTTGAAAAAATCAAACGATCACAGTATAGCTCCATGTAACTAGCAGATCCAGGTTATATCACTACAAATTATGATTCGGTGGCAAGAGATGTCAAAAAAGACCAGATTTTAGCCCGTGTTTCTATAGGAGTTCAAGCGTGGAATAGCTCGGAAAATCTTAGTTCCCTAAAGGTTTCGATATGGTCACCCATTTTAGTGAGTGCCCCCCCCCCCGGGTCTCAAGTAACTGTGAAAGAAGGCATTTTTACATGATTTAAGATTCATTTTCATGCAACAATTAAAATAAAAACTATTGTTAATTATTTCCTGATTTGGGTACCAGTACGCAGTGTCCGAAATAAGAAAAATATGGAGGTTGTCCCGAGGACAACTAAATTATGAATTCTGCTTGTCCTCAAAACATTTTGGTTGTCCCCAAAATATATATCATGTTTTTGAGTGCAAAGAATCCAAATAGTGGTTGTCCAGGGGATAGCTCAATATGATTGTCCCCAGTGATTTTTGGACAAGAGGATAAGTGCTTA
This sequence comes from Amphiura filiformis, assembly GCF_039555335.1. Taxonomy (NCBI): domain Eukaryota; kingdom Metazoa; phylum Echinodermata; class Ophiuroidea; order Amphilepidida; family Amphiuridae; genus Amphiura; species Amphiura filiformis. The sequence continues at coordinate 61,812,371 of NC_092645.1, read as the reverse complement.
TTTTGAACACTGCTAGTATGGTAATTTCAAATTTATGCAAAGGATTTAGACCTACACAGTACATATTTACATGTAAAACACATTTTGCCCAAACTTAAGAGGAATGTGAATTATGTGAAAACAAATGTACCATGAAAACAATCCCCTCTTACAGAATTAAAATTTCAATTCAATCAGGTGGTGTTATTATTAAGCTAGTTGATTTGTTGTGATTTTCAGTCATTTCTCTTGAGTGCAAACCAAGTCTATAGGAAAATAATTGCACAATTATGTTTGTCTTTTAATGCCTCCATTTTCGTACCCACATGAAACTTTTTTTACCCACATGAACTAAATTTCTTCTAATTTGAGTACGGCCATGTTTTGTACCATATTAAAACTGTCATGAAAAAACTCATGATTTTGAATTTTGTCAAATGCACTTCAATGTTAATTTCTTGATAATCTTCTGTCAAATTGTCACGGTTGATTGATAACATGCAGAACTGTATTCATTTTTAAGCAAAGGTGAACACTGATGGCGCTATTTATCATTCAAGATTTAAAAATCTTGTTTGCATCTTTAGAAGGGTAAGACTCTTCTATAATTGCATTAAATATCAAGTGAGTAACATATACAGTGCAGGGAATTTTCAAACTACTTTTTTTCATGAAATAAAAAGAATAACTCATATTATTTGGGCTAATTAAATTTAAAATATATGTAAATAATGCCCTCAATTTGCACACAATACAGTCTCTAAAATAAAAATCACAAAAAGGGGAAAAGATGAAAAATTTGATAAAGAAAGTTTTAAAATAGCAAAAAATATTATGTGTGTATTAAAATTGAATTGAATTTAAAATATACCGTATATATCCGTCACTTCAAAAGTTGAGTCCCCCGCCCTGCCCCCGCTACATGTATTAATTTTGTATACATCCATGCACTGTATTTTGATCAAAGTATTACTTTGTTTTGATGAATGCCTAAAATGGGCCAACCTGATTAGTTGTAGAGTTCATTGGGACTCCATGAACTAATTAGTATTGACATTGACAGATAAATTGCATCAATATATCACCAGCCTGCCTGATCTATTCATGACAAATTGTTATATTTACACTACGTGGATTGCCATGGTGATAGAGTACAGAGTTCTAGAATGGCATTTTTCGCCAGCCCATCGGGCTGGTACCTATTTCTGGGATGGGGTCAGTTTGCTCAAGAGATTATTTTTATTGGTATTGGAATGACTTTTGTTTAAAACTTTTTGTGGTTGAATTTTTTAAAAATATTTTAATTGATTTGTAAGGAAAAGTAAGTATGTTTTGCCGTTTCAACTAACGAAAACGAGTGAGTATTACCAAAGTTATGTTTGAACTAATTATGACTTTAAAAGTTCTAGGTATAGGCCTAAATGTAACAATAATAGTTAATATATGGTCATTTTCACGGTAAAGGGTGTAACTTTTGATTTTTAGGGTCAAAATTTCAAACCACTTAAATATGTTTCTGTTTACTGAAATCATGCATAGAAGCAACTTAAATTCAAGTAAAATAATGTTTCAAGGCTTAAACCTTTTGATTTCTAATAAAAATTTGACATTTGCATAACATTTTGGTTAAAATCTAAGAAAAATGTATTTTACATAACCTCAGAAAATTTTGACATGAAAGCTGGAATACATGTGAAATTCCATTCCAAAGTAAGTCAACAGATATAAGTTAAATTTTATACCATGTTTTGCTATGTTTGTAATTGCAGTTTTGAAAATTTTTAACATCAAGTGTCATTTACAATGGAAATTTCCAAACCTTAAACATATTTTTAAGTTTTAATTGGGTTCCTAAAATAATTTGAATGTCTAACTTCATGTACAAATACTACTTGATGAAAGGAACCTCCCAGCCAAGTTTCACAGAAATTGGAGTTATTTTTTAGAATTGGCAATTCAAGCGATTTGTGTTTCGGAGGCTTCAGTTAACAACACAGGTGATCATAAAAGTAAAATATTTAGCTAACTACTACAAGTTGACATAAAAATAGGTAAAAATATCACAATTACCAATTTTCATGCTTTGCTTCTAAGTATTGAATTTCAGTTGTGACAAAAATTAAATTATCACAGCAAGTCATTTTTTTTGTTTCGAGGCTTCATGTTAACAATTGTTAAACATTGCAGAAGTAGTTTTTTGAAAACAACAGTGTTGGGATCATCTAAGCTGTTATTTTCTTGTGTGTATTGAATCAATGATTCTATGCGGCAGATATTGTAGATTTATCACACATTAATTTTTTCACCCATTTGTTAAGTATGGTGTTTTTTGCATGTGAAGCCTCCGAAACAGGCTTTTTAAGGTATCAGTATATTTTTCAAACATTAACCATAATGTCAATTTTTTTTAAATTTATGACATTCTGCACATATCAAGTAATAATTACAATGCAGATATCAGTATGAAACACACCAATTTAGATATGCATAGATGATAATTAAGTTTACTGTTGTTTCGGAGGCTTCATTTGTTTCGGAGGCTTCAATTGTTAACGGAAAGTTTGTATTGGGTCCCATTTTCAAACGGTGATATATATCTCCACGATTTAAAAACATGTGACTTGAGGATCTACTTTGCTACATTTTGATAAATAGATTGGATGAGCTCTTTTATTTATATTTGCACAAGCTTGCTGAACAGTTTGTTTCGGAGGCTTCAAAAAGTTAACGGAAAAACGGCTATTTGAAGTCAAGATTTTATAAAAATTTTAAAAGCTTGCAAATCGGCTAATTTTTGTTACCCATTTCAAGTTAAGATAACAACTCAGGGACGGATTTAAGCAGTGGCCCGGTGGCCCGGGGCCAGTTGATTTTGCCTCGGGCCAGTAAACTTCCAACAATACTGGTTCTGGGCGGGCTACTAGATTTTGATCCTGATAATTCATATGAGGCAAGATATAATCAGCGATGGACACAATTGGACACAGTTTCTGCTCCACTTGTCACCTGTTTGTAATTTATATTTTTATTTAATGATTTTTTGTCCATTTATTCTTATCCTTGCATTGTAAGCAAATTGGAAATATACGGCCGCTTTTATGGTGATGTAGGCCTACATACTATTTCCAAGCTCTTTCATGCTCTATCTGATGATGATAGCGATATCGCAAATACCACATACTTGAACCTTTTCTTCTGTGAACTTTTGAAACTATTAATTAAGGAAGGACTACTGACTGAATTTGTGTTGTTAGTGACTAGTCTCTCTATATTGCGTACGCTCAGTACAAAACAATTTAAAATGTTCAGGTTTGCTTGAATTAAAGTGGCACCATACATATTGATCCAAAAAAAGATTTTTAGGGTCCATTGCATGGTGGCACAGAATAAAATAATGTTAACACACAAGTAATATGTGTCAAGATTGGTAACTGGTACAAAAATGTAGTCTCTAACTTTAAAAGTCGCATTGGAACGTGCAGGTCCGTAACCAGGATTTTTAAAAAGTGGACTTTTGTTAAAAATTTGGACCTTTTTTGACCGACAAGGACTGAAAACCTCTATTTTTTCACTTGCTACGCATGTGAATGGGACTTTTGGGTCAAAATAGGGACTTTTTTTGGCATTTGGCGAGGGGTGTTCACCACCTGCCCCTGGTTACTGGGCATGGGAATGCTTCTTTATTGCACTTTTTGCAGTAGAACATATTGAAAAAGTTGGGCCAGTAAATTTATTGCAGGGCCAGTAGATTTGCCGTTTCACTGGCCCGGAGGGCCAGTAGAAAACTGAAACCTAAGTCTGTCCCTGTAACAACTGTTATAAATCAAGAAGAAGTGAAGAAATAACCAAGAATTATGAACCAAAGGTACACCCACAAAGTTTGTTAACAATTGTTAACGGAAAATGAAGCCTCCGAAACGACAAATATCGAAGTCCGGTTCTCAAAAATACAGGGCCGTTCACAATTAAATCTAATGTGGCAGTGTTTACTGAACATATGACTGTACTTACAGGATAAGAAAAATTATCCATGAACTAACTGAAGAAAACACAGGGTTTTACAAAAATGTTACTGTTTTTTATAGTTTTTCCAAATGGCAATATTAAGTACATTTAAGCCTGCTAAAACTGAACGCAGTAACTCCCAAAGCTGATTATGCTACCCAAGGTAGCTGCTAACTAGATGACTTATGTGGCCAAAATTATGGAATTCTGTGGCTTTATTAGAACACTACGGATTAAAATGTTAAAATCCAAAGTTACACCTTTATCGTGAAAATGACCATATAGCATCATATGGTCAGCAGAAGAAAATCTGACATCACCTATGATGTCATATCAGTGTCCTTGACCGGGGTCCTTAAGCGCTTCAGACTCCGAGTATTTGTACGTACAATATTGTATGTACAATATTATAACGTGACTGGGCAGCGGTGGTGAATACTGAGAATCCGGAACCTGGAACGACTGGACAAAAAGACAAACTGTACGAAATGCCATCTAAAATGGTGAACTACTGTTATTGCTAATTTCACTGGTTCTTAAAAATATTACTCATGGCGGGAGCTTTCGACTGATGCCAGCTTGTCTATCAGTTTGGCAATTGAGCAATTTAGGCCAATCAGAAGTCAAATTTCTTTGTGATATAAAAATCAATAAATAAATTCAGAAAATAATAGGCTTCAGCCTATTTAATTACTTTTGAAGTCACTGGCAGATTTTCCACGTACTTTCCTTGATTCTGAAGTATAGAACTGCACAATTAATAGAATAAACAGGAAGTTCCTTTTTTAATTCATAACCACGAGTGTGCCTTTAATTCATAACACCTAAATTCAGAGCCACCATCTGCATGGCATGCATGCACATCATAAAGCAAGGCTAAGCTTAGCCTTTCTTGAAGACTAGGAACTTCCCCTTTTATATTCTATCGTAATTAAAAATGATTAAAATGAAGCTTTATCAGTCACGTTGAACCATGATATCCAAGAGCCTAGGTAAGCTTAAACTTTCCAGGCCACCTACAGGCGCTAAAAGTCGCAAGGCAGCAGCCTAGGCCACCTAAGCTTACCGATTTATGACGATTTGTGACTGTAAAGATGCTGAAAATGGTGCAGTTCTATAGGCCTATCTTCGAGGGAGACAATTAAGCATTCATGGGAACCAAAACTTATTAAACTACGAAGCGGAGAAAGCTAGGCTAGCCTTGAAAAAGGCTCGATGATGACAACCCACTTTACACTGCTGACATGGCTGCATGTCGTCTGCTACATTTTGACCATCATTTTTGGCTGAAAGTTCCCATAAATTGCATTAAATGTCTTCCACATCGAAGCTGAAGTTTACTGAACCAATGTCAAGGAAAGGGAGGCTACGGCAGTGAGTGGCAATCACTTCCAATGCCCGATGAGTCTCATTTCAAATCTGCTGTGATAGAGCTGACCAGGGGCGTGACTGCCCCTGGCAGCGTCAAACCAAAAAGTGAGCAATTTTGGCAAGCAGCCGCTTTTATAGTGAGCAATTTATCGCGAAAACACGCACAAAACGAGAGTTGAGTGAGCAGAAAAATCACTTTCCTTGCTCGCGAGCAATTCATCGTCTTTTCTCGTGAGCAATAAACAGCACACTCTGCTCACGAGAACTCACTCACCGAAAAGGTTTCTGATTGACTGAAAAACATGAAAAACGAACGCGGCACAAACCCAGACAAGCGAGAATCCGACCATAGACATCCCCAGATGGGGTCGATCTCCAGAATGAAAAGCGAGTTGCCAGGGCCGCAAATTTGACAGAATCTTTACTAGATTCAGAGAATTAAGCCCAAAATTGACAAAGAACTGGCAACATGTAAACAAATCAAAACTTTCCCAGATCGAAAATATGCACGAAACACATCATTTTAAATCAATTAATTTGAGCTGAAATTCATTTCAGATTTCAATAAAAGTAATTTTGATAGTATTTCCACCTGTGCTTTTTTACAATAAACTTTTATTAATTTGCACAATAAAATAATTTGGATCATAAAAATTTGGCGACAAAATCAGTGACTGGTGAGTAATACAATACTCTTCATTCAGTAAGCTTATAAAAATGCATGACCAGAACATCGAAATCGAGGACTCATCAAAATTGATCAAATTTGGTTATAAAAATCATGATAACTAGTCCAAGAGAGATAGGTACGTGTAACAATACAAAAATAAGACCATAAGCCTCACACGAGCTCAAATAACCAATTTTTAGAGAATGAACGAAAATCCATTTTCGTTACACTACCCCCACCTCTGAAAAGAATTTCGTCCTCGAAATTTAATTTAATTTCTGAATTAAGTGAACAATCTAAATTGTGAACTATTATCAAATTCGAAACATTCAAAAGAGAATCAAATTTGCAAAAATTTGAATAAAAGCCAAAATTTCATTAAAAAATTGCACAGGATTTAAACTGGTTAGATCGACCAATGCCATACCTAAGTCATTTTAGTGCACTCATATCATTGCCAAAAATTATTAGTCTGGTGACACGTGAACATTTCCACCAGGTCTCTACCATTTTGCTTTAAGAAGCATTTTAAAGAAAACTTGACACCATGCAGGAAGACCTTTCAAGACAATCTCTGCCAACATTGAGTACACAATACATTACATATTATAAAATCTTACTCTACAATTTGGTTTAATTTGGTTTTGATTTTTTAAGAAAATTTTATTATTATTAATTAAATTTTGCAAATTTATTTCAAATTTAACTGAAGTTGAGTATAAAAAGTTATTCCAGAAATATAATCAAAAGTTTTCAAAACATATCAAATTCCCAACTATTTTCAAAAATCTAAATTTATTTCAAAATCATCAAAATGTAAACAAAGGTTATTTTTATCTTCCAAAATTTCAAGTTACAAAATTTTAATCAATTTTCAAATTTCCAATTATCCAAAATAAAATAAAATCTTGGCATGTTTCCATTCATCACACAATTTTGATATCAGAAATAATAGTATTTCACTTTCTGAGCTTTTCAAAATAACCAAAATCATATAAATTTCATTTTCCAAAAATCCAATTTTCAAAATTCAAAGATAAATTATTTATCAATTCAAATTTGGGTTCAAAATTATTGCAAGATTTTTGATGTGTGAATTACTGAATTTACAAATTTTACATGCTGAATTAATTGAATCTTCATATAGTCTTCCTCTGCAGGTTATCACAGATGATCATCAGCTTGTACACCATCACACAGGTAGCCTGTCATCTGACATCATGCTGAACCAGGTTCCAGATGGCAGTGAGAGTCACCTTGTCAAGACTCAAGTTGGGAAATGTTGCTTTGAAAAGATATAACACTGGTATTGTTGGAAGAACCATCAAAGTTTCACCATACACACTCGGTAGCGCAGTCATCCCATCACACCATGTAGCTAGCACAGGGCTCTCATCAGAACAGGTTCAGACCATCACTCACATGACATCCCACATAGAGCCCAAGGTAGAGAATAAATAATACCAGTGTCAAACTTCTCATTGCAACATGTCCCAGGTGCGTGCCATCTCCAGGTTGAATACCAGAACCATCGAAGACTGAAGAACCACCGTCACCACATGCTGACTGATGAACCATTGCTGAAAAGATACAACTAGTAAAGATGGTTGTTTACACAAACAAAGCAATGGTACATTCTGTAATTCACATCAACACAGTCAAGTTGATAGTACATGTATCATACGTGTATTGTACATATACAATGTGTAGTACCAAATCATCAGAATTAATAAAGTTGGTTGAACAATAAAATATCATAAAACATGACATTCTTGCAGTTATTTTGTAAAGTTGAAGGTATATGTTAGACTTTTCTTCTCCATCAAATAAAGTTGATCAACAAGGTAGACCAGGTTGATTGTAGCCAAATCATCTCTCTCTGAAAGGTAGGTGGAAGAAATATTGGTAAGGAATTTTGCAGTGTGATCAGTACCACAAAAATCAATGTCAACATTGTATCATTGTAGAACTTTCTGATGCTGTGATCAGCAACACCAGGAAGGCATACAGATGAAAGATTGGTATGTATGTTTCAACATCACCCCAGGTGAGATCTATTTGAAGAAATCAATAAAGATGCCAAATCTAATAAAATTGGTGAAAACAGTTGTTGGTTGGTAGCCACTCAATTCTTAATTTCCAGTCAGCAGCACTGTACAATTAGTACAGCACAGCTGATACAGCCACATCTTACCTCTCTCGGTTTATGTAAATAAAGTATTCAAACTTAACTCTCCTCACTGTCTCCCTGTAATCATCCTAAGGTTCCACCCATTTTGTAGTAGTCGTCTCAAGGCGTAGTACCAGATCAAGCAATGGCGCTTACTCAACCATTGTGATCAAAAACCTCCACTGGCTGCTGAGCTTACCCTGCTCGTCCTAGCTACAGTGAAGTAAAAGCGGACCGGTCCTTTCCAACAATTTCACATGTCTAAATAAATACATCTTCCAGGCATGGCGCTATATCTCCCTCTTCCTCACTCCTTTAATCGAGCACCTTCTCTGGGAACGACGGGTGGTTACTACGTGACTACTACCAGTTCAATACTACTGTATCCATATCCTTGCAGCCCCTGCTACTGCACCTGCAGCCCTTGCTACAGCGCCTGGAGCCCTGCTGCTGCGCCTGCAGCCCTTGCTACAGCGCTTGGATCACATGCTACTGCGCCTGCAGCCCCTGCTACAGCGCCTGCCTCACCTGCATCTACACAGGATTTTCTATTTAATTTGTAGTTGGGTTGTCTACCAGCCTTAGGATTGCTATACCACCAGATAATGTAAGATGAGGCTGTGACTGTAGGCCATCTGGCAACACTAAAAGTATAAAAACTTTGATAAAAGTTAACATATGAAGAACATTTAGTTGTAAACTTGCAATTACATTGTTGCATATATAATTAAAAGATGATAGACTGGTCATTTGGTACTGCTCAATTCTGAAGCTGCATTTGTAGGCCATAATTACATCAAGGAATACGGGCACTCACATGCTCAAAAGGTTTTGAAGCATTTCAGACTCAGGTTCTGACATCACAAACACACAAACATCACCATAGCATTGGTAGCGTAGACTTGGCATGGGTAGCGTAGAACCGTAGCGGCGAAGAAACAGTATACACACAACACCATAGGCTAAATAGAGCTGCGAAGCCACAGGTAAGCTTACCATCCATGGAATGTTGAAATTCATGTCCAGGCTGTTCCGGACGTTCTCAGTACTCAGGACTATCATCGATGAAGAAGGTCAACTCTCCTAAGAAGCAAAGTTCATCCCACCGCTGCCACCAAAAATTTGTAACGCGGCTGGGCGCGTGGTGAATACTGAGAACCGGAACCTGGAACGACTGGACAAAAAGACAAACTGTATGAAATGCCATCTAAAATGGTGAACTACTGTTATTGCTAATTTCACTGGTTCTTAAAAATATTACTCATGGCGGAGCTTTCGACTGATGCCAGCTTGTCTATCAGTTTGGCAATTGAGCAATTTAGGCCAATCAGAAGTCAAATTTCTTTGTGATATAAAAATCAATAAATAAATTCAGAAAATAATAGGCTTCAGCCTATTTAATTACTTTTGAAGTCACTGGCAGATTTTCCACGCACTTTCCTTGATTCTGAAGTATAGAACTGCACAATTAATAGAATAAACAGGAAGTTCCTTTTTTTAATTTTTAAACGACGAGTGTGCCTTTAATTCATAACACCTAAATTCAGAGCCACCATCTGCATGGCATGCATGCACATCATAAAGCAAGGCTAAGCTTAGCCTTTCTTGAAGACTAGGAACTTCCCCTTTTATATTCTATCGTAATTAAAAATGATTAAAATGAAGCTTTATCAGTCACGTTGAACCATGATATCCAAGAGCCTAGGTAAGCTTAAACTTTCCAGGCCACCTACAGGCGCTAAAAGTCGCAAAGGCAGCAGCCTAGGCCACCTAAGCTACCGATTTATGACGATTTGTGACTGTAAAGATGCTGAAAATGGTGCAGTTCTATAGGCCTATCTTGAGGGAGACAATTAAGCATTCATGGGAACCAAAACTTATTAAACTACTAAGCGGAGAAAGCTAGGCTAGCCTTGAAAAAGGCTCGATGATGACAACCCACTTTACACTGCTGACATGGCTGCATGTCGCCTGCTACATTTTGACCATCATTTTTGGCTGAAAGTTCCCATAAATTGCATTAAATGTCTTCCACATCGAAGCTGAAGTTTACTGAACCAATGTCAAGGAAAGGGAGGCTACGGCAGTGAGTGGCAATCACTTCCAATGCCCGATGAGTCTCATTTCAAATCTGCTGTGACAGAGCTGACCAGGGCGTGACTGCCCCTGGCAGCGTCAAACCAAAAGTGAGCAATTTTGGCAAGCAGCCGCTTTTATAGTGAGCAATTTATCGCGAAAACACGCACAAAACGAGAGTTGAGTGAGCAGAAAAATCACTTTCCTTGCTCGCGAGCAATTTATCGTCTTTTCTCGTGAGCAATAAACAGCACACTCTGCTCACGAGAACTCACTCACCGAAAAGGTTTCTGATTGACTGAAAAACATGAAAAACGAACGCGGCACAAACCCAGACAAGCGAGAATCCGACCATAGACATCCCCAGATGGGGTCGATCTCCAGAATGAAACGCGAGTTGCCAGGGCCGCAACTTTGACAGAATCTTTACTAGATTCAGAGAATTAAGCCCAAAATTGACAAAGAACTAGCAACATGTAAACAAATCAAAACTTTCCCAGATCGAAAATATGCACGAAACACATCATTTTAAATCAATTAATTTGAGCTGAAATTCATTTCAGATTTCAATAAAAGTAATTTTGATAGTATTTCCACCTGTGCTTTACAATAAACTTTTATTAATTTGCACAATAAAATAATTTGGATCATAAAAATTTGGCGACAAAATCAGTGACTGGTGAGTAATACAATACTCTTCATTCAGTAAGCTTATAAAAATGCATGACCAGAACATCGAAATCGAGGACTCATCAAAATTGATCAAATTTGGTTATAAAAATCATGATAACTAGTCCAAGAGAGATAGGTACGTGTAACAATAAAAAAATAAGACTATAAGTCTCCCACGAGCTCAAATAACCAATTTTAGAGAATGAACGAAAATCCATTTTCGTTTATATATATCGTTATTTAATCTATTGCCATTCTATTTCAGTAATGTTTAAGTTCTAACGAATGTTTGATGACGAAAAATCGATAATATGTTACATACAATATCTAGCAGAAATATATTATCGATTTTACATCATCAAACATTCGTTTAAGAACTTAAACATTACTGGAAATAGAATGGCAATATATTAAATAACGTACATATTGTACATACAATATTGTATGTACAATAAAAAGTCTGTATACTGCTTTACTCCTTGACCACTGAACAGCGTGATATCATGTTGATAACAGATCTATAGAATCAAAATCTTCATCATATCCTCGGATCATATCACAGATTCTCAACAATCTGTGATCATATGGACCATATTGATGTGAAAGTAGTTATCTATCATATCCTGTGTCGCTTTATGGATAAAAATGACTCAAAATGTTATTGATGAAATGGTTGCTATCATAAACATCAGTTTTGTCTTTTCAACGGGAAAAATCCGATGCAAAATAAAGTTTTTAGGGCCTAGCTATAATATGGGCATAATTTATGCATGTAGGCCTATAGTATTGAACAATGTACCCCATTTGACATGCACTTATAGATAAATAAATTGTCTTACTTTATTAATTTAATAACTTCTTTATTATAAATAAAATGACACATAACTATTTGATTCATAAAATTACATTCAACAAAATGATTGAAGAGAAAACACACAAGGCACTAGGCAGACTGTTATAGAATGGAGTATGTAAGATGCCATGTCCATAGCTTCAGAGGAGTTTCCGACTAGCAATCAACATGATCAGCACATTCAGAAAAACACAGTTTAAGAGTGAAGATTGTAGTGAGTAACCAGTCCTTTATAAATGTGCTGGCCACTATCTATTATAATATAGTAGGCTTAAACTATACATTGCGAATTAATTAAGTTATTTTAAAATAAAATGTACATGTATGTAAGTTAACTCAAACCGCAGTGTAGGCCTATATATCGAAAAGCAGTGAAATCGGACATTCCTAAGCGAAGATATTGAGTTCGTAAGTTCTGGTATTACAAAATTGGAAATTGACATATCGTGGGTAAAAAGCTGAAAAGACAAAAAAAACCAACAACAACAACAACAACAAAACAAACAGACCAGAACAATTTGGAGTACATGTAATGAATTAAAAGAGTTGACATGAGATTAGGAATTAATGTTTTCTGCTGTTTCAGTGTGCATGTTCTCATCGTTGATGGCTTGGTGGACTGTCATGTAGATGTAAGCGTGATCCTAAAAATGCCTTTCACATTGACCAAAACTAATTACAAGGACTCTTCTACATTGAGGCTGGCTTTCCCTTTTAAAGGGAATTTTTATTTATGCTTTGAACATTGAATTGATTTCTGGTTTGCATGCGTCCATTGCAAGGCTGAGAATACTTTTTTGATTGCAAGCAGTGGCGGCGCCATGGGGGGCATGAGGGGGAAAATGCCCCCCAGTCAGAACTCTTTTCCCCCTGCTGCTCCCCCAGTAAAAACCCTAAATTACAAAAATTTCTATATTTTTGCAGCAATTTTGCGCAAATGTTGATTCCCCCCCCCTGAAATTCACTTTGCCCCTCAATGCCCCCCCTTCTGAAAAGAATTCCTGGCGCCGGCACTGATTGCAAGGTTTAGGCTCTGGTATGAACGTTTCAACAATATTTTTGTGGGACATGAGCGCACAAAATATATTTTGCCAGCAACAGAATCAGATTAATTATTAACTACGGTAACATACAAATTTAACCACTACAGTGCGTTTTGGATTAAGAAAAGTGAAAATTTGAATTCAATTTTAAATTTTGAACAGAATCAATGATATTCATGGTATCAAAAGTTTTCTTGAATTTAAACTATTGACTCGGTCCAACATCCGGGCTATCTCTAGTCTCGGGCCCAAACTGCATGTGGCTCATGGTTTGTTATGAACAACAGAAACCGGCTGTGAAGGAGGCTACCATAGCGATGTTGTTGGAGTGACATTCAATTTCGGAAAAAACGACACTCGACCATGGAATTTAATTTTAAGTTTGTCAGTATATAAACGGTAAATCAAGTAAGTTTCTTCCACTCAGAAGACTTAGAAACGGTTGTTTGATTCCACTGACTATTTGCGATCGAAATTTACATAACACCAATGACAGAAATCATCAACAAAAATCGAATGTTTTCACTCGACCGTGAGTCGCATCATCAACCGGAAGTGACGTGGCACGGACCGACAGAATAGGCCTATTGGAATTTAATAAAAATCTCACTTTTGTCCAGTTGTGACAAGTGCTGCTCAGGGTCACAGTTTAGGAATCCCAACTAGTTGACACCAGTTATAATACACAAGACAGCATCTATTTTTGTCCAACATTATAGAATTTGTACCCATAAGGTATATGCTGGAATCCCACGTGAGTAAATTAAACTGCCTCTTGTCCTGAGAGAAATTCTGGACTCCCATGAGATACTGTCTCACAATTAAAGCCATAATGTGTGATTTGATCCATAGCAACACCCTCAATTTTCCTTGAATTCCTACTTTTGGCATGATTGTAATGCCCTGTGGTGTACTAAAATACCATGTGAAAGACTAAGCCTGAGTGCTTTTATTACATTAAAATTTAAGTTTTTAAATTAAATCCGGACATCTCTGGTTTTATTACGAGTTCATGCATTGAGTGATGGCGAAACATATCGCGTGCATTTTCATGCAAAGAGTATCATTGACTTGTTGAATCAGTGATAGATTGTGTGGTGTGGATATCGCTGTTTGTCTTACGTCTTGACGTATAAACTGTCACGCATATCGCTATTTGTCTTACGTTTTGTTTGTACATCCCAGCTGCGTGAAGCTCCGCCAATCATCATGACAATATGGTGGGTGGCGTTTAATAGAAGGAGTAAACTTTTCGAGGATATACATGTATGGTATACCATTTTGTGTACAAATGTGTGTGCGCTAAACTGCCAACCCTATTGACTGTCACTTATAAATGAACCCTATTAAAACTAAATGCATGTACTTTTGCCAATTGTATGGCATTTTGGGTACATAGTGGTGTGCTCAACTGTGAACCCATTGACTATCACCCCTAATTGGGCAAGGAGTACTTACAGGGATTATACCAGTGATCTGCTGAACCAGAACCGTACCCCAAGATTCAATGTTTTGTATTTTTGGAACAAGCATATAGCTGTGTTACTGAAGCGGACAGTGTCTGAAAACAATCCGATGAAAACAAAATCTGAAAAGAGTATTCATAGTTTTTTTTATGTGCGCTATTTGCGGTCAGGCTGATTTCCAGTCATTTGCCCTCTGCAAAGATACCATATAAAAAAATAAAAATTGATGACATAAATGAATGACAAATTTACAACATGTTACTGGTTGTACATTTTAATCCAAGGAGTAAATTTGCAATCTCTCAATTTGACATACAGTGATTAAACATCAGAATGCAATGGTTGTGTTTATATGGAGACCATTGATGCATGAATTTGTAGGTCAGAATTAATCAGATTACTATATGTAGCTGTAATAATACCATTCATTTTATGTGTAAATTTTTTTTCACTTCTGTGTATTGCCATTTTAAAGGCTGTTTAGGCGACCAAAAAATCCTGTTCTAAGGGCCCCAACCGACTCGGATTTTGCCTTTTGGGGATTTTTTTGTTTAGCTGTATGAAATAAAGCAGACGTTTTTAGCCAGAAGTGGATTGATTTTACTGAAATTTTTAATTAATTCAAAATTATTTCAATTTAAAAATATGGTTTCCAACAATTCTTAGATTTGTTAAGCTTTTGATGATTGTTAACCCGCCAGGGGCTTTTTGGCGATGGGAAGGAAAAGAAGGAAGGAATAAAGAGAGAAAACAAAGAAAGAAGTTGTTTGCTCCGGGTGGGATTGGAACCCGAGACCCCTCGCATGCCAACCACTGGCTCGACGACACTTTGCCACGGGTCTTGGGCTGCGCTGGCCAGCGAAACCTTGCCTATATATCACTTAGGGCGATTGTATCATCACACCACGTGGGATGCACGCACGAACAGCGCGTATCAAGTAGTTTTTTGTAGTACTCGGGCGTGTTAAGGGGCATTTAGATAAATACAGCACTAATTTTTGGGGATTAAAAAAATATGATCAAGTTCTGCAAAATAAAACATAGCTAAATCCTAATCCTTTAGTTAGTCCTAACTGGCAATAAAAGTTAAATTTTAATATTAGGCCAATTTCTTGAAAAAAGAGCCAAAAACATGCATTTTTGTCATGTTTTCTGACAATCGAGTCACAAAAATCAAAGACTTGGAACAAGTATTCAAAATCTTGAGTAGATGCCGCAATTTTGCTCTAATTCCCACTTTTTTGTGTTACTATAATTAAATAATTAATTAAATAATGGGTTATAAAAATGAAATATGTCTTTTCCAATAACGAGAATGCATAAACCGAAATTAGTCTTAGTACAAGTCTTTGAGCTTGATTGTCACAGCGTACGAAAAACGCATGTTTTTGGCCCTTATTTCCAAAAATTGGCCAAATATTAAAATTTTACTTTTATTGCCAGTTAGGACATTAACTAAAGGATTAGGATTTAGCTATGTTTCATTTGGCAAAACAGGATAATATTTTTTTATCCCAAAACATTAGTGCTGTATTTTTCTGGAATAGGGAGTAGAACTTGTTTTTTGTCCCCTTACTATATACCTCGAGTTTGGAAAATAACAGGCGTGAGTTTGGAAAATAACAGGTGTGCTACAAATTGCACTGGGCTGTCAGGTGTGCTATTATTGCACTGGGTAATAAGTTTAGGAATTGAGGTAATCACACTCGGACAGGCGAGGATGGTGTGCAATCGCACTCCCGCACCTTAAAACGCTACCTGATACTACATGTATTTTCAAAAAATCAGTGAATTTTTTTGTCTTTTATGCAGAGTTCCAGGCAAAGATAAACTTGATCAATTGATAAACTTCATAAAAATGAAGCTCTGCAAAAATATATCTAAACCATGCACTGTTTGACAGATTAGTGTTGACAGTCAAATCTGATTAGGTGTGTTTTGTACACTGATTAGACTAGAACTTGAAATTGAATCTGAAACATACTCATCTACCAGGGCATGGTTAACTTGAAGTCTTTAACCAGAGGCATAGCCAGCTTTTTTGGTCAGGGGTGGCAAAATAAAAAAAATTGGGGGCACTGACGAAAAAAAATACCCGGAATTGCATTAATTTGACCTGGTATTATCAGGCAGTGGAAACTGTAGTGTAAAATCTTTGGGTTTCCGAAAAAGGCTTTATTGGGACAATGTGCGCGCGTAGCGCGCCAACATTTTACACAATTTTGGCCCGTGATCGGGGTGAAAATGGTTGTTTTTGTGACAATGTGTGCGCGTAACGCGCAAAATTTTTTACACTATTGGCTATTGCCCCTTCTCTTTTCCTTTGCCTTCCCGATTTTCTCTTTCATTTTTCGTCAGAGGGGCACATCGGGGGCACTCTGCCCCACACCACTCACTTGACCAAGTAGCTCAAATTTAAGGCAAGAAGTTGTGACAGGAATTTGGAACAATGGCAAGCATGTTCTCTCATTCTTGGCGTAATTCTTAAGTCACGAACATCACAGCTAGAGACTGTTGTGCTGCAGTTGGATTGGGAGGACAACTTAGAAATTACTGGTACTTTGTAAATTGGAAATTACCAGTGTAGAAAATCCAATCAATAACACAGAATCATGGCAAGGCCAAGGTTAGCAGGAAAGAGTGTTGCCATTGAAGACAAAACCAGTACAAATTGTACAATTGGGCTCACTTATAAACCATGCTGTAAACAGGAGGTTCCTACAGATTCAGTGAGAAGGCAATCCGGGGTACTCAAGTTTGGTTTTGGTAGGGACGTGCCGCTGAGAATTTGAAAGTGGACCCATAAATATACCAATTTTTCAAGAAATTTGGACCCATTGATATACCAAAAGTCCAAATATTCGGCCGAATTTAACCCAAATTGTCTTAGTTTTTACAAATTTTAGACAATTTTGGCTAGATTATGGAAAAATTGGGCTATTTTCCAAAACGATTGAGAAAATTTTGAAAAAAGGACCCATTCATATACCAAAATAGGCTTTGAAAAAGGGGTCATTGATATACCAAAAGGCTGAAAATGCTACCCATATTTGCGGCACGTCCCCGTATGGTCATTTGTACTGAGTACCCCCCCCCCTCGGGAAGGCAATCTACTGTCTATCTGTCTATTCTGAGACCTGTTGGTGCTATGTGCCTCTTTTCGACTTGGTACTGTGCATCTTGGTATCGGTGCTATGCGGTGCACAGTGCACACTAATGTGCTTGCTGTTTGGACACCGGGGGCACTCACATGTTAAGGCTCTCCGGCAGTTCCTTAAGCCCCACATTTGGATCTGCTCCAGTTCTTTGAGCCTCAAACTCTGACAATTGTAGCTCTTTAAGCTCAAATCTGGAAATAATTTAGACATTTTTAGCTCAACAGCCTATAATTTGGCCCTAATTTCAGTTCTTCAAGCCCCTATTTTGCCCGAAAATCAGTTCTTAGTTCCCAAAGTTTGGCGCTCCGCGCCGCACACCCTTACCAAAATTTAAGTTGAGTGCCCCCCCCCCCGGGTTTGGACATCGCGATCGAAGGGGACTGAATCAACTGATGATCACGTTCTAGCAGCACTCCCAGTGCTAATATTTGGGCTAAAAATATGCAGCAACTCAAGCAGGAAATCATCAATGGCTGGGCAATTGTTGATATTAGGCGCTCAGTCTCATGACCTATATCATGTGCTTTTTCAGTCTGTGGTAGACTTAGACTGAAGGGGCCAGCTCCGCCAGCCTGGTCGGCAGGCTGGCAGAGCTCAAGACTGGCACTGGCGGGGCTCCATTCCAGGACAGACACCAGTGACTTAAGTTCTGAGTTGTATGATTTGGTTGAAGCAATCTTAACTCATCTGAATCCTGACCCATTTCCTTATCTGAACACCAAACGTGTGTAACCAGTGGCATGCGCAGCACTTTGAAAGTGGGGGGGGGCCAGGTTGTTCAGTTCCCCAGAATGTAGTTTGATTAGGAGTGTAAGGTGCGGGCGTATGATTGATTTCCCGAATGACCAACAAGCGTGGGGGCTATGCCCCTGCCCCCCCTTTGTGCACGCCCACTGTGTATAATCCTCGGAACCCTCATCTTAACCCTGTGATTCTAATCCAGAATTGTAACCCTATGAAGGCATTGGATTGGTGACCTTCTATTCAGTCTCATTCTGAAAGGCCTTGTTGAACTTGGCAGCTTCATTTTAATTATTGTAGCCAGTACCTCAGGTTCAGAATGATGGTGCAAAATATGCACAATTTCTCTTCGTTTCCTTTCATTTTTCTTTCTTGATTTACTCCTCAAAAATTGATAAGGCAACTAAAATGCCTTGATTACAGCAGTTTACTATCACTTGTTTGCAGGGCCGTAGCATGGTTGAAAAATGTGGGGCAATCATCACAAAGGTGGGGTGGCCAAAATACAAATATATGCCCAAATAAAAGATAAATAAAGATATAAAGAAAAACATAACAAATTTCTTTTTCTGCAGCCCTGCTCAGTGACGTGCGCAGCACATTGAAAGTGGGGGGCCAGGTTGTTCAGTTCCCCCGAATGGAGTCTGATTAGGAGCAAATTTTGATCTTTTTAACGTTTTTCCCCCAAATCCCCCGAATGACCAACAAAAGTGGGGGGCCATGGCCGCCCTGCCCCCCCCCCCCCTTTGCGCACGCAACTGGCCCTGCTTGTTTGTGGATGTTTGTATGCAGCTGAATTGTGATGTGAACTTGATGAGCATCAACTTGAGAAAATAATGCACTTGAGAAATTTGTGCAAGAAACACATGTTGTGGGCCACCACCCAGTTGCACCTTTATATGTGACCATCCTCCACAACTGAGCCCAGATGTCGCCAGTGCCACTATTGAGATATGCTCCATCAAACTTAACAATAAACAATAGGAAACAAAGGATTTATTGACTGTTTTATTGATTTTTCACTACTTAAATGTCAAGTTCTATAGACATGATATGCATCATTTTAAAGCTAATTTCAAGCAGAATATTTTGGTTGAATATCTCAAAAATGATGATTGGCGACTTCAGGGCTCAGTTGTGCTGAGGGGTCACATATATTTCAACTGAAAATGTTGTGCTGCATCAAAAAGGCTTGAAAAGTTTCCTCTAAATTTAAAATATATAGGAAGTGGACCTTAACCAAAGCGTGCACCATTGCTCACTAGCTCGGATCATAGATTTTTAGTGAACCAGAAAACAGTGGAAATAGCAAATACCCTACAGTGAAAATAATTCCCTGTCCATCATGTTGTGTACTTGACCTCTATGGTCAGGTCACAGCTAGTTCATCACACTGTCATCCTCTATGGACATGGTTTGTAACACCTGTCTGCTCTAGGGGCTTTGTGATGGGTGCTCAACTCAAAATGCCATCCCCAATGTTTAAGGTGGTTTTAAATGCAAATTAAAGATCTATGGATCGTTTTCATCTTTGGCACAGAAGAAGATAATAATTTTAAACATTTTCGGCAGTGTTTTCAGCACCCTACCTCCTCTGATTATTGCTCTCCAGGGACCGAGAAATTTCAGACCTTGAAATTGCACATGTCCAAATAAATAAAAAGAAAGTTACAAACAAATATTGAACATCACGAATGACCTCTGCTGATTTTCCCGTAAGTTTGTAAGTAATATATGGAATCTGTGGCCAAAAAACGAAAATTCCCCCCGAAATTCCACTGGGATTTTTTTTACGGGAAATCAGTGGAGGTGCGCAGGAACATGACTCAACATGTGACTACTTTTATTGGGACAAATGAAGTGATTTGCGAAAAAAACAATTTTCAATGTGATTGGTCAGAAGCCAATAGAGACTGCTTGGTTACCATGGCAATGGTTTTTTTACCTTCGTAACATGGCCAACATATCCCTACATAAGTACAAACTCACTTGAGATTGTATCATGAAAGGTTTTGGAGATATTTGCAAAAATGTTGGAATTCATGATTTCCCTAAACCTTGCCTTTAACACCACCTTAACAGGATACCATGCCATTATATAATTTGGTAAAACCATGCATGTAGGTAGGTCTATAAACCTACAAGACTGCAGCATGCAGAGAAACTATGTTGCTCTGGATGAGCGATGATCATGGTGATTGGTTTATTAAGAGTGGAATACATGTAGGAAGATATTTCTGGAAATTAGAAAATGTTCTGAGCATATTTTAAGGGCTTGGATAGCGATGTTTGCACAGTATGTTTTGTGGTACATGAGCTAGAGCACATCAGACACACCAAATTGCATTCTGAATATGTGACCCTTCGCCACAACTGAGCCCGGATGTCGCTAAACTTGATTTTTGCGCTACAGTGAAAATTGGTTTGAAAGGTCATTCCGATGAAAAATTAGATTTTAAAGATTTGAAATGATTAATATGTTTTCTTACACTAGTCCAAGTTTCATTGCAAAATATAGAGTCGAAACAAGTAAAAAACCTTATTTTCTGAAGCTTGTCGTTCTAAAAATATTCCTAAAATTGAGTAAAAAGTGTCCACTGCTACGAAAAAATTCTCTCGTTCGAAAGTGCCGCCATGTTTGGTATTGCGGAAAGCTGGGGATTTCAGATTCATTTTCTAACAAAACTAATGCAATGTGTGCACTTATTGAAATAGGTGCATACTTTTCTATGGATCATAACTGCCATCCTCTCAAAACTTTTTGCATCTGTAAAGATGCACTACTATTTTCACATTGACAAACCAATGTGTGCTGCACTTGTTGTGCTAGTTGGCGCTATGTGCTACATAGTTGGTGCTATTTTACTGACATTTTCATACCAGAATGCCATTTTTTATTTGTCCCATTCTAGCACAGAAGTTACATACTAAAAATGTTTAAATTATGGTAACTTGCTGTTAACATTACAAAAAGCATTATACCCAGCCTAGTGCTTTTTTCAGAGCGGGCAGTTCAATAAGTGCTGTCGAGGGTCATCATGCTAATGACACAGTTATTTGTGGTGATAATTAAGTGTTCCAATTGATACTATAATCCTGTCTTTCATGTATTTGATGATTGTAGAATTCACAGAAAAAATAAAACACTTAAAAATCGCAATGCAAAAATGGTACAAACTCGAAATGGCATCTAAATTCATAAGTTTAGTTATTTGTTCTGTTGCTATGGTGATGGTGTAAGATGTTAATTAGTATTAATTAGTGTTTATCTTTTTTAATTGTTTTAAGTGTTTCTTATTTGCTTTTATTGTATAAATTGTCTAAAAGCTTTCGTTAACACAGCTGATATCAACATTATTGGACATGGTAATGTGTGTGAATTTTTATCCGTTTATTTTTAACGATATCCGACACTGATTAATGAGTATCTAATTAATAACTCATTAAATATGCAAAAATAAGATGAAGTGTGGTTTCTTTCTCTTTTAATAATTAGGATAGGATATAATAAGTGTCTGTGCAAAGTTTGGTGGTAATAGCATGTATGAAAGGTAATGGTTGCTATGGTCAAAAGTTGTAAATCATTTAAAAATTGGCAAATTTTGAAACCCCTGACTTTAAACTGTGTTATGTCACATATGAGGATTATTCTTCTGATATCAAATAATTTAGATTTTTTTAAATTCGCTTTCAACTTTTATGACAAATTATTAAAAAATTATATTTTTGACATTTAACACTCCTTATAAATCTAGTAATGATATGTATTTAAAGTGTATGTAGCTGGGAGGAAAAGCCATTTTGACCTTTCTTATTGAAGATATAGGCCTACATTTTATCCCCAAAAGACCTAAATTTGTTATGTTCCAGCTTGTTCCCTTATTTATTTTCTAAAAATATGTGATGCGATCAAGCAAAAGGAGATTGATGTCGATCAAACCCATTAGTTTTCAATGCTTGATCACAGTGAAGAGCTTTATCTAGTGTGAAGGGCCTTATGATGGAACATTTTGAGCAAGATTCAGAGGGAGGAGGCAAGCATTTTTTGACAGATCAGATGGGGCCAAGCAATTTTTAGCACAAATATTTGGGCACTCGATATGCCTAAATGTTACAGTATACTAATAATTTTGTGTATTTCAATTTGATTTCCTTGCAGTCCTATTTTG
Source organism: Amphiura filiformis (assembly GCF_039555335.1). Taxonomy (NCBI): domain Eukaryota; kingdom Metazoa; phylum Echinodermata; class Ophiuroidea; order Amphilepidida; family Amphiuridae; genus Amphiura; species Amphiura filiformis. The sequence goes on along the minus strand of NC_092645.1, from coordinate 61,789,998 downwards.
TATCAGATTACGACCCTACCATAGAAGATTCCTACCAGAAGCAATGTGTTATAGATGATGTAGTAGCTAAACTGGACAGTAAGTATACACGCCTGGGGGACACTTAACACAAATAATAATAATAATAATAGCGACAAGGCACATATCCACTCAATTCAGAGCGCCAAGGCACTATAACAAAAACAAAAACTGAACAATAGTCAAAGAAAACACAAATGACCATATGAGTATGTACCCCCGGAAAGACCCCTTTTTGGATTTCGCAGCTCTAAATTTGACCAAAATAAAGCTCCAAAACACCTTTGATTTTCATAATTCAGCTCTAAAAGACCCCTAAATTGGTCATTCCTCACCTTTCTGGGTTTTTTTCCCCAGGCAATTTTCAACCATAATGCAGTTATTGTCCTCTTCCCGATACGTAATACACAGAGCCCACACAATACATCGTGACCTCCCAATTTACACTGCGTAGATCCATGTGTTATAGGTATGGGGGTGTTACTAGTTAGCGTCGTCAGAGGAAAACGGTATGCTCAAATTTACTGGAATTCTCACATAATCTAGGAAATATACTTTTTAAAGACACCTGTAATTTTCATAAAAAAATATTATTCAGAAGAATAGCGAAGGGTTACATGTATGAGACGATGTCAGAGCAATCTTTCTCAGAAAAGCGATCAAATTACATGTCAAATTCGTCTCAAAGTACCGCTATATTCATCAGGTCGTAGAAGCAAAACGCCTTGACCAAAAACTCTGGAATTTTTTTTCAGGCACGCCCACTATATCCTTATATGGTGTGTGAAAAAGAAATATGATTGGATGGTGGGAATATATGCGAAGGACGTCATATGTAAATGACTTTCCAGGCCGAATTACCTGAGTTATAATTAGCGGATGTCATCACCATTCATTGTACACACATAGCGTGCGTGATTATCGATCGATTTTCTCCTCACTTTTTTCGCCGTTGTCTAAATTAATGGATACAAATGCAAGAATCTGCTTCCTTTTACATTGAAAGCATATGTTATCTTCTATTTCTTGTTTTTTATTTGTTTCCTACAATCTTAAAAGGATGATACAAATTTTCTGTAATATCCCGGGTTTTTTTATTCACATTTTCCATATCAGAATATAGAAACACAAATTGATCATGCGACCTGTGTAGGCTCTGTGCTGTGACGTAGAGATGAATGGGTGTTGTTATGCAAATATATATGTTTGTTTACGGCAGGGTTTATGGTTTTAGAGCACGGCTTATGATAACGCTAATCCGGGTTAGAGAGGTAGGGGTTGTGACGAATTTTCAATGGAGGTAACTTCATTATGCCAAAAAGCCAAGAAAGACCCTTGAGTTTGACTGTCTGCAGCTCCAGAAGACCCCCCTTTTTATTTGTTTGCAGCTCCAAAAGACCCCATTTTACCAGTATGCTGTCAGCCCCAAAGACCCATCACCGCAAAATACAGGGGGAACATATACCCACCAAATATTTATGATGTGCCGCCTCCCCTGGAACCAAACTAGCTACTACTGCAGAAACACCCTGTACATAATGACACCAGAAATAAACTTTCAGGATGTATCAGTGAGCAAGCTTTTGATTTATGATCATTGTGTGTAATTAATTAAAGCTCCTATCTATTTCCTGAACAGATGAGTGGCAATCAGTCCCTCATTGTAGGTTGTAAATTATCATTTTGTTTGTACAGGCATCATGACAATAAATCAAATGGTATAGGGCTCCCAAAATACCCAAGTCTGACTTTGTTCAGCTTTTAGCAAATCACAGATTAACCCTGTCCCATATTAAATGCAGTATTCAGGCCAGGGGGGACTCAAGTTTGGTTTTGGTACATGTAGAGGTATGCCACTGAGAATTTGAAAGTGGACCCATCAATTATATCAATTTTTCAAGAAATTTGGACCCATCAATATACCAGAAGTTAAAATTTTGCCCAAATTTAACCCAAATTGTCTTTGTTTTAACAAAATTTCAAAAATTTTGGCTAGATTGAGGCAAAATTGGCTCTTTTCCAAAAAAAAAAAATTGAGGAAATTTTGAAAAAAGACCTATATACCAAAATTGGCGTAGACAAAGGGGTCATTGATATACCAAAAGGCAGTAAATGCTACCTATGTTTGCGGCACATCCCTGTATGGTCATTTGTACTGAGTACCCTCCCTGGGTATTCAGGTCTTCATTCAAAAAAAAAAAAAAAGGTAGGCCTACATGTGTATGTGATCACGCATTTGGTCAAATAGAATCCAAGTATAGATCATAATCAACTAGATTATTTGTCTCTCTGCTGAATTCATAATGATATGTACAGCTTTTTCTGCGCTTTTATAGCATTATTCAGATTTATTAATTTAGCTTTAAAAATTCTAAATGATAAATGTATATGGAGAAAGAAATGTGCTGCAAATGTGTTATAGGAATAGGATCGTAAGGAAATGTGGAAAATTTACCCTGAGCAGATATCACACTACCTGATGTAAGCTAAACTATGAGTATTGTGTGCATGTTTACATTCAAGTACAACACAAATACTATTAGGAAGTCTCGCCACTATACAAATAACGTATACAAATACAATACTTTGTCCATAATATTATCTGCTTGTATTGGGTACAAGTCCGAGTATACAATGTAAATACCTGTAGGCCTACTTTTCCTAGGGATGTGGTGTCGTCCTACAATTCAATATAATGTGAACCAATATGAGTGAGTGATCATGGTGAGAGTGTGAATGAGTTTAAAATTTGTATGTGAGTGAGTATAGATTGGCGGCGTACTGTTTTAGTCGGAATGATTTTTGGGGTGGGGTGTGTGTGTATGCTTGATGGCTCTTGTAAACATGGGCAAATGTGGTATTGGAAATCTGTGTGTAAATTTGTTTGCCCAGGAACTGCGGAAGTCCACGGTTCCCGAATGATGTTAACGGGATAGGATCAGTCCACACTTGGCTGGCGTAAACACAAAAACTATGTCCATGATGGTACATGTGTAAGGTGAAACCAATAAATTCAAATGTGTCATCTGCAAATTAAAAAAAAAGGTGGGTCGCCATCTGTGGTTGCCATTATGTGTAAATGTTAGGGTTGGTGTGTGTGTGTGTGGGGGGGGGGTGATTTTGTGTATGATATGGGTTGATTGTGTACGGGAACAGACCATTAGACAGCGGTCAGACATGCATGTTTTTACCAAGTAAAGATTGTTGTACCATTGTACGGGTAAAGTGTGACCATACGCGACCATGGTCAGACTATAGTCATACAATCTCCCCCCCCCCTGAGTTACTATGGTCGGACTATAGTTAGTACAAGCAATAGCAATCAATGACCACAGTGCATCATCCGACCATACATTTCGGCAACGCATCGACCCGTGAATGGTACCGATAGCATAATTAGCATACATGTTTATATGACTGCACTTAACCATTATCCGACTATAGCACACTGCCGTGTGACCGTTCGTTGTTTAGTTAACTATTATAGTTGGACCATGGTAAAGAAAATGATGGTCGGATGACGTATTTATGTACATCTGACCAGGGTTTTAGTCTGAAGGGTCATTAGTCCAAAAAGGGTTAAAGTTACAGCTTAGGGCATTAGTAGTGCCGTGGTCGGCACCGTTTTTTAGTGTCGACATGTCGATATAATTTGTATACCGACTTCGCCAGTGTGTAAACAAAAAAAATACTGCTACTCAAAAAAAAAAAAAAAACAAAAAAATGCCAATTTTTTTACAAGTTGGATACATTTGTATATTTTAATTACTTTTGCTTCTATTGAACAGCTAGCAATGCATACTACCGTACTGACGTTGAGTATAGTCCCACCCGCTTTTGGGTGAACATTTTTCAAAATTGGGGGTGGGACTATACTCGAATTTCAAAAAAAATTCATGGTTGACCTAAAAAAAAAAAAAAAATTTCAAGATATTTTGTATTTTTAATATGAAAATTGATCATTTGTATTCATGTCATAGTCTATTAATGATTTCAAAATGCATTGAATTTGAATGCATTTTGAAATCATTAATAGATTATGACATGAATACCAAGTATCAATTTTCATATTAAAAATACAAAATATCTTGAATTTTTTTGTTTTTTTTTTGTTAGGTCAACCATGAATGATCCTAGCATTTAGGTCTAGGTCCTGGGACACTCCAAAGCCGAAAAAATTCGAAAATCGAAAATTTGGGGGTGGGACTTTACTCGAAGGTGGGACTATACTCGCGTCAGTACGGTAATTCTATGTGTCCCTGACTGTTCAATAGAAGCAAAGGTAATCAAAATAAACAAATGTATCCAACTTTGTAAAAAAATTGGCTTTTTTTTTTTTAAGTAGCAGTATTTCTCTGGTTTCCAACCTTGAATAACAAGTAATTTTGGGCCTATAACTTGCTTTTCTGATGTCGACATGTCGGGATACGTGCCGACGTCGACATTATGTCGACATAAGGCATGTCGACCACGGCACTAGGCATTAGGTTAGGATTTGGTTTGGGATACGGTCAGGGTTAGGGTTAGCATTAGGATCAGTGTTAGGGTAAATGTTAGAATTAGAGTTTGATTTTGGGTTAGAGGTGGGTAGGGTTTAGGATTAAGGCTTAGCTTATTGGGTTTTCGGACTAATGACCCTTAGGACATTCAACCTGTACATGTATATAACCAGGGCCATATAACCATGTGTATGATGGGGGTGAGTAGGTGAGTGTGAATAGAAGAATAAAGGAGGGATGGAGGGGTGAGTGAGTAGGTGTGTGAGTGAGTAGGTTAATGGATGAATATAGGTAGATGAGTCGTTAGATGAGAGAGTGAGTGAGTCTTACTAATAAATGAGTAAGTCAGTGACAGATGATGGTGGGAGATACATTAAATTACCCAGGCGAGTTAAGATTGATTGACAGATACATTCATTGCCTCATTTCTATTTCAGTTTTAGATACAGCAGGTCAAGATGAATTCAGTGCAATGAGGGAACAGTACATGAGGACAGGAGATGGTTTCTTACTCGTCTTTGCTCTCACAAATAGAACAAGGTATATATGTAATTGTTTCCCCCTAGTAAAAACCCAAAATAACGAAAATTTTCACATTTTGCTGTAATTTTGCGCAAAATTTGTTAAAATTCCACCCCTGAAATTCACTATGCCCTCCGAAAAAAATTCCTGCCGCCGCCACTGACGATGGCTGTCATCACCATGTATATAGAACTGCTGCACAATGGACTTTCTACCGCACTCAGAGCATAAGTCACAGTTCCTTGGCTGCATGTCCAAATGGATCCTGCCAAGTATCAACATAAGTAGACTGGTGTGAGGCAAGTGAAATAGGACTGTTGTACAGATTGGCACTACGGCAACATGTTTATGCCTATTTTTTAAACAAAATGTAAGCATGGATTAAAAACAGTAGCGTAGCCAGGGGGCAGGCTGCCCCCCTGACAAAAAAAAAAAAAAAAAGTGCCCCTCTGACCAAAGGGCAAAGGATAAGAAAAGGGCAAGGAGCGCCTTTTCCATCAAAATTCACCTCGATCATGGGCCAAAATAGTGTAAAATACAAAATGTTTTATGCGCTGACCAAGAAAGCTGGCTGCACCCCTGATTAAAAACTTTGAACAAAATATTATGGTAAAACCAACTTGTGTTACAACTGTTGCAAAATTTGTTTTAGAATTATGCCAGTTTTAGTTTCAGTTTTATTTTAAAATATATTGCCAGCATATATATTTCTTTTCTAATCTAGGATGATGAAATATCCAACATTATATTAACTCTGATATCACATGACATGATTTCATGATTTCCTGGAATTAGGATGTTATGGAAATCTGTTATGAGATATCACCATAATTATTATAAACATCACACACCGCAGATAGAAGTCAATTTTGTTGTCTGTCTATCAGAGTTTGTAAAAATATCCGGACATGTGTATGGTATACATAAAGCCATCATTTGTCCATTTTCTAATTTTTTTCTGATTTAATAGATTCTGTTTCCTCAATTTGCCATTTTCGTTTGTTTGTTTTTTTCCAATTTTCTCCAAAAAAAAGCATTAACAAATCTTTAATAATCACAGTAAAAAAGGGGGGAGTAGGGGAAAGCATCAAACCCCAAACCCTAAATTATCTTTGTGGTGATTTTCCAAGCTACAGTTTTGAAAAATAATGTTTGCTTATTATTCCTGGTTTGGTAAGTTTGGTTTTCATTTGTCTTGCTAATCAACATGACACGTGAGTCTGTTTGGATGATGCCATGTTGTATCTGGGTATATATTGCATCAAGTCAATTGTTTTGGTATTCTTCCGATCTCACATTCACATGATTTCCTGGAATTAGGATGTTATTGAAATCCATAATGAGATATCACAAGCATATAATTACAAACTTCACACCCACAGATATATAGATTTCAGTTTTGTGTGCTGTCGACCAGGGTTGCTCAAACTATCTAGATCAAGGTGTGGCAGACAACACATCAGAATTGCAGCTTATGGGCTTTGAGTAGACAAATTTTCAATCATATTATTACATTTTCAGAATCTTATTCCACACTTTCTCATAACCAATCAGGGTAGGCTTAAAATAAAATGTTTAGTTTCCGGAATTTGCGAAATACAACTTCCAGTTTGAGATTCAACACGTCAGCACCCATACTGGGACATATTATCAAAAAATACTACAAAATTAGATCTATAATGTGCATTTTTATGCAAGAATGTGATTGATTTAGTAAAAATATATGAACATTCTACTTTCATGTATGTTATGCAAGTTAGAACTTAAAAGAGGGTTTGTCCATGCAATTTTGCCATTATGACATGCCAATATTTTAAGCTTACAAAAAGTGTACTTACGATGCTTACATGCTATGGCATAGAAATTTCTACATTTCGTAACTTTTTCTTAGAAAAAGATGGGGTGTTTAATGGAAGGAGGCGTTTAATGGACATGGGGCTTTTTATGGACTAGGGGGTGTCTAATAGAGTAAATATGGTAGCCTTGTAGCCAGTCAGCCTGTATAATCACTGGGTTAACTGTCATCAGAGGTATTGTAGTTGTGTGGAGGAAGTAGGTTTTGCTAAACCCTGTAGTTTATTCAGCACAAGTAATGCCTACATATTTACACAACTAATGGAGAGCAATTCTGGTTATTACATCCTGTTATTTCAATATGCACCCCCTGAGCACTACCTGCCGATTTAACATTGCCTCTGATTGGTCAATTACATGATATCTTCACTTTAATCACCAATTAGAATGGAGCTTTGAAAATAATTCACCCCAATTTTTTGTGTGGTGAAATTATTCTAACAATGTTGCTGATTGGGCCAATTGATAATGAAAACTTCTTTTTTTTTAATCGTCAGGTAGTTCTCATGGGGTTAAATAGCTCGCTCATGATGTCAAACCAGAGCGGTTATCGCACCATAGCTGAACCATGCAGCTTTCCACTGTCACACTTTTTCTTTCATGTGACAGCACCCAAAAGGGTCACAATTTTTGTTTTGTAGAAAAGACCCAAAATATGAATATTGACCCGGAGTCCCGGATCTTATGAGGAGTGGAGAAAATATTTTTTATTATATTTGTTACACTTTTCTCTTTCATTTGACACCACTCTGGGAGTCATACCTTATTGGAGATATGAAAAGGAACCAAAATACATGAAATATGAATATATAGGTCTTATAATGAATGTCTCCCCCAATATAGGCGCTAGAATGAATTTGCGATTTTCTTTGCTTTACCTCAGTTGTTCGGCTCAAAATTAAAAGGGGGCATATCTGACTGCAATAGAGTGTATGCAATAAACCAACCGGAACGGTATAACAATTCAAATGACAGCCATGATGGAGGACAGTTCTAAGATAGCTTAAGATGACAGAGAGACAGGTCTCTAGATCTATTCCATAACCATCCATACCTAACCTGTTTTATTGTATTTTCATGCGAATTGCCCCATGTTACCTTATGGAGGACAGAAATTTATTTGAATGAGGATGACTCTGTCATGAGCAGTGTTGTAGTCGAGTCCTCGTCATCCGAGTCCGAGTCCGAGTCCTTGGTGTCCGAGTCCAAGTCCGAGTCCGAGTCCCTGCCAATTTTTGATGTCCGAGTCCGAGTCCTCAATGTTCGAGTCCGAGTCCGAGTCCGAGTCCTTATGTATCAAATTTAACCCCCGGGGTTTTCACCAATACTTTATCAACGTAGGCCTATACTTAACCAGAATTTTAGTTCTATATTATTTTCTTGTAAGTACATAATTTGCTAGTCACACCTAGCGTGCCTAGTATTGGTTTGGGGCTGTGCAATAATTATGCGGAGCCCGGGAGGTGAAATTGCAAAAAAAACGCTTATCCTCTCGGCCTGCCAAAAACCGCTTGACCCCCCCTTCACGGCCTGCCAAAAATCTTTGCACCCCTTTTGCACATGCCATTTTTTTGGGATCCCAATTTACAAACTTTAAATGGTTCAGCTATATAATAATAATAATAATGGAGCGTATTTATAACGCGCAAAAATCATCAAAAAGATCTCAGGGCGCGAAAACAAAAAAGAACCAAAGGACACACAGTGAAACACAAAAAACCTTAGGAACCAGGGAAAGCATGTTGGAAAAAAATGAGTTTTTAGACTACATTTTAATTGAGCAAGAGAAGTGATATTATGCGGATGTTGTTGGGAAGGGAATTCCAAGCTACAGGGGCAGCATAACGAAAAGGAACGCATACGGCAGATGATAAATTAACACGCGGGGTCCTGAGTAGCTTTGCAGATGATGAACGGAGGGGGCGTTGAGGAACATAAGTACAGAGAACCGCGGAGAGGTAAGACGGAAGGGTACCCTCAAAGTGCCGGTATGCAAACACACATAATTTAAACTGAATCCGGAATTTTATGGGTAGCCAATGAAGCTCATAAAGTATGGGGGTGATGTGATCATATTTACGTTTTTTAACAATGAGCCGGGCGGCAGAGTTTTGGATCCTCTGGAGGCGGAGAATTTGATCAGAAGTGATACCAGCCAAAGTGGAATTACAGAAATCAAGGCGAGACGTGATAAGAGAGTTAACAAGACACGACGTCGCTTTCTCAGACAAATATGGACGGATTGTGCTAAGTTGTCTTAAAGATAAATAAAGAGAGCGACATATATCACTTATATGGTCAGACATGGACAGCGTTTGGTCCAGCCGAACACCGAGGTATTTAACAGATTGTTGGAAAGATATGTCAGAATTCAAAATCTGGATGGTATCATCTTCTTCTCTGTCAACTTGTTTTATGCGAGAGGACGTACCAACAGTTAAGATCTCAGTCTTGTCGGTATTTAACAAAAGTTTGTTGCTATTCATCCAACTCAAGATGGAACTGATACAGTTTTGAATGGACGATATGGTGAGCTCAAAGTTGATTGGGGTGTCAGATTGCGAGACTTCCGTGTCGTCGGCGTACTTGTGGAAATTACATTTGTGCATTATAATGATGTCGGATAAAGGTTGAGAATAAAGAGTGAATAAACCGCCCAAGTACGGAACCTTGAGGGACTCCGTACTGTAATGGAAATGGGTCCGAAACCACTCCATTAATATTAACAGATTGAAACCTCTCAGTCACGTATGAAGTGAACCACTCAAGTACAACTCCTTGGACACCGAAAGTGGTCGCCAGCCGCTCAATGAGAATAGAATGGTCAAGCGATCGAACGCGGGCGCTGAGGTCAAGGAGAGCCACAAGAGAAACTTTTTTCACATCGGTGTTGTTAAGAGGTCTCTACGCTATGGCCTTTTCTATACGCGGATTGGTGAACTTCAATAAGATCATTGTCAAAGAGGTGTTTTTGGAGCTGTTTAAGGACGACCTTTTCAAGAACTTTAGAAATAAAAGGTAAGTTAGAAACTGGCCGAAAGTTCTTAAGACAGTTATTATCAAGACCGGACTTTTTAAGGATGGGTACAACAATAGCACGCTTAAACTGAATAGGAACAATACCACTCATAAGGGACTTATTGATAGTATAAGTAATCAAAGGAACAAGATCAACAAAGCACTGTTTCACAAGATACGCTGGAAGTGGGTCTAATAAGCAACCCTTTGTTGGCATACTATGGACCAGCTCAGAAATCTCATCTTCAGTGACAGGATCAAAGTGATCGAAAACAGGACCCTCAAAAGCAGTAAAAGATGGTGGCAAACACTGACAAGAATCAAGTTTATCCCTTAGATGCGGATTTTGTCTGCAAAGAATTTGCAGAAGACTATGGGAGATCACTAGGAGCAACATTATTTGGAAGCACTGAGGTTTGAGATTTTCTGAGAAGGTCATTTGCAATTGTGAATAGCTGCTTTGTGGAAGATGCAGCTGAGTCAATTTTGTCCGCAAAGTATTGCCTCTTAGCATTAGTAACACACTTATTAGCATTATTCCTCGAACTTATGTACAATTCTTTATGAACAGTCAATTCAGTTTTCCTCCAGAGCCGTTCAGCACGCCTTTTCTCACGTCTTGCATCCCTCACTTCAGTCGTCAACCAAGGAGCCGATGCACGATCCCTCACCTGCCGAGTAGTCAGGGGTGCGTGTTGGTCAAGAACTAGTTGCAGACCAGTATTGTAGGCGTCAACAAGACCACATACATCCAAGTTGGGTGATCTGGAAAGAACACTGGCAGTCAGTCCAGCAACATCAGGCTTTAGATTGTCAAAGTTAACTGCTCGCAAATTACGCGAGGTCACCGAAAGCGCCTACTAGGCGTATGTCTAGAAACATCAAAGTGACCAAAAACAGCAAAATGATCGGACAAACCAGGAAACTTCAACACGCCATCGCATTTGGTAACGCATCTGTCATTCCGCACAACCACCCAGTCCAGGATACCATTGAGCTTATGAGTAGGCTTGTCGACATATTGAGAGTAGCCAAAATCAGTTAAAATCGAAATTGTGCGTCTGACTTCAGAATCAGTTGGAACTTCATAATGGAGATTGAAGTCCCCAGTAAAGGATACATCGACCTTCAAACTAGCGTAAGATGATAGAAGGTCAGTAAATTCAGACAAGAAAGTTGGAAAGTTAACTCTAGTATGTTTAACAAGATGTTCACCAGGGTGCAGTCTATACAAGCACACACATATGATGGAAACTTGGTGAATGGACAGTTTTAGTTCCACGCTTTCAAAGGAGGTGTAATCAAGGTGAGTGAGAGTGATCATATTAGATAAAGATTCTCTCACAATGATGGCAATACCACCTCCCGGCTCCACGAGGGAAAGAATGACAGTTAAATCCGTGAGGGTCATAAACTCATATATGGCTCATCGCCTTTCTCATACAGCCAAGTTTCTGTTAACATTACAAGATCCAGATTATTATCAGTTATGATTTCAGCAATGTCCGTGGCTATCTGGACGACATGACTGAGCATTAAAGCACATCCACTTTATGTGACGGGTGTTTGAAACCGGAGAAGCAGCAGGAGGGGAAACCAATGATATATCATTGCGCGTACCCCCTCTCCTACCTCTGTGGGTGCGGCGACGTCTTAAGTGAAGTGATTGAATATGGTGGAGAAGCGGGTAGAAATAGTATATGGAGGGCAGCATAGGTTTATGAGTTCGTCACGCTGGTATTTTATTGTACGATTAGTATCCAGTTCAATAGAATCAGTTTCAGGACAACTTTCAGGACCTGGGTTTGGATTTACGTCCCCAGCCACTAAAATATCTGGCTGAAAAGTTGCCGATGTATTACTGTAGTAACAAGCATGTGATCCTGAGAACTTCAAACGATGATATAATTTAGCATTGTCCTCATAATGAACAGAGCAAGGTAGGCCTATACTCTCATGCACATTAATCAGCAGCAAGGACAACAAGATAATGTATCCCATAGCTGAGTAGTTCCAGTCAATGCAAACAATTGATGAACAATTGATGAATCAAGTACTCACAGATGATGCAAACAGGAGATTATATTGATTTGATGAAAAGGTCCAATCCAATAGTGGAGTACAGTATCCTATATGCTGTGATAGGTAATGGTTAAGCTTACAGAAGTGAGTTGAGTAATGAGGTAGAATATATATGTTGCGAGCGCAGCGAGCAGGGAAATTTGCATTAAGTAAGCATTTCCGTACTGTTTTCTAAGCCTTGTTACTGTTAGAGCGTTTTATTTGAAAGGTGCCCCAAATGTGCCAAAAATTGCTTGTTCCCCCCTCTCGGCTTGCCAAAAACGAAGAGGTGTTGGGGGGGGTCACTCACATGTAAAGGTGGTACGGGTATGTGCGGTGGTCAAGGGTCCCTTTTTCAGACTCTCCGGCAGTTCTTTAACACATTTGCATCATGTTCCAGTTCATTGAGCCTAACACTCTGAAAATTGTAGCTCTTTAGCTCAAATTTGGAAACATTTTGAATTTGTTAGCTCCAAAGCCTATCATTTGGCCCAATTTTAGTTCACAGACCTCCACAAAAATGTTGAAATTTCAGTTCATCAAGCCTCTATTTTGCCCCCAAATCAGTTCTTATAGTTCCTAAAGTTCGGCGCCGCACACCCTTACCAAAATTTAACTTGAGTGCCCCAGAATATTATTATTATTCATGTACATTCTAGACTTACGTCTAACAAAACAGCCATGTCAAAACAAACGAATATGATTAAAATCCATTTAACCAATTAAAGATATAACTGAAAGCAATCTTGCTTTTTGGTTGTACTTTTATTTACTTGTAAACTGAATTTATTTGCATGCAAAATTATTTAAATTAATCATGTGATATGTGATCATTGATCAAGCATAAGAAGAAGTTTACAATGAACGAAAATAAAAGACCTAAAAAGACCCTATTTTGCGGACTCGAGGAGGACTCAAGCCGAGTCCCCGAGTCCTTGGGGTCCGAGTCCGAGTCCTTAGCTTCCGAGTCCAAGTCCGAGTCCGAGTCCTTGAAAAAAGGACTCGAGTCCGGACTCGAGTCCGAGTCCGAGTCCCGAGTCCTCCAACACTGGTCATGAGTGACGTATTATTGAATACACTCTATTGTAAAAACTAACATTTTATGGAAAAGAATTACATTTGTACAAATCTATTTTTATTGAAATGTTACAATATGGCTTTAAGTTTAGTAGTACTGGTTGAATATAAAATTACCTTTGTCATGATTGTCTGAGCTAGTGTATCGGTACTGTAAGCCTACTGAATACAAGTAGTATCTTAGATAAAATAGAAAAAAAATAACTTTTGTTTAATATTTCGAATATTTTATCATAAAAAAAGCAAATTTGAAACCATTTAGGCTAACCACAGACACAGATAACATACATTTAGCTAATAATCAATGTCATGTGAGCCTGTCTAGAATGATAGCGTACATTTATATCGCATAAAGTCACATCACGTGCATGGTATTAAAATTGGTATTAATACAAATGTATGTAATACAATCAACTTACATTACTCATTTCTTGGATGAAATCCAATTTGAGTTTTTCATTTAAATTTTGTCATTGTATCATGTTTATACTCAATGGACTTTGTAATAACCAGAAGTGATTACGACACAATGATCGGCAATTATGACAAGATTATGCTACAAACTGATCATTAGCGAATGATGACCGTGACAATTGTAGTATGCCTACGACATTGAGCGGACACACAATACTAATTTTGATAAATACAAATTATACAATTGTAACACAATCATATTGACAGGAAAGAGCACCTTGTGTAGACCTGAGACGAATTCGTCTCAGTGTAGACCAAGTTTAAAATTTTGGACAAATTACTTGCATATTTGCATTGATACTAATTTCTAATGACCTTTTGATAAATTATCAATATTTTGAAAAGTATACATTTACAAACTTAAGGGCTCGGTCACCCACGTACCTTTGCACAGTATATAGGACTGAAATGTCAATATTGTCAATTTATAATAATTTGCCATGAAATTATTTGATACCTAGAAGGACATTCCTTGTATTTAGGATGCAATTTAGTGTGTCCGATGTGCTCTCAAGTCTCCGCAAAAAATACTTTGCAAAGGTGGGTGACCAAGCCCATAAGCCTATTTTCTAACTTTACAGAAACATTCAAATCTCAAGAAAAAAGTAATGTTCCTGTATTTGTGAGAAAAGATAGGCAACAATTTATAATCTGGAAATTACGACATAATGATGAAAATATGCTAGTGTTGACTTGGTTTTCGACAGCACTGGTGAATTGATGGGATAAGCGAAAGTCTAACACAAATAATTGATTGAATAATCTTCTTTTTCATCAAGTGCTTTGGATATTTGTGATATGATCTAGGGGAATGAGTCACATGTCAGCAATTTTCAATTAGAAGTTTTTTACATCATTTTCTGGCAGTTTATAAATCAAAATCGGACATTTATGAGCAATTTATCAATGGCAGAAAACAATATAAAACAAAAGAATTTGAACACTATTTTAGCCAATATCTCAAAAAAAATACTAGCGACATCTGATTCATTCCTCTTGATCATGTCACATTTGGTTACTACATGTATCCCAAAACACTGAAAACTAAATTTCAGAAATATGATGAATATATTTTAAGAGCTTGCCAACATTTTCTGGCTCTTGTTGGAGCTGTTCTCATATCTAAACCCAAAGCTTTAAATTACAATTTACATTGCAAACTGTTACACATATACATAGTTTAATTTGTTCACTTCAGCTAATCATTGGCATAAGATGCACCAATTTAGCCACATATACCCCTCAGCCATTTGCAATTATGTTTCTAAAAATATGCATCAAATTTGATGGAGCGCCAATCTAGATGGCTGCAGGAATGGAGGTAATCTTGTTATCATTGGTGCGTAGACCAGGGCACGGAATATGTCATACTGAATTAGGCTTGCAACATAATCATGAAATTAATATTAGCCTCAGTCATACTAAATATATAGGTCTCGTCAGTCAGTGATATTACTATGTAGGTATAATTGAAAGTATTATTATGTCCATATTATAGCAGCCATGTTCAGGAGTACATGCTCTGGACTTGGGCCCCAGGATATGCAGTGCACTGATTATGTGTACCAGGGGTGGGGAAAATATTTTTATTTTAATAGGGGAAAAAATATTAATTCAACTAAATTATGACATGTATGTTGTGGTAATATTATATTTAAACATTAAAAACTTGGCAAGTAAAAATAATCCTTTATTTTAATATTGTTTATTTAGACAATTTGCTTTAGCCATGGGGAAATATTTATTGCATGGCCTAAAAGCACAGTACAACATCTAATGAGCAAAAGTAAAAATTAATTAAGAAATAGATATTAAAGGCAGTTTTTTCTTGTCCCCCCCCCCCCCCTCCACTTTCAAGGCATAAAACCCAAAATTACACAAATTTACCCGTTTTGCGGCAATTTTGGGCAACATTTGTTGATTTTGTCCCCTCCCCCCCAAAAAAAAAATTCACTTTGCCCCCTCAATGCAAGTACTTCTTTGATTCGAGGCACATTGTATGCCCGGGATTGTATGTTTCTGATTCCAACATTTACGACTAAAATTCTACATGTACTTGTGCAGGTACATTTGAAAAGTTACCTGCACAGAATCAAAGTCACCTGCATATGTGCAGGCATGCAGGTGGTAAATCGAACACTGAATAACACCAAACTACCATGTTGTTAATATTGGTGATATCGGCAGTAGCGTGGCAGTGGCGGTGCAACACAGGGGGCATAGTGTTGCCTCCCTAGTAAATCCCAAAATTATGAAAATTTGAACTTTTTACAGCAGTTTTGCGCAAAATTTGTTGATTTCACCTCCTTGAAATTTACTCTTCCACCAATGCCCCCCCCCCAAAAAAAATTCCCGGCGCTGCTACTGGATAACGGAATTGGCCTATTGTGCTTTACATTCACCCACTTTCAATTTAGTGTTTTCAAAATACATCCTAGACCTTTATTATAAAATGCAATGTTGCAAATGACTTATTTAAATATGCTTGATATGGTAATATCAGAACGGAGCTTGCCCACTCACAATTTAGTGTTGTCAAAATACATCGTAGACTGTAGTATAAATAGTAAATGCAATATTGCAGATAAGTGAATTAAAATATGCTTGATATGGTCATATTTGACTGCACAGATTAAATCAAGATGCACCATGGGCCATAATGATCTCATTCTCTGGGGCCCAATGACCCCAATTAAACAAGCAAAGCTCAAATTTGGACCTCAAGTTGAGGAATATGAGTTACTAGTACCCAACATACTCAGAGGTCATTCTGTCAATGTACAACATATTGGGGTTATAGAACGGTGTCCTTACAGATGAGCTTGATACAGATCCTCATGATGATACAGTAGTGAGTTTGGATAGCTGTACTTATATAGTTATTGAATTGGATTAATTAAATCATTATTTTACCCTCACTGCTCTTGGTTTGAATTAAATCTTCTGCTGCTACATGTTATCTGTTAAAGGCAGTTGAGCTTGCATGATGTTTTGATTAGCTTCACAGTGACGCCCGCAATTTTTCTTGCATTTCCACTTTTTACATGACTGTAATGCCCAATGCCTAAAATAGCATACATGTGAAAGACTATAAGCCTGAAGTGCTTTAATTAGAGTAAAATTGATTTATTATTAAACCGGGGATCCACGGTTTTATTCGCCAAATCCCCAGAGCTCCATGTTTCAGCAGCTAAGTGGTTTTCTTTTGAATTTTACCTCATTTATTCCAGCTTAAAATGTTCAGAAACCTTCTTGACAGTTGTAGGACATGTTATGTAATGATTTTTGGCAAAGCGTTAAGGTGCCATATACATACATAAGATTTTTTCACATATATAAGGGTAATGATGAAGTTAAATTATTTTCAAAATCATAGCATCATCTTTGGTCAGGGATTTCTGAAGCAAATGTGTGCTAAAATAGCTGTTATAGATATATCATTTAACATATGACATCATATTTTACAGCAAATTTGGTGAAGAAATTTTATTCAACATTTTGTAAGAAGCTCCATCTTTGTCTGGGTGGGAGCAAAATTATTAATCCACTCTGCACCCTGCAGGCAATGACCGATTAACTTCATTATTATGTTTTCAAAATCTTGCATACTGTACCTTTGTCACTCGGACAGTAGCTATATACACGTGTGTAGATAAGGGCACGAAACAGCAGCCTTGATGCATTGAAATCACTCACTTCAGTAGGCAAAAAACACTATATAACAGATATTTATGATCCAGGCAAAAGCTTACATTATTGTCTCTCACTGTTTAACTTTTTGCCTCTTTTGTAGTTTTGACGAGACATATAAATTCCATCGCCAGATATTGCGGGTGAAAGATAGGGATGAGTTTCCAATGGTACTAGTAGGCAACAAAGCAGATCTTGACCATGAGAGAGTGGTAAGTAACTATGGCAACCATAAAACATGTTACCTTTACTATGGATTGGTTGGAGGTACACTGTAGATGTGTTGCCTGCCACATGCATTACCCATAAAGGGGAGGCATCCAGTATTTTGTAGTATGTTATATAGAGGAGACTGGTTTTGTGCCTGTTTTGTGGGTTTGGCAAGAGGCAAAAAGAGATGGTACAAGCGGGTGGTACACACGTGGCAGGCATGTTGAGAGCCGGCTATGAGGCACTTATTTGGCCTAGGTGGCATGGGTGGGTGTTACCAAGCCCACCCCACATGCTGTAGTATCCTGTACTATGCAGTAACATTATGGTCACACACAATGATGGAGGAGTCCAAGCTTTTTGTAGTCCAACCTCTTTGGAAAGGTTCCATCATGCTGTATTAGTGATGACACTCCCTCCTCTGATAATTGTTCTCATATCGTCGTTGGTAAGGAAAAACCTATGTGTCATTGGCCCCTGAACATGTTTAAAGCAAAGCCTCCTATGTAACCCTTTTAGCAGTTTTGTTTTAGATATGTTCAAGGGCCACACGTACATAGGAGGTTTTTCCTGCCCAACAACAATAAACTATTTCTCCCTTCAGATATAGCAGTCCAGTTAGCTCAATCATGAGGTACATGATGTGTGAAGGTACACGTTCAAGCCCCACAGTGTCATACTTCTGATCTCATGGTAAAATGGAGTTTGCAGGAACTTTCCCTAGGAACTTACTGCAAATAACAGACTGTCCCAGTATACCCATATTAAACTTGGGAAGCTGATTAAGGCTGTGATGGGTATTCTATATGTAGGCTGATTAGGGTTCTGAATGATGCTTAATTGTTTATCTTGGGTCAAGGTGGTCAGTGACTTTCTGTAGAGTGCAATGATTTTACTTGTGCTACCTGCCGATCTAACATTGCCTCTGATTGGTCAATTACATGATATCTTCATTTTAATCACCAATCAGAATGGATCTTTGCAAATAATTCACCCATTTTTTTTTGTGTGGTGAAATTATTCTAACAATGTTGCTGATTGGTCCAATTGATAATGAAAACTTCTTTTTGGCCAATTGGCAGGTAGTTCTCATGGGGTTAACTTTCTATTTTTTAGATATCAGCAGAGGAAGCGCAGCAGTTAGCTAGAGAACTCAAGATTGAGTATTTGGAAGCCAGTGCCAAAACTAGAATGAATGTAGACCAGTCTTTCATGCAGCTTGTCAAAATTATAAGGTTTGTATGATACATGAACAGAGTGGATGTAATCTGCTTGTTGTCATGTGCAGAATGCACTAGTTGTACACAGGGATGTCAGTTTTCAGGCAATTGCCTGATTTCAGGCCTTTTGCTACTCCAAATTTCCGCACTTTTATTTATTTTCAGCCCGTTTTTAGGCTTTTTAGCCCAAATTTACGCGCTTTTTCAGGCTTCTTCTGCCAAGTCACTTCAGGCCACTTTCATCCCTGTGTACAGGCTGAATGAATGTGACAATCAGTGATGCCAACACTGTGATTAAGGTACTGATTTGCTACGACTCAGAAAATTATGCAGTGACTTGCCTAACATTGGGGGAAGGGGAGCATCCCTCCCCAAATATTTGATCAGTGCTGCACAACATGTGTATTCTTATATGCGTAGTCATCATACGTATCATAGGCATATCTATTGCGAGATATAACATGGCTTAGATACAAGGATATGCCCATCAGACTTATAGCTGTTTAAGAGTACATTATAAAGGACGTCATATAGTTATTTGTGGTTTGTCAATTTGCATGAATCTTAATATTTTTGAAACAAAATCATTGTATGTGATAAACTAAACTAATAACCACAGCAATTGCAATACATTTTTAAATTGCAGGAAATTTCAAGCTGAGGAGAACCCGCCAATACTGCCAACCAAACCATCAGAGAATCATAGGAGGTGTAAATGTTGTGTTATGCTCTGAAGAAGATATTTATTTCTTGCCAGAAAATACTGAACTTTAATCTAGAAACACTCGGTTACCATGGCAAAGTGCTAAGCTAGATTAAGACAAGGTGATGTTATACTCTTGTCTCACTCTTAAGGATGGACCGTATCACTATCACCATGGTAACTCCTTTGCAAAGCTGAGACAAAATCAGAGAAAGATTGAAAGTGTTTGAAGAGATTGGACTTCATCCTAGAAACACTCAATCGCCAAAGCAACACATTGAGAAGTTGAAAAGTGCATGGACATGGATGATGTAGCGCTCTTTTACTACTTAGTAGGATGGGGCAAGTACAATGTATCTACCGGTACTAATTGCAGCATTGGAGAATGTTTTGTCATATAAGACAGAAAAAAAGCATTTTAGATTTCGTAATGTAACTTGTAAGCATTATTTTCTTAATTACTCAAGTTCTGTGTATTGCAATTTTTGACTTGGGTGGATGAAGGTACATGTATTTATCGTTATCTATCATGCACCTTTCAGGGAGTTGCCGTAATTATCTTAAGTATGCGTTGGAATGTCTGCCTCACTGTTGCACAGCCATCACATTTTCAAAATTTGCAAGGGACGATTGTAGAATTAACTTTGACCAACTCAAAACTAGAATTTTATTCCAGGAAAGTTGCTTGAACCTTATAACAGTAACCATGATGTAAATAAGATGTGTAAAGTGAGAGAATCCACTTATTCTTATTGTGTCAGTGAAGAGTGTCATGACAATAATTAAGCAGTTACGGCCTTTGCATATCAACTAACAAGTTGAAAACTTGAACTAGACTGTTTTTTGCCAAGTGCTGTCAGTGACGTCAGAATGAATTTCATTGTATCCAGCTTGGCAATGTCTTGGCATGGTTAGAGGTGGTGTACTACTCCGGAAATCATGTACTGTTCTACGGGCCACTATGATGCACAGTTTTGCTACTAGACTCCAAACTGCTAGAGCAATGGGCTATTCCAGTTGAAATCCATACACCCCCTATGGAAGATGTGACCTTAATCTTCCACACAGGGGGCAATTTCAAATGGGGTTACCTGAATGGGTGACTCCATTTGAAATCAACACCCCTGTGTGGGAGATTAAGGGCATATCTTCCATAGGAGGTCTATGGATTTCAAGTGAAATAGTCCTATTTAACTCAAAACTGAGAATAAGAATGTTTGCGTGATGGGCCTCCATGCATGTGAGGTAGAAAACATTAATTGTATGCAATCGGACCACCTGCCTGTAAAGATGCTGTATAGGTGCATGCCAGTTACAGCTTTCACAAAGAGTTGAAGTCACTGACAGCAGTAGGCAAGAGGCAGTTTAGTTTAGAGTATCATTAAATCATGTTAATTTCTATGTATGTTATCACAAGTGTCCTTCCTTTGTATATGTGTATATAATCAACTATTTTATTTACCAAAAGTAGACCAATAGTGCAACTGTCAAACAGTTTTAAAGTAACTCTTCCTTATTATAGAAAACCAAAAAAATTCAGTAACTCTTCCTTGTAGTAAACCAAAGACATGGTACTTCTGGTGCATTCACAATGATTACACTAGGTGGATGGCAGAGAAGAACAGCACTCTCTTACCTGTGGTGCATGTACAATGTGTAAACACAGAAGTGGGGACTAGATTGGCTTATTCAATCATCCCACAGTCATAACATACAGGGTATATCTGATTGGCCAGGTACACACTGAAGTGAGGACCGGATTGGCTAATTCAATCATCCCACAGTCATAACATACAGGTTATCTGATTGGCCAGTTGCACACTGAAGTGAGGACCGGATTGGCTAATTCAATCATCCCACAGTCATAACAAACAGGTTATCTGATTGGCCAGGTACACACTGAAGTGGGGACTGGATTGGCTAATTCAAATGCCCAACAATCATGACAACAGACAGGTTATCTGATTGGCCAGTTACACAAAGCAAGTCATATCGATCTTCATTCGGCACTCATGAAGGGTCACAAAAGGGAACACAAAACCCCGCCTATGCCCTCATTGACCAGGCATGTGCAAGAGTGTGCTGTTCTTGTCTACCAGCTACTGTAATTGAGGTGGATGGTAAAGTGGATGGCAGAGAAGGACAGTGCACTCTTGCTCATGTACATGATTGGCTACATGTAATTCAATCATCCCACAGTCATATCAGACAGGGTATCTGATTGGCCAGGTACACACTTAAGTGGGGACTGGATTGGCTAATTCAAACGCCCAACAATCATGACAACAGACAGGTTATCTGATTGGCCAGTTACACAAAGCAAGTCATATCGATCTTCATTCGGCACTCATGAAGGGTCACAAAAGGGAACACAAAGCCCCGCCTATGCCCTAATTGACCAGGCATGTGCAAGAGTGTGCTGTTCTTGTCTACCAGCTACTGTAATTGACTATTTTGTAGAAAAGTCTGGTTTGCAACTCAAAATATGGTTCTTGATATTTTTTTTCAACTTTGATATTACTCTTTTGCTTTTATATATTGTAGTAAACCAAAGACATGGTACGTCTGGTGCATTCACAAATTATCCGTTGACTATTTTCTTGAAAAGTCTGATTTGCAACTCAAAATATAGTTCTTGATATTTTTTCCAATTTCAAAATTTGTTATTACTAAGTTTGCTTATAATTACTGTATGATGAAATGGGCAACTCTAGTTGAAAATCCACACACCTTCAGTCCTGTGGAAGACATGAGCTTAATCTCCCACACAGGGAATGTAAATTTAAAATGGAGCCACCCATTTAAGTGACCCCATTTTAAATTTGCATGTCCTGTGTGGTAGATAAAGGTCATGTCTTCCATAGGGGGTGTATGGACTTCAACTGGAATATCCCAATATGTCACATGTATATTAATCTTCAAATGAATGGCAAAGGTACAATAATTCAGAATTGAATGTATAAAAGGTGTCAAATATCATATTGACATATTGATCTGTGAAGTAATCCAAATTCAGAATCAGTTCAAGAATAGTAAAAATTTTCTTTGCTGTGTTCAAGAAATTTGCACAGTACCAAAGTATCTTGAGCCTGGTTGCAAAACTCCAATGAATTACTAGAGTAAATTTCTTATTTGTTCAGAGTTTGTGTAGTGTGGATGCAGAAGTGATAAACAAATCATGACAAGACGGTTGGCCCAGTGGTTATCGAGCGCATACAAGAGGCAAATAATTTGCCTCTTCTACACGCTCGATGATCTTTATCATGTACCCGGTACCCGTAACTCTGAATAATTAGACAATTTAATTTATAGTTTAATATGTACAAGTCAATATTTTTAATTAATCATAGTAATTAACAGTAAACAGTAACAATTAACAGTAATATTTAAATATATATATATGGCAACAGTACTTATTCATAAGGAATGTATGTGCACTAAAAGAAGTACGTGCAATAGATTGTACAAGCTGTATCAAAATGATTGGTACCCATCCAGGTCTTGGCGAGAATTTGACAAGTGTCTGTCATTTTCACCAAAACCAGACCTCTGCACCTGCTGACGATTCAGTCAGTTCAAATAGCTATTTTTATAGCCTTTATTTATTAATCATTTATTACTTATTTTAAGTTCACAGATTTATTATTTTTAAAATTTTGCATCTGCCACAAGCATTAATCTTGACTGTCCCAGGAGCAAACTGCCTGTCCAAAATACAGGGGGACAGGTGGCTGGCTAGGACACTAGCTGTACCCATCGATATGATGTTTATTGAAAAGACAGCTTCTTCCAAATGCAGCAATTTTAGTGGTATGACCATTTACGACATACATTATTCAACATATTGGTGGATATGTTGCATTTTGATGTGGCTGTCTTTAATCACTGGAAAGCGGATGGGTACCAATCATTTTGATGCAGCCTACCGTATTTAGTCAAATAAACGCCCTGGGCGTTGCATTTTCAAATGGGGGCGTTTATTCAAGGTCAATTTTAGAACGATAATTCCCGTTAAAATCATTAAGTAAACTTAAAACTCACGCTAAAATGACGAACTATGAACTAGAAACACTAACTTCTGGTTCACTTCCGGCTTTTCAATCCAGATTTTCGGCAAAAAGTGACGCTATTATCGACCATGTGTGCAACTTGGTAAGCTTACTACACAAGATAGCATGGAAATATCGGCATTTTTGAAACATCTTGGTTGAAAAAAGTGGTGGGGGCGTTTATTTGAGGGGGGCGCCTATTTGACGAAATACAGTATTATTGGAGCCAAACTTCATGGTGCCAACCAATAATTTCTCTCTGATTGACCATTTGGGTGATACTATTTTGTAAACTGAATTGACATAAACCAGATGTTCAAGACATTGACTATATTCTTCATGTTATAAGTCTGTAGTTTTCTGACAGTTTAATATTTAAAAATATGTGTAAAATTTGTAAATGTCATATTTTTATGAACAATTCCTCTTGTACTCACATTTTTTAACTTGTTTTTGTTTAAATTTGTAAGTCAGTGAGTGTGATGTACAATGTTAAAGTATTTTGACATTGGGCTGTTGCATTTGAAATCATACCTGCTATGGAAGACATGACTTAAATCTTCCACACAGTGAGTGTGAAATTCAAATGGGGTTATCAACTCCATTTGAAATTCACACTCCCTGTGTAGGAGATTAAAGTCATACCTTCCAAAGGGGTATATGGATTTCAACTGGAATAGCCCATTGTTATTTGTTGGGCCAAAATTATACCTTGCTTTGTTTATAGGAATGATATACTCAATAACTGTTTTCTCTCTAAGTCTATTTTCTTTTATGAAATTTAAATTAACTTAAAAAGTATGTGGCTGTATGCACAGATAATTCAACTACACTGAAATATTATTTTGTAACAGTTTGTTGTCAGTAAACTATTTTGCTGGCAGTAACATAGGATCATTGTGATAAGCTATGTAAACTGCTCAAATAAAGAAAGTCCGCAGTCATGTAACCCATCCTACACCGAAACCTGATCTTGTTATGACAATTTGATTGATACGGTCGTGTGCATAATCTGGTTAGCTCCAATTTGATACCAAATTTGCTACCAAACACTTAAAAGTGACAAAGATTGATACCAGTTTATGGCATTTGGTGCATTTCAAAAGTTGCAAATCAAAACGCTAACGCGCTCGAAATTGCTTAGCGTGGCCACGTCGTCAAGCTTGCTTGCCCACGATGGGCCTATGTCGACTATCCCAAGTGCGCGCTTTATTCAATTGTAAATTTAAAACGCATGGATTGCTACAGTGCTTTACTGATGAATACTAGGGCATGGTGCGATCGATATGACTTAGCGGTTATTTCGGGCTATGTCAATGGTCGTGCTCTGCCATTCACCTCTACAGTTCCGCGTGGTCCGTTTTTAATTTGCAACTTTTGAAAATGCACCAAATTTCATATACCGGTATCAATCTCTGTGAATTTAGAGTTTTGGGTAGCAAATTTGGTATCAAATTGCAGCTAACACGATTCTACACACGACCTTTTCAATCAAATTGTCATAACAAGATCAGGTTTTGGTATAGGACGGGTTATAGGACTGCAGACTTTCTTTATTTGAGGTGTTTAGTTAACACCATGGGCACATCTGCCTCTACAAAACCCCTGATTGATTAATTACATGATATATTAATCTGAGTAACCAATCAGAATAGAGCTTTTAAATCTCTTAGCAATTTTAACTATCCCCTTCAGCTCTACTGACTATTCTTACCATATCTCTGATTGGCTCAATACATGATATAGCCCTCTTTGTAACCAATGAAAATAGTTCTTAGAGGCTTGTAATTCGTTCAGGAGTGCCCATGCGGTTAATGTACATGAGGGAATATGCAAATTTGTACTCGCAGAATAATGCTTTGGTATAAATATAAATAACAAAAAGCTTAAGGTAGTGCAGTATCATTTGCAGTGAAAACATTCCATGTATGTCATGCAGTGCCTGGGCAGGTATTTCTGAAATGTTTAACCCCGACAGCAAATTAAAGTTGCCTGCTCACACAAAATGAATTTTCCAATTGACATTAAACTCTCTTGTCAATTTATTAATTATAAGGGACAAAATATGCTGAAAATTTCATAGAATTTGGGAGTTCCTGTTTCTGTGATATAAAGAACTTGACCATTTCCTGGGACCAATACTCTAAATATGCTACTGATACGGTTTTATACCGGACACAACACAGCTGTGTAAATACTGTACAACAGGTTTATTTTCACAGGGTTAATTTTTCGTGATTTTGACTGTTCTGAAAAATTCTGTGGTTTTCGCATAATTCTAGTTTATATTTATGGTTTGAAATAGCTAAATATTGAAGTTAATGGGTTACAAATATTTTCACAGAGTTTTAAATTCACAGTTGCCTGTGTAACCACAAAATGCACAAAAATTAAACCCCAGCAAAAGTTCCTGTTATACAGTACTTATGATAACAAAGCCTTATTCAGTTGATAAATGATGAATGCAAGTATTTAATTGTATAATTATAATAGTTATAGTGTGCTGACTGCTTTGAAATTATTATTACGCATAATATTATTTGCTGCGCAGGTATTTATATTTCTGTACATGTAGAATATAATATTTTAGTATATATTGTTCATTATATCTCGTGTAGAACTCCATATAGGGAGTATTATTTTAAAAGGGGAGTACAAAGTTGTATGAGAGAACTGTATCACAAAAGGTTTATTTTCCTGCATGTGCAACTGGTATCAAAATGATTGGTGCTCTTAAGTTTCCAGTCATTGTTGGGCAGGAAAAACTTCCTTGTGTTTAAGCCCCTGAACAGGTTTTAAAAAACGACCAACTATAGGAGGGTTTCCTGCCCAATGATGCAGTGCAAAGAGAAAAAAAGAGACTCAAAATGCATCAATGATCCACTTTGGAAGGTCTTTTTTGTTTGTTTTATGTCAAACATATCTAGAGTGATAATGCTACAAAACTTCAACCAGGCAAGTGACCTGGTGAATAGGTGTTGCTGTAGATAGCGGGTCAGCACATTTTACAGGACGGGCAAGTGTAGCCGACAATTAGACATTACCCTAATTGTAACAGACTGTAACAAGGTTTTTATCATGGTCGTCTGTACTGCCTTTTCCAGATGAGCCATGGGAGAGCAGATTTTTTTAATATTGACCATGGGCAGGAAAAACCTCATATGTGTCTTTGGCCCTTGAACATGTTTAAAACAAAACTGCAAATAGGTTACATAGGAGGTTGTTTTGCTTTAAACATGTTCAGGGGCCAAAGACACATAGGAGGTTTTTCCTGCCCATGGACATAGCTGAGATTTTGAACTGGGGACCTCTCACACCACAGACAAAGACCTTATCAAGTGTGCCACACTGCTCCCTTGTTTAACCTTGAAACCAACAATGCAATTTGAAACTGTGAACAGCGAAATATGCACCAACGTGACTACCGAACTTGAGGTGAAACTGTATACAGACGTTTCTATTGCAGGGGTTTCCAGCGAAATATGCACCAACGTGACTACCAAACTTGAGGTGAAACTGTATACAGACGTTTCTATTGCAGGGTTTCCAGCGAAATATGCACCAACGTGACTACCAAACTTGAGGTGAAACTGTATACAGACGTTTCTATTGCAGGGGTTTCCAGCGAAATATGCACCAATGTGACTACCGAACTTGAGGTGAAACTGTATACAGACGTTTCTATTGCAGGGGTTTCCAGCGAAATATGCACCAACGTGACTACCAAACTTGAGGTGAAACTGTATACAGACGTTTCTATTGCAGGGGTTTCCAGCGAAATATGCACCAACGTGACTACCAAACTTGAGGTGAAACTGTATACAGACGTTTCTATTGCAGGGGTTTCCAGACGCTCTTCCTGTGATAGCCTCATGTTTGTGTTTAACAAACTGTTTGATTTCATGTTAAACATTTAATGTACAAAAGTATATTGCCTTTGGGAATGACCCCCTGAATCTATTGTGGAATATGAAGAAAAATGTTCAGAATAATGACTTCTCATTACAAAAGATTAACCCTAACACCCAACCCTGCTTTTTGCTATCTGAAGATAAAGAAGAGAAAATGAACAAAGAAATCACTTGGCACCCCTGGGATTCGAACCTTAGACCCCCCCGCATGCCAAGCACACGATCACAGACCGGTAGCTACACAGGTTACACTGCCCCGGGCAGCGATTCCGTGAGCATATAACACTTAGGGTGATTGCGTCATCGCAGACTGTGGAATTCACGCATGCGCAGTGGTTTTCATTGTGGTATTTTATGGTATTTATGTGTGTTAGGTTTAAAACATAGGTTTCAATCTGGAAAAATACATGTTACCTAAACCTAACACCCAACCCTGCTTTTTGCTATCGGAAGTTAAAGAAGAAATGAAAATGGAGAGAAGAAGAACAAAGAAGTCACTTGACACCCCCGAACCTTAGACCCCCCTGCAAGCCAAGCACACGATCCCGGACTGGTACATGTAGTTACACGGGTTATGCTGCCCCGAGCAGTGATTCTGTGAGCTTAGGGTGATCGCGTCATCGCAGACCCTGGGATTCACGCATGCACAGTGGTTTTCATCATGGTATTTTGTGGTATTTATGGTTGTTGGGGTTAAAGTGTTTCACTTTGAGTCAAATAGGCCCTAACATAGTAAACTGTTGGTACCAATCATTCTGCTGCAAGTTGAAAATATGAAATGTTGATAAGTACATGCAAAGTACATGCAATATCATTATCATAATTTATTAATTTTGCTTATTATGTATCTCAAAAATGTGAAACTGCTATAATAACACTCAATAATGTGCACAAAATGCTATACATAGCATACTATATATTCCATATGCTTTAACCGT
Organism: Amphiura filiformis; assembly: GCF_039555335.1. Classification (NCBI taxonomy): domain Eukaryota; kingdom Metazoa; phylum Echinodermata; class Ophiuroidea; order Amphilepidida; family Amphiuridae; genus Amphiura; species Amphiura filiformis. The sequence goes on along the minus strand of NC_092645.1, from coordinate 61,761,754 downwards.
TCATTACATGTGATTAGTATATTTTTGTCTTGCCTGAACATGTTCAGAAAAGAGACTGCAGCTATTGCTGTCTATATGTATGATTTGTGTATTTGCTCAATTTTAAGGTCAAAGGTTACCCAGGGTGATATACACAATTTTTATGAAACTTATCAGAAAATGACTTGATTGGGCAAATACATGCTGGAAATAAATGGAGGTGTCAGAGATACATGTTAAAAAGCAACCAGAGGTCATCCAATGGCAAGAGGTCAAATTGTAAATTATTCCAATTTGACTGAAACTTCATTGAAATTTGAAGTTGTCATGATTATTTTTAGGCTTCCATAAATGTTGCAAGAAAGGGACCAACCAAGCCAAAAGGGCTCTAACAAAGTTTGAAGTGAACCAGACTGCATAAATTTTTCACTTGTGAATGCTGAATTCTGGCAAGGCTTTTGCACCATCGGTGCTCAAATTTCCAATATACATTGGACCAAGAATGCAGGGTTGCCAAGTTGTCTGCATTTTTGCATGCACCAAAAGTCCCAATTAAGGGGTTAAAAAATTGTTTGTTTGCTGTAACCGGACTGACCTTGTAAAAAAACACCTACCAACCACTCCTTTATTACAAATGCAGAAGAACTTCCTTGATAATTGTCAAATATTCATCTTTTGTGTAATTTTGACAATGTTCTTTATTGAATTAATAGCACCAACTTTTAATTTAGAGAAGAAGGTTTTAAAAAAACCCAGAAATTCTGACAAACGGACCCTCTGTAGTCTGTTACAGCAAATTAAACTTTTAATATATTTTATGCTTAAATATTCCAATATTATTGTCACATTATTTGATAGAATTCCAGTGTTGCTTGTAATTTATTCTTTTTACCATGAGTTTGGTAGTGACGTGAGTGGTTTTACACAGTCATACTAGCAGCAGGCTAACAAACTGCTCTTGTATGCATGTATATTCTGCGGTATTAAGTTAGCACATGTTCAATATTGCGACCAGTGAAATACATCTACTGCACTACTGAATTCACTCCAGGTGAAATGAAGCTTTATGCTATTATTTTGTAAATAAGTTGAAACATAATATTTTAGGATATAATCTATCCAATTATAACATGATAATAATAATGATCAAAATCAGTCATTGTCAAGCATTATAGGAAATCTCAAGAATTGTGAACTATATCATCTGAATGACTACTTTTACCAAGTTGTTCCCACTGAGTTATATAGTGAAATAGCAAGTAACTTGGGATTTCATGAAAATCTATTGCTTGGATGGAACTTGCTCTGATCTTACTGAAATTTAAACTTTCAACACAATAGTAATATGTACCCAAGTAAATTTCTCTGAACTTTCCAAGTCAATCTGAAAAAAATGTGTTTTTTATTCCATGCTAATGTGCATGGATCATGTTTTGTTGACGACCTGTGCTTTTAATCAGATCAGATATGGGGCAATAATGCTATTGAGCAATGCAGTGACTGTGAATTGGCCGCATGCGGTTCCCCCAAGCATTATTAATAGACCAGATGCCTGTCTTTGTTTATAAATGTTACTGTCACGGTATGGCATATAATATGCAACATTTGATGCAAAGTATTTGATTGCAAAGTTGTGTTGTAATAGATACCAAAAGTCCTAATATTTTCCTTCTATATGTACAATGTACCCTGTTCCAGAGTATGTTTGCAGAAGCCACTTGCAAATCTATATAGGTCTATTCTATATATGTAGTATGAGTCAAACAATTGTCCGAAGACATTATGCAGTAAGAATACAATGTAGTTTGTAGGACTTGTGCATGATTTAGTATACATAAAATCCCACCTCTGAATTCTACCAATTCTCTTAACTTGTTCTTGCAATATGGGCTTGTCCACTTGAAATCCATACACCCCTTATGGAAGACATAACCTTAATCTTCCACACAGATAGTGTGAATTTCAAATGGGGTCACCAGAATGGGTGACTCCCTGTGTGGGGGATTAAGGCAATGTCTTCCATAGGAGGTGTATGGATTTTAGGAATAGCACAATATGACACTTTCTGGAGAGCTGCAAATCAGCTTGGAAAGTTTAACCCCATGAGAACTACCTGCCGATTGGTCAAAAAGAAGTTTTCATTATCAACCAGAATCATTGTTTGAATAATTTCACCACACAAAAATTGGGGTGAATTATTTGCAAAGCTCCATTCTGATTGGTGATTAAAATGAAGATATCATGTAATTGACCAATCAGAGCCAATGTTAGATCAGCAGGTAGTGCTCAGGGGGTTAAGGCAATCATTGTTCATGTATGTAGGACCAGTTGTGCATGATTTAGAATACACACAATCCCACCTCAGAATTCTATCAATTCTCTTGTAGTTGCAATAGCATTGTGTGCCTTACAATGTAACAGTCTTCTATTTTTCTTCATAAATTGTCGTCTGCAGCACATATGTGACGTGTCATGTCAAAAGGAGACACTTTTGGGCAGGTTATGAATTTTGAGGTTTTTACATATCTTAAATATAGGGATATTTTATGGCATTATAAAATTGGAAATTGAGATATCGGCCTTTAAAAATATTATTGACAATGTTAAGAGTAGGAATTAACTTGAAAAATGTCTCAAAAAATACAAGATATCAGTTACATTTTGGTCTGAAACTATCGGACAATATTTTTAACATTACTAGCATCACAAATTTGCAACAAACCCAAATTGTGAAAAAATCACACACAGGCAGATTTTTGGCTATATCTCCATTTACGATCCTGCCCAAAAGTGTCTCCTTTTGACATGACACGTCACATATATACTATCGTATCTCAAAAGGCTACCCAGTTTGATTTTTTGATGTACACTATAAAATCATCTTTATATGTTAACTTTATGAATTATCACAATATTACAATCTAATGTCCATTCATAAAAGAGAGAAGCATGCTGAAATGTGACACGATCAAGGGAAATGAGTCGGATGTCGCTAATATTGATTTTGAGATATTGGCAAAGAAAGTGTTAAAATTCTTTTGTTTTATATTGTTTTCAGTGATTGATAAATTGACATAACTTCGCAAAGAAAAGCCGTATCAACATGGGGTTTTCAGTTTCTGAAAGCTCTAAATGTCCCCTTTAGAAACAAACGTAAAACTCATTTTCGACCAGGGTCGACATGCGACTCATTCCTCTTGATCATGTCACAAATATGAAATGACAATATGAAATACAACAATGATGATAAAATTCACACAAGGTAGCCTTTTCAGATATGACAGTATGTGATGCAGATGACGAAATGTTATTTATAACCACATCAAGCGTACATTTTCTTTTATATTTAGTTTCAACTTTTTGAAAGTAAATTAGAAATACCTTGAATGAAATGGTAATACATTCATGCTTTTTTTAGGAAACAAACCAAATGACTTAATTATTACCATTTTTCAAAATAAAAAAACAGCATTAACATATTATTTGGACAAAAACATGAGTGTTAAAGTTTTCAAGTTTTCTTTGATGTCTACTACCAACACGCACATATAAATCCACACTCTCAAGCATTGACATAAGAGTGTTATGTCATTCTGTAATGTTCAGGCGACAGAATATTTGCACTGAACTTCCAGTGTTTACTCTCTATTGGGTCACCAAATGAAGCATTTTTCCAAATTTGAGATCACCTTGGGCCTATAATTTTAACCATGCCCCTCATAGCAGTCAATATTTGTATACTATCCCCTCCCTCTCTACATGTATCTGTAAAGGAAAAGCTGGGCAATAAACATTTGTATAAATTGTTTTCAACAGTATACAAAACTGCAATCAACAGTAACCCTTCCTCCCTAACAAAACCAGTTGGTGGGAGGCCAAACAGCTGAGCTTGAATATTTTTGGCCAGCTTGTACAAGAAGTTAAATATTCAATGTTCAATGTCTGTTGCATGGTACTGTTCTATATTTTCAAAGTATGGAGAAGAATTTGAAATGGCCATTAATATTTGTGTAAATGAACGTGCACAAGAAAATGATTTATTATTAGAATTTACTACGCAATGAAATAATATACTCCCTAATAATTATATGGTAATCTGTGCTGTGGACTGTGGTTTAAAATTCACATTGATATTTTTTATCAGCAAACAGCATTGTATTGTTTTGCAGAAAAAATATTCTATTTTGATTTATTTTGGCTGTATCTTTGAATACGGTCAATTTCACCAGGTTTAGGTATATTTGCTCTGATCCAAAATGGTCAAATGAATAAATACATTGTGATACCGATTGTGCATAGTGATCAACATTAAACATAGCCTTTCAGGGGGTGAATATACCAAACTTTTGCTAAATTTCAACATTGTTCATTTTTAACCAATCAAGTGATTCTCATGCAGTGCTGAGAATTTGAGAGCACACTTAAATCATGAGAAGAATGTTTTCAGCAAAACCAAAATACTGTTTTATTGACATAATTTGTTTCATGGTATTGACCCTACTGATAACATGACTCACTATGTTTGCAAATAATGGGCATATGATGCAAGGTGAAATGTTAAGAAGATTTGTAATTTAAGTATTTTTTTAACTAATAGGTAGTGCTTCCAAAGAAATTTTTCATGCCCATTTATTTCTTTTAATTATGACCTTTGACCCTATAAAACCAATGCCTAGTTTGGATTTGGACAGAAACTTGTGACAAGATGTATTATGTGACAGATTTGTTCCTCAAGGCATGCTCCAGTTGAAATGCATGTCCCCTATAGAAAACATGACCTTAATTTCCCACACTGGTGTAGATTTCAAATGGAATCACCCATTCAAGAAATTGAAGATTAAAGCCATATTATAACATTTGCTGAGGAGGACGTCCTCACTGAATTTTTTTAATTCATTTTTTTACACAATTAAATTGTACTTTATTAAACCAGTATAGCCTGCAAAAATCAAGACTCTAGGTGCTGTAGTTTTGTCAAAATCCGAGATTTTGAATAAAACATGGAACCGGCGTTTTATTATTACGATGGAATTATTAGTCTAACGCATACACGATGTTCATAACACACAGTACGTACACGGCGTATGGGACGGTGATATACACAACAAAGGGTCGTACCACAACATGACCGAAGGAGTGGTATACGTATTGGCAACATTTGCTTTGCCGTAGTTGTTCGGCTCAAAAATAAAAGGGGATATATCTGACAGTAAAAGCTAACAGTTTATGGCAAAGAAATGCTAATCTATTTTGTTTGAAAATGTTATAATATGGCTTTAAGGTCATGTGTTCCATAGGGGATATATGTCAAATTTTGAAGAAATTTGAATTGTCAATTTATCAAAATAAAATAATATATGAATGAATTTTATAACTTATGATTATAATAATTTGGATGTTATAAAATTCTCTGGCCAGAACTTCATGTGGAGCAAATTAAATATCTTTTTATTTGGTATATAAATTGTTTATGACTCAACTCCTGTATATTGATATAATAAATGCTATGAAATACTGAAGAATTTGTGCTGTGTAGTATCTATCTATGATCAAGGCAAAGCTGTCTCAACTTGGGAGTGCTTATGGAGTTTTAACATTGCCCCACCCCCTGCAATTCCCCTAACCCTAATAAGTACTGCAGTCACTCTCAATAAAGAAAGATTATTATTATTATTATTATAAAGTAACGCTCTATCACATACGAGAAGGCATGCAACACTGGTGTGATTGTTAGAACATGTACGATCGAACGATCAGCCTCTATGAATATGCAAGAATTCACAGCATACAAAGCACAGGAACTTTGACTCTTGAAACAAATTCATCAGGATCGTTCATAGTTCATTAAAGTAAAAAGGTTCTTTTTCAGATCCAAATAAACTGGTACTCACTCAGAAATATTTTAATTTCTATCAGGAATCTAGAAAACATCTAGAAACACCACAACAGAGTGATCAAGATTCCTGATAGGAATTGAAATATTTCTGAGTGAGTACCAGATTATTTGGATCTGAAAAAGAACTTTTCCTACTTTAAGGAACTTTGGCTGTTTCCAAATATACAACAGGGCAAGAAACAGGACCCTAAAATTAGCCCCATACAGTTAAAAAGAGACCACCAGAAATATGTTCAAAAAACAAAAATGGGATATGTGTACAAGATTTTTGGTGTGTTTTTTTTAAAACACTAGTTTGATGATCCCATAGGTATATTTAAACAGAGAAGTGACATGGGACCGTTGGTTGCCTGCTCATGCAAATCGCCATAGTAGTGTGATGTCAAAATTGATCTTACTGTGTTTGGATCAAAAATGATCACAATGGGTTGCTGACAGGTGTGCAAACCAAGTGTGAAGCACTAAGATGTGACATACATGTATTCACTACAACAAAGAATGACTGGCAACCCTGCCCTGGCCCAAAGTGCGTCTCAATGGCCCCTTCAACACGGTTGTTGTGTGCCCGTACGTCCTCTCTTTTTGCTCCTTGCCATGCCCATGACGCATGCGCACCAACCACCCCCCCTCTCCAGCTTGTGCTCAACATCAGGTGTTACAAAATGCTATGGCCTGGGCGCCTTCCCTTCAGGAGGGTGCTTATACACCTTTTCCGTAATTGCCCACCTTTCACCTTAGATGGGGTAAACATCAATGTCACATGACAAAAAATATCGAAGGCGAGGGCAAATTCCATGTTTACCCCATCCACTGCGAAAGGTGGGCAATTACGGAAAAGGTCTATACCTACCAACATTGAAAACCTAGAAAACACGAGTCCAATTCGCTACTTGCATGGTTCCGCCACTATGCACTGTGGGGGGAGAGCCTCAAATTGTTGGCAGCATACATTGAACCAGTCATATAATATTCTGTGTAAGGTTACGTAATTCTTCCTTTCATGTATGCTGCCAGTTCAAGGCTCTCTCGCACATAGTGCATAATGACAGAACCATGCAAGTAGCGAATAATATGGACTGATCAATAGCAGGGGTTTTAAGCCATTAAAGTCATAATGTACGATCTTATAATATAAATTTGGTTAATTTTTTTCAAACCTGATTTTTTCGCATATTTGTAATGTTTACACATGTCACAACTTGCACCTAAATGGAATCAGCCAAATTTGCTGTGATTGTAGGTAAAACAGAGCTATAGAACTGCGTGTTAAACGGCCAAAATAACAAGCAGTGTTTACCTCGTTATTTCAGCTGAAAATGGACAGAAACCATTCCTGATTATTATTACTAGTGTTATTTCAGCATTTTGAGTATATAATGACAAATTTAAAATTTGAAGGAAATCGTACATTAAAGGCCCTTTCAGTGATTTCACAGGAACATTAAAAAAATGGAAATTTGTCAGAGTTGCTTAGAAATAAAGAATAAGTCTACAGAATTTCATTAAACCACTTTTCCCTGAATACATCGACAAATTAGTCAAAAACAGAAGTTTTAGAAAGGTTTTCTACTTCAACTCAGATCGACTCGAGAAAATCGAGATTTTTAGTACAGTCGCCACCAATCGACTGGAAAAACTTCCAGTGTTTCTAACACGGGGGAAGTAGAGTCTAAATTGATTTAAAACAGTCGTTTAATTTTTGTAGTAGAAAACAAAATAAGCAATTAAAGGTCAGTTAGGTCACCGATGCAAACTAACGGTCAATTCAAATATGAAAAACAGTTAAAATTGTGTATTTTGTTTAAAATAGTAGGTACAGATGAAATAACTAGTAGAAACAAAACGCAACGCGTGTAGGTAAGTGGAGAGTGAGCTTCTTTCGATCTCGAGTCGGACTTTTTGTACTGTCAGTATCAAAAGTCCAGAATCATGCAAATGCTTTATTTTGTCTAAAATACACGGCTTTCGACCGAACCACTAGCAGGCTATGTTAGCACATCTATGCCAATTACAAAGGTACCAAAATCTGAATTTTGATGATTTTTACGATCGTCCGGATGAGCAAATCACTGAATGGGCCTTTAAGCCTTTAAAGGAAGTGTCCGGTAATCACAACATTAAGCCTTATATGTTAGAAAAATAATTATCAAGCACGAATCACATGGTTTTATTTCAAACAAACTCATATTAATCATAAAAGCGAATAAAACAGCCATCTCTCAACACGCGATATTCAAAATTCGCCGAAATTGTCTCGAGCAGTGGCGTCCACATAGTTCAATGAAGCCTGTCGACAAATGAGCACAAATAACCACGGCGTCACTGCTCTAGAACATTTCGGGCGCTGAATTTTGAATATCGCGTGTTGAGAGACGGCTGTTTTATTAGTTTTATGGTTAATATGAGTTTGATTGAAATAAAACCATGCGATTCGTGCTTGATAATTATTTTTCTAACATATAAGACCTAATGTTGTGATTGCCGGACACTTCCTTTAAGTGCCCAAAACAAGCTATTTTGATAGGGTTTTTCCAATGTACCAAAATAAAATACAAAACTTACAAAAAAAAATTGTTTTTAATATGCAAAGTGATCATTTGCGTTCATGTCGTACTGTACCAATGATTTCAAAATGGATACAAATTCAATGCATTTTGAAATCATTAATAGAGTATGACATGAACACAAATGATCACTTTGCATATTAAAAACAATTTTTTTTGTTAAGTCAACCATGAATAATCCTGGGCAGGGACACTCCAAAACCTAAAAAATATATATTTTGGGGTTTAAAACCACCTTTAAAACCACCCTTAGGCCATTGGGTTTACCTTTGACACTTTATGCACTAGACTGACCGTGCCTGGAAAAATTAGGGTCTTCACTACACTTCAGGGTTGGCGATGTTTTTGATTTTTTTTTTAAATCAAAAAAATCGATTTATTTGATTTAAATCAGATTTTTTTGATTTAAATCGATTTTTTTAATTCCAAGAACTGCTATACCCCATGATAAAGTCAAAAGAGACCAGTGGAATGCTAGACATTTGCACAATCCTATCATGTATTACAAAAAGTCAAAACACATTTTCAGATGTGAAAATTTCACAGAAAAAATTTGGTAAAATCATGGGAAAAAACCCATTCTGCACCTTGAAAATGATTTTTTTAGCAATAGATAAAATGACATCATATGTATTTAATTGTACCCACAAGGTGTAGAAGCATTACAAATGAAGTAAAACAGTCAATTCAAGGAAGAAATTAACTTAAATTTATCAAAAATGGTAAAAATTGAACAAGTTGATTTAAATCAGTGATTTTTTCAAAAAAATCATTTGATTTAAATCGCGCGCCAACTCTGCTACACTTATTACAAATCACACTGACAAGGCAAATTTGATATCGTATTAGCCATGATTTATTAGGGACTTTTCTAAAGCATACATCAATTATGAGTAACTTAAGAACCCAGCAAACATAACATTTTCAAAAGGGCACAAAGGTTCCTAGAATGGGCTATAAATTCAAATTGAGTCACCCATTCAGGTAAACCCATTTGAAATTTGCACTGTGAGGAAGATTAAAGTGTGTCTCCCATTGGAGTGTATGGATTTCAACTGTAATAGCCCAATCATACATAGCAAGTATGTATGAATCTCTGATTCCATTCACACATAGTAACCAAAAGAGTGTACCTCCTACATTTATCGGCAAGCCCAAAATCAAACAATAATTTGCGTCTTGGGTGCTACAAAGGTTTGCATGTGTAACATTTAGCTTGCATTATTGGCACGAACAAATTAATTACATTAATTAATTACATTAATTAATTAATTAATTAATTCAATTACTTTAATTGAAGTATACCATGCGCAATTGCGCATGGTAAAATGATCCGCAGACTCACTATTTTTGCCCTCCATGAGTGACACACAAATGACAGAGTGTTGGCTATCTTTGTACAAAACAGGCAAGAACCCAGATAACCATGCCCTGTTTGAGTTTGATCACGAGGGTGTATTGTAATATTGATTTTCATAAGGAAAGTGGCAAAATAACAGGCCACAAGCAAAGCTGACCCTTAAGCTGCATTCTAATGTATATTATACTTAAGATTTATTTTATTGGTCAACACCCTACAATACAAGACATATAGCATACTATGATTTATAATTGTTCAGTACAACAAGCTATATTGAAGAAGAGTTGTCTTCAGCAGGGGTGTGATTCAAAGCTTGTGAAATATCCTGAAAGTAGTAGAAAATGCTGAAAAACAGTGTGACATTGGGCTAAAATGCCCCCCAAACAGGCTGAAAATCAATAAAATGATGTTCAATTTGGCCAAACAAATTCCAGTAAATCAGGAACAATGCTGAAGAATCACACCCCTGCTTCAGTAATACATTTTTAACTATTCTTTGCTTTGGCTACATTGTCCTGGCTCATTAATATTCCAGCATAAGTATTATGTCTCTGGGGTAAACAGTCACCACAATAGTAATAACAATTCACTGCAGAATAGTTAATATTTTACCTTTCTATTTCACTGTTTTTCTTTTCTCTATTATTACAATATGAGAATGAGAAACTAGAAGCAAGAGTCTTTTATAGTATCATCCCTTTGCTAACCTATATCAAATTTAAAGGTACCAGATACCTTTCACGCTTCCCATTATTCAAATTCCCCTTTTTCCTTACATGCCACAATGTCGTAAGGATCCCCTTCTGCAAGAGAAATGTTGTGATTTACGACAAGTCGGGATCCATCGCCAGTATAGCCCTAGTTCCCGTTCAAACACCTGTTGTACTGATGTTGAGACGGTGCGTTTCAAATCTGTGATCATGGATGACAATTATGCAATGGGTTGTGTTATAGTATGGCATTGTGTTCTATATAGTGTGCAGTGGACCTTTATATTTGGAGTCACTTTGATCGTATTTATAATAAATTTGCTGAATTCTCAGCACATCATTTATGACATATATATATATATATATTACCACAATGGTTACTGTTTTTAGTGAACCAAAATTACCGCCAATAACATTCCCTGAAATGTCAAATGACCTTGGCCATATACTGCAAAGCAGTGTTGTATATATACCCAATTACAGGATATTATACGGTTTTGTGTTTATAGTGCATTCCTCTTAAGAATAAAAAAATCAAGAATAGCAACAAAATTCATGCGCCAGAGGTCGTGTTGTTCTTAAGTTTAAGCTAAGGTCAAAAATATACTTTTATTACTTGGAAACCACACAACCAATACAGTAAAATAATACTTTTCACCCTGCTAAGCTGTGATTAAGGGCTGGGGTATGAGCGTTTGGACAGTATTTATTTTGGGACATTAGAGCACATCAGACATATCGAATTGCATTCTGAATACGAAGAATGTCATTCTGATATCAAATAATTTTGATTTTTGAAATTCGCAATTTAATACACATTTTATGGCAAATCATTAAAATTGATATTTTGATATTTAACAGTACTTGAAGTAAACTTTATAAATCTGATGATTTATACTTAAAGTGTATTTAAGGGGGATGAAAAGCCGACGATCAATTGAAAATTTTGACCTTTGGTATTGAAGATATGGATTTTTTCCCAAAACACCAACAAAAATTAGGTCTTTTGGGAAAAAATCCATATCTTCAATATGAAAGGTCAAAATTTTCAATTGACCGTCGACTTTTCCTCCCTGCTACATACACTTTAAGAATATATCATTAGATTTATATAATTTACCGAGGACTGTATTATATCAAAAATTTGAAAATATCAAATTTTTATAATTTGTCATAAAATTTGTATTATATTGTGATTTTCAAAAATGAAAATTATTTGATATCAGAAAGACATGCTTCAGTATTCAGAATGCAATTCGACAGGTCTGGGGTGCTCTCAGGTCCCACAAAAAATACTGTCGAAACGCCATAAACGCTCATTTTAGATCCCTTAAATAAAATGTAAACTTTTAAAACCTAATATCTCCCTCGTGGTCACCATGTTGTAGGTTTTTACGAATCAACCACTAAGTATATTTTTCATTTAATTTCTTTTGATAATTTAGCAATATTTATACTACTTAGTATATTCTTTCTAATAATTCTATGTGGATATATTGGCGGTCTTAGATGTAATTCAGTGTTTACTTTGGACCAGAAGTGTCCTTCTTCTGACTAACGTTGATCTTATCTCCAAGACTCAGTGCCATACCCTGTAAAATGAAAATAAAACAAATAAATACATTTTAGTAGAAGACAACACACTTTAGTAAGATAATTATGTCAGTGATTGAGTTTCAAGGCGCGTGAGTGCAATCACACACCATCGCATACCTTAAATCGCCTGTCTTATTTAGTTCAATTTATAGCACACCTGTCCGAGTGCAATTTAATAGCACACCTGACAAGCCCGCCTTGTCATTTTCAAGTGTGATTTTTGTAGCACGCCTGTTAGCTTCAAAACTCATCCCTATGTGGCAAGTCTCTTATCTAAACTGATTATTCACTCTGTGTTGGAGAATTTAGTATTCTTCTTCCGATTAGCACTGATCTTGCACACCCATATCAATCTTCTGTTATCATTTTGTTAGCACACATATTGACACCCACATGTGAGTCAACAAAATTTTCTGAGAGATGATGGAAAGACATGTGGTTGTCAAGTTTTCCATTTTCTAAAGCGGCAAATTCTGTATTCTTTTGTGATGAAAATGGTCAACTTTCTATTTTCTTTCAAGGCCATGAAACAGATGAAAAACTGTTACGTTTGTACACTACATCAGTCATATGAATCAACAACTTGTCTCCATCATGTTGAGAATCTTCCCGAAATTTTTCTTTTAAAACTTTTTTCATAATTTTTCAGTTGTATTTTTTTCAATAGCAAAAAGGCTGTTTCTATTCTTTTTCCGTTAATTTTTTCCATTTTCTGTGATACGGAAAACTTGCCACTCTAACATATGGGGTACCCCATGGTTCTATCCTAGGTCCCACTTACTCACCTGACTCTTGGCTCTTATACGTATGTGTCCTGTCACAGGTGCATCAGGGGCTGCACTCGCTGGCTTCTCAACGCTCACATTGGCCAATGCGTCTTCACCAAAGATGGATCTGGCATACAGATTGGCTGCCATGAACCCACACTCACCAGACAAAGCCTGCAAAATTGAACAAGAAATTCATTTAAAAGTCAAGTGTCTGGTATAGATAGATGGCTGAATGAAATTCTGTATATTTTTTGGACTTAAACCTGAAGAGGTGCGTCAAAAAGGCAAATAAAAATGCACATTGAAGTTTGCAGTAATACTCCATTATCCACTGATATAGGAGAATATACTGGATGTATGTGTAATCTGACATGTCAACTGGATCATGCCTTCATGAGTCCTTAACCACATTCAAAATGATCGCAATAAATGGGATATCAAAATGATTGGTACCCCTTAATTTTGATGTTTATTGAAAAGCCTGCATCTTTCAAATACAACACTGGATACTCTTGAAATGTCCAGAATGTATAGTTTATGACTTGTTTTACAATTAATCTACAAATTATTTTCATCTTATGGTGAATTTCGATGTGTCAGGCTCATCAATTATCAATGAAAACTGATGGGTATCAATCATTTTGATACAGCTTGTACAAAGTCTATGGCATACAATATCATTCACAAAGGTGCCAGTTGCCAGCCAGAGCATAGGTTAAACACAATACACCATAGAGCTTTGTAATTCAGATGATGCATTGTGGCTTATACCGGTGCTCGCACAAATTTGAAGTACATTGTTCAGAGTTGTGAACATAAGATAAATAATGATGCTTTCAAAATCACTACTCTTAACATTTACATTTTGTAACTTAAAATAAAATAATACTAATAGCATACCACTCACCTTTTCTGGGGTAAGACATCTCATATTAGTGGCTTGCAAGATATGCTTCAGGTAGGCATGTAACTCATGGATATTGGTATTAACAGTCACCTACAAAGAAGTAAATATAATGAGATATTGAACATATTAATTATGTGTGCTTCACTTTTCATTACCAGCACATTTTAAAAATCTATTCTCAAATTAACGTGGCTGTGTACTCTAGACATCGTTTCTTTTGCGAAATTGAGCTTTTTTGAAATGTATTTACTTTGTTATGTTTTTTATAAATACAAGGAAAGAAAATCCAGATTTGTTAACTCCAACTGCTCTATTTTATGGATTTTATTTCACTATTTCACTCGTTTCCGCAATTCAAAAGGAAAGAAAATCTTTGTTGTACCATCGGGGTACACGCGCGCAACAACGCATTGCGTTTTGTAGTCGCGCAATTTGTTAACGCACAGATACGCTACGCACACGCATAGCGCTTATCTGCATGCGTGGCGCATCTTATGGAAGCACCACGGAAGCACTGATTTCATAAAAACCTAGCGGTCAAATGGCTCCGTTTTAGCTGATAAAATGTGAATTTTTTCAAGTTCTTTCCCCCGATTTAAACACCAAGATATGAATAGATTTCGCCCAAACTTCTCAAGGGGCTGTGGATTTACCAGATGTTCACGTAATGTAAGGTAGAAAAATGAGAACTGCCGCATTCTCCTGTGAGCTTCGATCAAAGTGCAAAATGTGACCACTTTAAACTTCAACGGCCTTTATTTAAATGTTCATTTTCTCTGTAAAATGACGATTTAGGTACACGATAACTCAATAAATACAGCATCTATAGGTAAGCAATTATGCTCATCATAAAAAGCATGATCGGCTTAAGAAACGGTTTTCTCATTTTTTTATATTTTGGTTTATTTCCGATTTTAGGCATCATTTTGTGCAAATAGGCGTTTTTGAATTCTAAAAAGTTCATTTTGATGCTTTATATGGTCAATATCTCATAAAATAAGGCTAATATCAAAAAACTATAAAAAAATGTTTTTGGCATGGTGCCTCAAGATTAAGAAAAAAAAGATTCATTGATGTCTTGCCTTTATAAAACTGTATACTTTTATATGTCTTACGTGAATAATTACAAAATTATGGCACTTTTACTACATGCATGTCTGAGAGTACACAGCTACCTTAAAGGGTGGCACAAGTAGTCTGAGCATGGATTCTAGGTTCTAGCTCCCTAATTACATCTGGGTAGGGTGAGGCAAGTGATACAAAGCATCTTGGCCCAGTTAACATCAAGTAAAAACTGCACCACCATGTCATATCATAGCTTAATGGAAGCATGCATACCTGTTGCGTGTGAGCGCAAATATTTGTCATCCCTGGAACTTGTGTGCGTATACATATTTACATGTTAAATTTATTATTTTGGAGGAAGCGGCTATTGCCGTTTTATTAGAGAAATCATGTATCTTCTAATAATGTTGAGTGGCCAAGACTAACTAACATTCCTCATGAAATAATCATGTGAATTAGACTATCTTTAGCTTGTTTTCATTGTTGAAGGGGATTCAATCATGTTTCACAGTTGTTCATCACCGTTTAACAATTCACGCCCCCGGCACGTCACACGCACACGACGTGACTGAATCGCTAAATGACCCATGTATCCCTATAATCTTACCTTATTTTCCCATTCAAACTCTGCCCACATGGATCTAAACTCTGCATCAGTACAGCTAGCTGGGATGATGTAATCCATAATGTCAATATGGATGTCATTTAGGACTACTACACTGCGATCATTGGCTGCACCAGACACATCATACACTGTCAACAGAAATACACACAAGTATAATGTCAATATGGATGTCATTTAAGACTACTACACTGCGATCATTGGCTGCACCAGACACATCATACACTGTCAACAGAAATACACACAAGTATAATGTCAATATGGATGTCATTTAGGACTACTACACTACGATCATTGGCTGCACCAGACACATCATACACTGTCAACAGAAATACACACAAGTATAATATCAATATGGATGTCATTTAAGACTACTACACTGCGATCATTGGCTGCACCAGACACATCATACACTGTCAACAGAAATACACACAAGTATAATATCAATATGGATGTCATTTAAGACTACTACACTGCGATCATTGGCTGCACCAGACACATCATACACTGTCAACAGAAATACACACAAGTATAATGTCAATATGGATGTCATTTAAGACTACTACACCGCGATCATTGGCTGCACCAGACACATCATACACTGTCAACAGAAATACACACAAGTATAATATCAATATGGATGTCATTTAAGACTACTACACTGCGATCATTGGCTGCACCGGATACATCATACACTGTCAACAGAAATACACACAATTAAGTATGTTAAAGTTTCCGGCGTACAGCCAAAATGGTTCACTGAAGGTTCGCCTTTGCTAGAGCCTTCAATATTAAGTGTGTTAGTGTAAAGTGGTGTAATAAATAGGTGTCAAGGGGTGGTCAATTCAGGCATGGTTGTAAAATAGATTAAATCAATTTTTGGTGTCAAAGCAGTGTGTATAAGCTACAGACTTTTATGGGTCTTAACTGAGAAAGATGCATGAAATGAGAGAAACAAGCAAAATCTTACCTATATTTCCAAAGATGATTCCATTCTCAGTAGATGCTACTTTGACATTGGCCTTGATGTTACAGAAGTCATGTGGAGCAAGTGTCATTGGTTGGGGCTTCTCAACAAGTTTCAAGTCACCTAGAAAAGGGAGAAATAATTAGTATTTTACAAATATGGTCGGTAAAAAACAATGAAATAAACAAGCTTGGGGTTACAACAGTGGATATTCATTAATAATAATAATAAACTGATTGAAGAGTTAAAACTCTTTTGCATAATAGAGTAGATAAGGGCATGGATAATTTTAACCTTTCACTTGCATCTTAAAACATACGCTGTTACCGTAACCACCCGGGTATAAGCCCACCTTCAGGTATAAGCCCACCCCCTATTTTTCAAAACATTCTGGGAACAAGGGTGCACTCGGCTATAAGCCCAGTACTAAATTGTGGCTAAGTTCTTAAATCCAATCAATGCTTTTCTCTCAGTTATATCAGTTGATAATAAACATTCCCCACTTAGAATTTTAAGAAATTGACATAGATGATAGAAATTACTGGTACATTGGGCATACTAGCCCCTCCCCGGTTATAAGCCCACCCCCATTTTTGAAGTGAAATCTGCCATCTAGGGGGGTGGGCTTATACCCGAGTGGTTACGGTATTTTCATGATTTTGAGGTTTTGGGAAAGTATAATGTAATTTCATTTAAATAAATGTTTTTGCATGTTGATATTTCTGTGTCTACACATCCATTCACAAAATTCATGGAAAAAAAATCCTTCATGTAATTAAGTGTAATTGCCATTGCATTCAGTTAAAGTTACCACAGAGAAGATTATCTTACAGTTCCCACAATGCATTTCTTCCATTTCAATTTTCTGTACTGATTTGCTATCCAGTGCAACATGGGTGACAAAAAGTATCTAAATGAACAGAGCACATTCAGATCTTGCAAAAATTTGTTTATTTTTGACCATCAACCCATGTTTAGCCAATCTATTCTCAACATGAAAACAAAGGTAACCTGTACAAAGCAGGGACATACTTAGGTTTCAGTTTTCTACTGGCCCTCCGGGCCAGTGAAACAGCAAATCTACTGGCCCTGCAATAAATTTACTGGCCCAACTTTTTCAATATGTTCTACGCCAAAAAGTGCAAATAAAGATATATAATATGTTCCCATGCCCGTAAACAGAGGGCAGGTGGTGAACACCTCCTCGACAAATGCAAAAAAAAAGCCCCCTATTTTGACCCAAAAGTCCCATTCACGAGTGTAGAAAACAAAAAAATAGAGATTTTCAGTCCTTGTCGGTCAAAAAAGGTCCTAATTTTGAACAAAAGTCCACTTTTAAAAATCCTGGTTACGGACCTGCACGTTCGAATGCGACTTTTAAAGTTAGAGACTACCAGTTACCAAACTTGATACATGTTACTTGTGTGTTAACATTATTTTATTCTGTGCCACCATGGACCCTAAAAATCTTTTTCCAGGATCTATGGTGCCACTTTAATTCAAGCAAACCTGAACATTTTTAATTGTTTTGTACCCGGTACTGAACGTATTCAATATAGAGAGACTATAGTCACTAACACAAGTTCAGTCAGTAGTCCTTCCTTAATTAATAAATCTATAGTTCCAAAAGTTCACAAAAGAAAAGGTTCAAGTATGCGGTATTTGCAATATCGCTATCATCATCAGATAGAGCATGAAAGAGCTTGGAAATGGTATGTAGGCCTACATCACCGTAAAAAGCGGCCGAATATTTCCAACTTGCTTGCAACACAAGGATAAGAATAAATGGACAAAAAATCATTAAATAAAAATATAAATTACACACAGGTGACATGTGGAGCAGAAACTGTGTCCAATTATGTCCATCGCTGATTATATCTTGCCTCATATGAGTTATCAGGATCAAAAATCTAGTGGCCCACTGGGCCAGTATTGTTGGAAGTTTACTGGCCCGAGGCAAAATCAACTGGCCCCGGGCCACCGGGCCACTGCTTAAATCCGTCCCTGGTACAAAGTAATAGGAGTGACATTTGATATGAGGTGATGTATCATGTTGCAAAGGATTCTGGGAAGGGCAAGATATCTTCTCTGTGGCTACCCTATCAACTAAGCTTTTCAGTAAAACCCACAATACCTTGCGGTTAGACCCAAGATGTAGTCATTTGACGTCACGCCAGCTTGTAATGCGCCCAGTAACAATGTTCGTTAAACGATGTGCGCATCAGCGTGCCGTCAATTGACGACATCTTGGGTCTAACCGCAAGTGATTATGGGATTTACCGAAAAGGTCAATTGGCAATGTTCTAAGATCTGTCATACTGTTAGCCTGTACAAGTATATTAGTTATCAGGAGTATCCAATGTTTGCTCATATACTAACCTAAAGTAGCCAGTTCAAGAGAACAGTTCTGCAGCGTATCCGATGTCTGATTGACAATGAGTACATCTAGCACTATGTCATACTGGTTGATGTTGATGTAAGCTTCTGCGTACACTGGGTCAGAAAAGCCTGTCAACTGGGTTACCTAAAAATGGAAGGAAATATAACAGGCAAATGTGAGTGGGAATCTCAACAGGTGTGCTCTATCCATCTCTTCATCTATGTCTGGAACTATCTTCATGAGGAAATTAGGGTTTTTCATGTTGCGATATTGCAGCAAAATTGATTGCGATATCGATCATATCCCTATAAATTTTAAGACTTGGAATTGATTTGCAAGTATTCATCATAAGTGTAGTGCATTTTGCGATGCGCTCGAACGCTGTGCATGTTCGGGAATTCGGTACATCACAAGTGCTTCATTATATTTTGAAAGGTAAAATCTCACTACAAATTGCTGACTTCATTCGGCTTTCATTTGGGAGTTGATGAGTCTATAGTTTATTGTGAGGTCATTGATGAAGCAGTGAGAATTATCACATCGCGATAATTAATATTAACTCACAATATTTTCGCCTAGCGCGATATCGCACACCCAAAGGTAGACTGGCCCCAGTCTCGGTTCAGTTCCATCTCTGGATAATGTAACAATAAATATTTACATAATGCCCTATTCCTGTAACCCCCCCCCTTAGTTTTCTCAATGCCAAAAAACCCATTCCTCTTCATCCACAAATCGACGCCACTGATTACACACATAGTCAGTGCAGCAATATAGAAACATACTCGTATTATTAGTCATGTTAGTGAACGCGAAAGTACATTGAGCGCTGAATCCTCGACTGGTCCAATCTGTTTCAGATCTCACTTCCAAATATTCGTTCAACGAAGCCCGGTGATTCTGATGTCAATTACGAAAGCCCCGCCCCAGTTTCAATTCAAATATGGTAGCACAAAGCTATGACGCGGGATGTGACGCAAGATCGGATGGGACACTTGTCAACAACTGAGAGGTATTGAGCTCAAGTGGCACGCGTCTGATAGACCCATGGTACGCGCAATAATAAAAGGCAACCACTCGACTCGGACTTAGGCCGATTGTCCATATTGCGTATATTATCGCGTGCGGTTTGCAAATGTTTGCACATTATTTAGCTAGGAAGCCTTTTCAAATATCCCGCGCTGCCAAGCTGCGTTGATTGGTCGGATACAATATCGTTATTTTAGTCGCTACACAAACGTTAATGTGGTGAAAACATGGACGTGGTATATAGAAAGATTGCGTGACTCCAAATCCGAAAAGTGAACTCCCAGCATTTTGTGGGAACTGGAAGTGAAATTGCTTACAGACTGGGAGGGTCCATGTATTGGGTTGATTTTTAATGCTATGTAATCTACATTACCAGTCGTTCTCCATGGACCCGAGGGAGGGTCTAACCCAAAGGCAGAAGCAATACTGTGGCTTCCTTCAGAGGAGGCTTAAAGGCATTCCTACAATGCACTATGATTGGGAAGTTTGATCAATATAACCTAATTTTAAAGGCAAAGTCCCCATTGCCACACACACAAAATGGTAATTTTAAAACTTCAGCCAACGAGTTAATAGTTGAGACTTATAACTTATATTTGACTTTCTTACAGGAAACATTCATATTGTCCCACTGCATTAATTTTATTCATAAGTCTCAATGTTTGGAATGTTAAATAAAAGGATGAAAACACCAGATATTTGCACACAATCCCAATGCAGGGTATGGTCAACCATAGTCAACTGGGCCACATGTGTACAAAAGCCAGACATACAAGGTCAGAAACCCCATTGGGTTATGGGAATGCCTTTAAACATCCTCTGGGCTTCCTTCAAATCATATGCCAGTGATCTCCTGTAGTCTACTGCATATTGGTCCACTCATTTTGTCTTGATCACTATTTGTTAGATTTTTCATTTGTATATCAGCCTTTTAGGCAATGTTTTAGCTTCTCCGGAGACCGCAAAATCTCACGAGAATATCTCAGTAGAATACCACTTTACAGTAAGTGTTAATTCAACAACACCTTGCTAAAGGGAACTGCTTTCAGTCTGTCTGTCACACACAATTTAGCAAAGGTTAAGTCCCTGCAATTACTCCATGCATATGGCACTTTTATTTCCCCCAAACTATTACATTTCTAAGTCTCTAAATTCAACAGCATGTGACCTACCTTGCTAAGCTTGGAGGAACTGATGTCAGTGTGTTCTTTCTTGGTAGCAGTCCCCATAGTGGCTAAGGTTAAACTCAAAGTCAGTTGATCCTGAAAATGTAAAGAAAATGATTTGATGAATGCTTCAAATTGTAATTACATACAAATTTAATGTCCAAATCAGTAAATGTAACATGAATGGGGAGAATAATCCAGCAGAAAACATTGCGTATTTGTGTAATCACTGTGGACCACAATGGCCTCATCCCAATGGCATAGTTCAATAACCTCAATTAAACAATCATATTGCAAAATTTGACCTCAAGTTTCTGAGTATTAGTTTTTGTACCCAAATTTTCAAAGGTCATTCAATGAATGTGCAAATGTATTGGGGTTAAAGAACTATACCTTTATAGATGAGCATGTTGTGGATCATAGTGAATGTTCCAATTGAGCTATGAAAAGATTACATTATGAAGTCTTTTACTGCCACGGACACATTATTTGGGTGTAAAGGATAATGCATTACCCTTTATTTCTTAAATAGAGGAACAGTTGGGCCTAATAATATGTACAGAAAATCTCATCTGTCAAAGAGCTTTTTAACTTGGGCTATTCCAGTTGAAATCCATGCACCCTCTGTGGAAGACATGACCTTCACCTTCCAAACAGGGAGTGCTAATTTCAAATGGGGTTACCTGATGAATGGGTGTCTCCATTTGAAGTCTACAACCCCGTGTGGGAGATTCAGGTCATGTCTTCCATAGCGGGTGAGTGGAATGCAAATAGAATATCCCATTAGCACTTACCTCAGTGCTGCCACTGTCAGCCGTAGCCAAGAGCTGCATGAAATTAATGGGATCGTCTGCTTGTACTGAGATCACTTTCTTCTCAAACAAATCCTGCAAAAAAGTAAAAGATGCTCAGTCAAATATTATCATAGATTCATATAATCTTAGATAGCAAGATCAGAGCAAACGTTAGAAAAATATGTCAGGAGTGTAAATAATTGTGTATAATGCACAGGAGCACACTCTGCAGTGTGTAGTGCTTTCAGACGTATTCAGGTTGATGCATTTATAATTATATGCTCACATTTCCAACATTTTTAAGCTTTTAATAAATGCGTTATTACATGTTGCTCGAGAATTTGTACAAAATAATACACTTGTACTGAGATGCTGATGTGTCTATAGTATCCAAACAAAAAATAAACATATCTTTGTACACTCAGAAGGAAAGGCAAGCATTCACTGGAAGGAAATATGGTATATAATATACCATAATATACAAACATACCTTGTGAACTTCTTTTTCCTCAGCTTGTTTAGCCAACAGCATGGCATGCAGAGAACTACGGCATCCATTGCTGAAGATCTCTGACATGATGGAATGTCGCTCTGCTAACACTTTGACACAGGTCGCTATACGGTCAACATCATCATCGGTAATATTCTGTGGTAAGATACAACATGATATTGTACATTAAAACCATTGCAACCAGGATGAGCTAGCTCCCCATGTTTGGTAGGTAGACCATTATAATTAACAGTAAGTGCCTTGTCCAGGGGAATTACAAGCCAACTCAATTTTTCAAAGATAACAGAAATGACACTGCAGGAGTCAAACTCATACAGTCAAGCACTCCTGCACCCGAGTCTATTCTTTGGTTCACCTCAAGTTCAATAGTGACATTAATGCTTTTCCCCGGTTGCGCTGCAAGCGTGCCTACAAACCACCCTTGTATGCGTCAGTGCACACTCTCCACGATTAATGTTACACGCATGATTCAATATTGAGACCAGCAAAATAAACACCTATGTCACTATCAAACTTGAAGCGAACCAATGTATAGCGCCTTACTGATCGAGCTAACTGGGCTGCATTTTTCCAGACATGCTGATCGTACACAGAGTAATTTTGCCTTGTGCCCGGCATCATTCAATATAAAGTTTGCGTTTGTTTGTAAACATTCAAGCTGAAATACTCAAATTATCTTTCAATGTCAAGCTTTTACTGATAAATCATCTGCCATTTGCTCCAATAAATATCCTACCTTAGTAGCAAGTCCAGACTTGCCCAGATGCAAGATAGTAGCCATAATAAGCATAGCCTCAGCAAGGAATGCATTGCGCTTCTTCTGGTCCTCTGTGATCTCTACATATCGCAGGGCCAACTTGGTGAGCACCGTCGCCAGGCAGGCACCGGAGAAGAAATCACCTTCCATCAGGAACCCACGTAATGGAGGCCTGAATAAACAAAATATATAAGAAATAAATATAGATAAATAAATACTGATAAATGAATATAGATAAATAAATATAGATAAATGAATATAGATAAATAAATATAGATAAATAAATATAGATAAATAAATATAGATAAATAAATATAGATAAATAAATATAGATAAATAAATATATAAAAAAAATTTAAAAAGTAAGCGATTTAAAACTTCCCTCACTAAAAAGATAAATAAGTAATAATAAAATTTCAGATAATTTGAGACTTTCCTTGCTTCAATGCATTTAGAACACTCACATATTCCACATGACCACATTTCTATACATATTTTATATTGAATGATTTATGGAATGTCTCCTTTATCAATTAATTCCAAAAATTGAGATGCAGGAGGAATCTTACTAAAAATAAAATAAAAACAAAAACACAATTTTTGGGAGTTTCATTTTGGCATTTGTAACCCCATGATACTACTTGCTGAATTATCAGCCTAGGAAACTATATTGATTGGTTACAAAGAGGGCTATATCATGTATTGAGCCAATCAGAGATGTTGTATGATAGTCAGTAGGGCTGAAGGGGATTAAAACTTAAAATTGCTAAGAGTTCTAAAAGTTCTATTTTGATTGGTTACAGAGATGATTATAGCTTGTCATCAACCAACCGGAACACTGTAAGAAAGGTGGCAGTGCACACATGGTTAAGTTAATAGACAACACTTAAACAAGATTTAAGATCTAGATCATCTAGTCAGCCCCATATCAAAATTACTTTTGATAAATTGATTCATAGTTCTCACCTGTTTTCTTCACTTTTCTTTGGCTTGGCTGAACTGAGGGCGCTCTGCGTTGCGTAAGTACCCATTTCAGTTACTAGTCGCTGACTGCTTGGGCCCTGCATGGTATCATCTGAAAATATTAAGTATTATGTTGAAAAGAAGGCATTAAAAACATGACCCAGTTTGGGTTGGGGTTAGGGTAAAGTGTCAAATTTGGAAGTAGTGGCATATGACAAACATGTGACACAATCTGATCCAATCAGACAACAATGAAAATGAGATAAAGTAGGCAAAAAAACAATAAAAAAACATAGTAAGAAAATGGACATATAAAAACTTTGCAACCAAGTATGCGAAGTGACTCATTTTTTTCATTTTACAGGACATGTCAGTATGTTTTACCAAACTACACAAAACAGATTTTTGCTAAACTTGAAGATGCAGTGACATAGACAACTCCATTCTTACCTTCAGTGACCTCTCCTTTAGCTTTACGAGTCTCATCATCAACGATAGGTATCTCACCCAGGGAGGAGCGCACCTCATTCATCAAGCTCTGTATGTTGTCGATAGTAGTGCAGTACTCTCCCAGAATCCACAGGGCTGCACGGTGTATCCTATTAAATGTTATAAAATAAATTTGCAGAAATCAATTGATTTGATCACAAACTTCCTCATGGATAGAATTTGAACTGAACAATTAAAAGAACCAACAGCCAAATCTATTTAACCCCATGAGCACTACCGGCTGAATAATTGGCCTCTAAGAACTATTTTGATTGGTTGGAAAGATGACTATATCATGTATTTAGCCAATCAAAGATATGATAATATTAGTCAGTAGAACTGAAGTAGATTTTGCTTAAAATTGCTGAGAGATCTAATAGCTCTATTTTGATTGGTTAATCAGATGATTATATCAGGTAATTAACCAATCAAGGGATGGGTTTAAAAACTTACTTGACTGCCTTGATGGTAGGGAATACTTCCAGGAGCTTTTCAATGATGATGGGTTTCAGTTGCTCAAATCTCTGGATGGCTTCACGCACAAACACCAGTACATCCATGGCAGCCAACTCGTTGGTATCACTCAGGAATTCCATCAGCTGAATTCAAGAAGAAAAAAATATTCATGAAGCAACTTGTAAGAAACTTGGCCATCTAGCATTACAGGGATTCTTAAAATACTAGATCCGGGCCACGGACCAATTATAGGCTAATAAATTCATATCACTTGTTGGGAGTGAAATTATACAAAATACTGAGATGTTGATGCATCTAATGCACAAGACCCGCAGCGGGGTTGCATCAGACGCATCAATATCTCGGTACTCATTCATTATTTTGTACAATTTCTCGAGTAACAATCGAGTGAACATACCGTGTCACATGTCATAAAACACACCAAATGATGCACCTCTACTGTACTAACACTTACCAGAGGAATAACCTGCGCTGCCATATCAGGGAACTTGACACTGCAAGCGTGCAGAGTACGCACTAGAAGTTGACGGTATTTGCCGGTGTCTTCATGCTCCCCTGCATTCTCGGTCTTGGTCACTTCTTTCTTCAACACTAGAACCATCTATTGAATGAAATATTGTCAATGTAGGGATTACAATGGCTAACTGAGAAAGATGAAATAACATACATATCAAATGATGAAATCAGGAGAGCACTGATGAACATGAAGAAAGGGAAGGTACCAAGTGAAGATGAAATACCATATTTTGTATACACCCCTCCCTTTTCTTTTTCATCAATTTTAAGCGTTTATTACGACAATATTTCTTCTTTGATTATTTTTTTCCTGCTACATTAATTGCAGTTTCTGTGATGACATTCACAATTTAGCCAGGCTGATGTGTCCAGTTTTATAAAATAAGTTTGGTTACCATTTCCTTAGCTACCGCCTGTAGCCAAAACCCCTTGCTCAGAACAAAACAAGTTGGCGATAGACAATTTTTTCAGTTTCCTGACCAACCCCTGTTAGAACCTCCTTTCTGCCTTTAATCTCTCTAGACCTCTGAACTATTACGAATATACTATAACGTACAATTTATTTCATGTCAAGGTTTTTTTTTAAATGGTGTCAATTTTGGATCAATCTTATGGTATTGTTTCCATTTTGAAACCAAATTTTTGATTGCAATCTATTTAAAGACCACACTCCCCCTGTGGAATAGTTTTAAAATATCTTCCACAGGGAGAGTATGAATTCAAATGGAATTAGCCCATTAAGCAACTCTCATTTGAAACTCGCCGTCCCTCAGTGGACTATCCAGGTTGAATCTTTCTCAAAGGGTGTATGCAGGGATGTAAGTAACCCTGAAGAAAAAATACGGAAAATTGGGGGAAAGCTCGTAAATTTGGCCTAAAAAACCCCAAAATGGGCTGAAAATAAAAGAAATTGCGTAAATCTGGACTACAAAATAACTGAATTCTGTAAAAATACAAAAAACTTACATCCTTGGGTGTATGAAATTAAAATGGAGAGTGTCCATCCCATTTGAAATCCATACTCCCCCTGTGAAAGATATTTCCAAAATCTTCCACAGGGGAGGGTGGACTTCAAATGGAATATTCTGTAACACATGCGATGTATGTGTGCATGCAAGTTTTGTGAATTGTGAAATTTTCATGCTCATATTTCTTTTTCCCATAGGCTTCTAAGAAAATGTATCAATTTGCTTTACAGTACCGTATACTGACTTGGCACAACAACAATGCCAGGCAGGATGCATACTCAATGTTTCCCATACATGGTATTCTCGGTATGATAATATCCCACACTAAAGCCATCTTCCTTACCTCTCCTACGTTTCTGGATGTAACCAAATCCATAGCCAAATCCAGTGTCTTGCGTCTCACTTCCAAGTCAGAGGCGGACAGGACACGTAGGATGTCCATGACAAGATCCTGTAGGACCTTCTCATGGGTGGGGTCCTCTTTGAGGCCAATGAGTCGATCCAGCACAATAAGTTTGACATTGTTGTCACTTTCCTTGATGATTAGTTCTATATAGCAGGATGCTGCAGCCTGTGGAATATGAACAAAAATCAAGATATATTACCAGCTTTTACTTTTGAAAATACAAACACTATGTGCCAAGACAGTCTCATTTTCAATGGCATAGCCATTCACCAATCACAGCTGAAAAGTTGACCTCAAAGTTGTGGAGTATGAGTTTTATTATACCCAATACAATCAAAGGTGCTTCTATGAGTGCATAAGCACATTGGGATTAAAGACACATGAGATCCTACACCCCTCTCCTGTGGAAAGTAGGAGAGCTATCACATAATTAGGGGAATTATTTAAAATGAACAAACAAAAAAAACACCTGCCAGAGCTACACATCACTCTCCTGAGGAAGTTAAGGAGAGCTTTTAGAATTTAAGTGAGTGATTGAACTTGGTTGCCTGAGCCAGAGCCAATATTTAGTTACTGGGTACATGTATCGGTAAGGACTGTAAGATTTTATTTTCCCATGTCCAAAATACCATACAAGCCCCTCTATACTTGAAATTGTGCATGTGTGTATTTTAAGGGTCAATGGCATTGTAATTATTTTGCTCTGACAAATTACCCAAAACAATCACCATTCACCAGTAAGTGGTACTAGATCATTCATGTCTACTTAAAAGCTATATACGCATTGTGCATGTTGAAGTATTGCCTACAACCGTATGCCACTTAAGTCCAAAGGTACAATTGCCTGAATTCACAAAAGGGTTTGCCACTCACACTTGGTGTACAAACAGGTACTGCACCCAACTCACTGAATGCTCATGCCCATATATATTGCATCATTAGCATTAAATGTGCTACAGTTCATAACAGGAATTATGAACTAGTTTCTTGGAGCTTACAACGTTTGCCAGGAATTTTCCTATGTAGCTTTAAATAGATAACAATATGCTAGATTCAACTGCTTGCTTTCTTACCTTGATAGCCGTTGGGGCACTAGATAGTGTGACCAGTGTGCCAGCAGCCTCATACCTCACAGCAGGACTGGATGATTGCAGAAGATTGTATATGCAACGGATGAACCGTGCCCTCTCAGATGGGTTGACATGACATACCTGAGGGTTTACGAAATGATACACAAATGACAAAGATATAAAAGACTTGCTATTTAGATACTCACAGGTTTGTCTATAAGGCAAAAAAAAATTGTTGTGTTGCCCTCAACCGCCCAACCCTAAATCATGAAAAATCAGGGTCGGCATTTTTTTTTTTTTTTTTGGATGATTTTTACAGATTTGTTTACAAAATCAATGTTTATCACTTAAAATTAATATTTTATTGAAAGACTAGTCTTTAATTGATGTCTAACAGGTATCCAGAAGTCAAAATTGACAAATGTCCCCTAATTGAAGAAGCATTATTTAATATTTGAGGGATTTTTAAAAAATGAAGGTTTGAAAAAGAAAAAAAAAAGAAATCCGACCGTCCAACCCACCTTTCCCATTTTCCCACTTGAGGGCAACACAGCAATATTTATTTTTTTGGCCTAATTATCCTTTCTCCATACAAAGTTTTATACTTCAATATAACCATAAAAAATTTACAAAAGGTAATTTTCAAAATGGGGCAAACGGAAGGATCGCAACAGTGTTTTAGGGGGCCTATAACATCACCTCCGTAGCTGGAGCCAGACCTCAACCAAGGCAATGGACAACACTGCCTGCCCAGTCTACAAATCCATCATTAATTCACATAACTCTGGTTCATCCTGTGAGCCACTTGACTAACTTTACTTGTTCAAGTCCAATGGATGTGGTGACAAAATATCAATGAAGTCAATATTTTGTCAAGAAGGCCGTCTTAAAATTCCTTTCACACATTTACACACACTTCAAGATCAGCCCGTTCAATTAGGCTGATGTTGTAATATTTAAACTCTACATTAAGGTCAACATATTATCTTTCCATACAGCTACTGCTGATTCTCACATCTTGCTCAAATTGACTTACTATCTAGCAACATACTATACACTGAAGGGGAAAACTGATGCATTTCACTAACACTTTGACGTATTGCAAGTCCTTTAAACTCCAATGCCATCATAATTCTAACATGTTACGTAAATGCTACGGAAGTGTTCCAATGGACTTGGGAGTTACAATGTATTTAGGGCTTATGATGCATCATAAGTGTAGGTGAAAGGCACCTCTGGTTTCACATCACTTTGCCTGTCATGTGACCCTACCTTGTAGACGAGCTCTACGATGACCAGCTGTAGAATATCACCAAAAGTGTTGATCTGATCTATGCAGGTACTCAAGTACTCCAATGCTCGCTCCTGAAATATATATTATAATATGCATATTAGCATTGAAACAAGATACTTTGTTAGGTCACCAAATATTAATCTGGGCTTCTAGTGGTTACAAATATGGGGCTGTGAGACTACCTTGGAACAAGGTTTTACATCTGACATGGGGTCACAGGTAGTTAGACTTTCAAAAAATGTGGTCGCGTTCCAAAAATGGTTAGGAACCCAATACATGATAACAAACCCTGACACACCTGCTGTTCTCCTCTTCCTGGCCCATGATTATATTCTTCCTGGCATATGATTATATATATTACTGTAATCATCCATCATCCATGTGTCAAATTGTTTGGGTTTACTTACACGTCGTACATGTATATGTGATGCGATCTGCTCCATGAGGGTCACAGGAGGCATTTTTGAAAATTGAATGACTATAATTATTACCTTATACGTACAAGATTCTATCATATACTGAAAAAGTCGTGCATATACTTGGTTCTAAAGTTCCTAAGTTTTGTGATGTGCATTTTCTTACATATTTTATTGTTTATTTACTGTTCCCTGAATCTTTATCGCATGACCAAATGGAATAAATCACAATTTTT
Source organism: Amphiura filiformis (assembly GCF_039555335.1). Lineage (NCBI taxonomy): Eukaryota > Metazoa > Echinodermata > Ophiuroidea > Amphilepidida > Amphiuridae > Amphiura > Amphiura filiformis. Next base: position 61,731,846 of record NC_092645.1, on the reverse strand, counting down.
TGGGGACCTGGGCAAGATCCATGTTATTGCCATGTCCCTGCTTCAGACCTACCTGATCTACATGTATGAGCATCATGAAGGCATTACGCTTGCAAGACGCATCTTGCTCACCCTCTAAGAAAGTATGGATGAGCTCAGGTGCATCTGGAATCAACTGGTCAAAATTCCTGGGGGTAAAGAGAAGCAAAAATTGTGGTCTGAGTTAGCAAGTGATGCATTTTAGGTCGCATTAAGACAAAACAAATGTTATTTACTCAAACAGATCTTCTTATATAACCCATAAAACATTCCTGCCATTTGATTGTTGGATACTATATCACATGGCACAAAATATTCCTACTAATTCTCTGACATTTCATGGCAGGGAAAAACAGTTGCTATATTAAGAGACTACGTACTGCCCTGTGGTGGCGTCAACCCAGAGCAATTGTCACTTTTCATAGCAACTTTTTTGCTTGCATCAGCACACTGTCAATTCAGTAACCTCAGTCATGCCGGGCGGTCACATTGCTTGCATTGGCAGATTAGTCTCTGCTTGCAGTTTGTTAGCATAAATCTACTTACTTGAAGATGGTGAAGATAGCCATGACAGCATTTCGTCTGACGTAACTATGCCGGTGTTCCAAGCATGCCCTTATAGCTGGCATAAGAGGCTCTAGGAGCTCAGGTTCCTTCAGCTTACACAAGAATCTAAGAGTGGATCCACGGATGAACTCATTGGGATGCTGCAAGTCCTGTTCATAATCAAAAGTGGCAAATATGTATCAAAAACATCAAACACAGAGGCTTGACTGTTCAAAACAGTGAAACTGTTGAAACATTACTTCTGATAAATAATTTTTTTATTGTCTGCCATGCCCCAAACATGCATGTACTTCCAATTGGGTTGAGCAACTGCTTTTATATTCAATTTTCCATTACCTAAATCATTAAGCTCCTGTGGCTAAGTGGTTGAGGCACAGGTCTTGCAAACCTGAGGTCCTGGGTTAAAATCCCAGACAGAATCACTTTTACTGTTCCCTCCTTTATGTCACAAGGTGAAACATTTTAAAATCTTATCAAATGAGTCAATTTCCATCGTTAAGGTTAGCAACTATTTTAAACTGTTGCGATTTGGTAGTTCACAGCATCTTGCGAATGCTAGTGAGCTTTGGCAAAAATTGCATTGATCATTTCTTAGCGAGTGTGTAGAAGAATTCAAATATCACAGATATACCCTTGTAGGTCCTGTGGTTCTTGAGTTATGTTGTAATGAGGACTGAAACAACAACACTTTTGTAAAACGTACATAACTTATTCCCAACAATAAATTAAGCAAGTTTTCAAAGTATATGATTTATAGAATGAACTTTTGCAAAACATCAAAGTATTATTTGTCACTAATATATTGATTTTTGTTAATGAAAATCGATTTTTCGGCTGCTTCGACCAACAATAGATCGTGTAGCCTTAAAGCCTCCAATTTATTTTCTGTCACGTAAAACAGATTTTAATGCAGTTCAAAGACACTACTTACAATGAACAGTTGGGAAATGTCATTTCCTTCCCGAAAAATCATAATTTTTTCACAGTCTGATTGTACTCTTACCATCAACTCTTACACACACATAATTCAATAGTAGGAATAGCATGTAAGCTAATGCTAGACATGTCCATATGCCACGCCAAAAAGCAAACCTTTGTAAGTACTGTGACCTACCTTTCTGTATGCATCGCACACAAGAATCATCTCTTGCAGGAGCTTGCCATCTGGGTGAGTCTTGGGCACTATTTCCCAGAAAATAAGCAGCAGTTTCTTCACTGTGTGATCCTGCACAACACAAAAACAAAAGAGCAATAGGCAATTCCATTTAAAATCGACACACCCCTGTGGAAGATTACACTGTCATCTCAATTCCAATTACACCTTTTATACAATCCGACTAGAAATTTGTGCCAATTTTATGTTTAAATTCTTCTAGTTGAATATTGTTGGCGTTATTTTAAAATTTAGTTGAAATTGACATACTTTGGTTATTTGGTCTCAAATGAGAAACATTCTTTGCAGAATTATTTGGAATTCCGAAGTCTTCCTCAATGGGGATTTCAATGTACTAGCCCTCATAATTAATGACCCTATCCTGTATTTATCTTTGATCAAATTTTTCATAAAGATCATCATCGTACTATCATCATGAATGCATGGCTTTTTAGAAAGCCTAATACATGTATGCCTGCCAAAAGTTAAACGATCAAATATGATTGTGTACATGCACATTGCGCCTGTCCCTATTTGAATATCCCTTGCTTTAATTTAGCTCCCTTTGTAGTATACCCTAATTACCTGCATAGGAAGAAGGAAACGGATAACCGGCATAAGCAGGCTAGGCATCTTCTCTCCATTTAAGATCATGTAGATCAGATTCTTGAGTGCTGTAGTCTTTGTCTTTGCATCGCCATTTTCTATGAGATAATGGAAGTAAAAAACAATGACATTATACTTCGCACTATATTTCTGGACATTAGCGAGTGGGATGGCAGGGTCATGGTTTTAGCCACTTAACTTAAAAACTGCAGTGTATTTCTTTCAAAAGATTGATTTTATAGGAAAATGAGCCAAGGAAGTCAATTTAATTACATTTATATTCCATAGGTCTTGCGGTTAAAGGTCTTGCGGTTAAAGGTCTTGCGGTTTAAGGTCTTGCAGTTAAGGCCAATAATATCGGAAATGACACCCCTTGAGATCTCATTTATAGAACCCATACCATTACTTTTGGGTGTCAGTTTTTGTTTTTTTTTGTCTCAATATTTGAGTGCAAATACCGCTAGGTAATGCTCCTTTTCCAACTGCTTAAATCTACACTTTTTGGTTGAACTCAAGTTCGTGATGTAGATGTGTGCATGTATTTCGCTGGTTGCAGTATTGAATCGCACATGTAAATAAATCAAGCAGACCATATACATGCAAGTACGATTTGTCAGCACGCTTGCAGCGCAATTCAGCGAAAAGCCACCTTGAGATGAACCAAAATATAAGGGGTGGTTTATTTTGGTCCCTCTTGGTTTTCCATACAGTTCTTAAACCCGACTGAACTTCTGGCTTGGAATTTAAGTGGAAATTTGGAAACCTCATTCCCGGAAAAATTGGTGTTTGGAAACAAATTGAAGGGAAATCCTGTCTTCGTGGGTGGAAATTTTAGCTTTTGTTCCCATATATTCTCATATTTTTGTTCAATTTGAATGACAACCTCCATTCAGCACTGCTTTTACTACTTATTTTTAAAAGAACAGAACAATTTGGAACAAGCTGTTCAGTTCTAGGCTTCTGTCAACTACTGATCTGCACCCAATTTTCACCTGATGACTCTGTAAGGCCTAAAAAAAATTGTTTGATTGACATAACCCGACCGACCCTAAAAATAGGCCTGACCCTAGATTTTTTTAAAACTTACATGGTATCCCTGTTCATAAAATAAACAAAGATACTCACCAATATCATTTTTAAGTTGCATTTCATTTGGTGGCTCAGAGTCCATAGACATATTGATGAGGGTATAACATGGCTGCTCCGATGCTGTCGTCATGGTGATACGTTGTTTTATTCAATAGCAAACTTCTGCAAATCTGTTGAAATATAATGTGCGGTAAGAAACTTTGATACTCACAGTCATTTGAACTCAAAGGAAGAAAGAAACACATAGTACATGTGTATACATTTAAGTTCGTCTGAAAGTAAGGGTGTCTACGTTTACACGTTTCACATTTAACCGACCGTAAAATGCACTAGTATCCGTTTAGGAAAATTACTAACCGTTTAAACGTAAAAAAAACCCCAAAAAACATTTTTCGAAATGTTTTTTTTTTCGACTGGACCTACCGTATTGTGTGTAATAAATGCCCCAGAGGCATTGTATTTTTCCAAAAGGGTTCGCTTTTATTGGAAATGAATTGAAAAAAGTGAAAAAAACTTTAAAATCGGGTTAAATTTCCTGATGGTGCTCCTGTAGAAAGGAGGGATTTATACAAGTACCTAAATAACGGCGGCGCCCACAGAATAGCGTGTTAATGATATTTTCGTGGTAAATGCAACAAATTTACTCCTGTAAGTACATCATTACACGGTTAACCGACCGGATTGTGGTCCGTTTAAACGGTTAGACAAATAACCGTTAATTTACACCCCTATCTGAAAGTCCCTGTGCGTGTTAGTAAAATCGCCCACTTTTTGAGCATTATTCAGTTTTTTCCACTGTTTTATTTTTTTTCTAAATCCACCACACAAAAATCAAAATAGCCTAAATTGTAATAGGCCTATGTCAATAAAATTCTTCATCTTGACCACAGTGTAACCTCCTTGAGAGATGAAAAGGTGGTCTATTCTTATCAAAAAGCTAGTTCCACAGATAAAAAAATTCAAGTAAAAAAAAACCTCTAAAAAACGCATTTTGTAATTGCGTTTTTAACTTGGGAAGGACTTCTGAGATGAACTATTAAATTAAGATGGCCTAACTTCTAGGCCTTTGGCCTACATGTAAATTGGCCTATCAACATTGGTACCGGGGTACCACAGTAACAGGCTGATTTGGTATGTTTAAGTTGCATCAGTCCAGAGAATCTTCTGTATCAGTCCTAACATTCCTACACACCTATTCCATAAAAAATTCTCTCAGGTTATCAAAAGACTTGATCTGCCCGTAAAATTGAATTTCGGGTACGGATTCCATTGTTTCACTGCTGTTCATCACCGTCATCACCGTTTAACAATGGTCTGTGTCACCTGCATGGCTTATTTCGCGAGGGCAGCTTTATCTGCCTGAGCGAAGTAAACCATACAGACGCACCATATCGTACACAAGTCATTAAATGGTGATGAACAATGGTGAAACATGATTGAATCCCTTTCAAAGCTGTTAATTGTGTCCGCTAGTTTTGGATTTTGGCACACATCTGTGATTGCTAAGCTTATTCTATGCATCAGCTTTTGTCCAAAGAAATATTTAAAATGACGATTCTTGAGCGAAAAGTCCACTCCACGACTATGTACATGTGAATGGTGATGAATGCACGCTAAAATCGCGGCAGCACATACACATAGCTCCTTGGAAGTTCCAATTATTGGAACTAACCTAGACTGCGGAACTCAGTCTTCAATGATAGTCAGTAATTTATCTTTTGGTCGTTACATGACTATCATTTGAAGACTGAGTTCTTATGATACATCTTCCGAGGAGCAGTTTCAGACAATAGCTCGGGATTATTGGGGCAGAGGTTATCTTTTGAATTCTTTCATGACCACTGAAGCATAGTCACGCCTGTCAAGGACACTCGGCATGAATTGAAAGACCATGTCACTCGCCACAAAAGAATGTCAAAGGCCATAAAACACCAATTTGGTGTCTTTCTGCTCCTCGGAATATGATGCCTAAGGCCTATGGCTAGAACTTACCATCCTTCTGATATACCGGTACCGGTACTTGAGTGTTTGGACTTGACCATTATTCGAGAACTCTAGCTTCGAATTTGCACACGATAGTTACGCATTCGAAGCTACAATGCTTTGTTGTGGTTTTTCGGTCTGACAGCGGTGCAATTTTTTGCACAATGAGTGCACAAGACAACCGGAACAGTTTTGACAGGACCCTGTGACAGGTTGGACTTGTTTCACTAGCCCTGTCAGTCTGCCGTTTTTCACCCCGTCCTTGTCTGTTGTCTGTAGGCGTCTTTTGTTTTTTGCACCGAGGGCAATCATGTCTTCTGAGCTCTTTATGATTGTCCTACCATCCTTTTCTTGAATATTTTGTTATTGTATATTATAGGCCGTATAAAATTAATGTTTTGGTTCTCGTCCAGAGGATTTTCATGAATTGATGAGGGAGGTGTTTTTTGTTGTTTTTTTTCAATGTAAAATTAGCATTGTCAGTAGTTTTCTCAATTTCTGGGATTTGCTCGAGGAAACGATGAGGCCCTTTTCTTTTTTTTAGACTTTGGAATGATTTATGAAATCTTCATACATATAAATAAGTTTATTAGAGAACAAGCATCACTTCCAAGTCTTTTTGTGGTAGTCTAGGGGGTTTATCCCTCACAATCTCACATTTGAAAAAAAAAAAAAGGGCCTCATCGCTTCCTCGAGCACTGTTGGAGAAGACCGAAAACTACTGACAATGCTAATTTTACATTGAAAAAAAAAAAAAAAAACCTCCCTCCCTCATCAATTCATGAAAATCCTCTGACGAGAACCAAAACATTAATTTTATACTGGCCTAATGTGTGGACAGAAGATAGAGATTGCTGGTATAACACGGTCAGTCATCGTAGCGTCTTCAGTTTTAAAACGCAGCAAAACAATTTTTTAGAGTGTCCAGTTTGGCTTCAATTTAGCTTGGCTAACATTTATTTATCTTTGCATGATAGTTTGCTTACTTTTAACCGGAAACACAGGTGCCGAAGTACAAATTATGATGATTTAAAAAACGATATAGGTCCTATAATTCTGCGATCTTGCTTGCTCATCAAAGTTGTTTTGACAACTAACTGGTTCGCCGGTCCCCCAGGACTTTTTTCTCACACGCTTCATGGAGCCTCAAGCTTGCAAGGTACCATACGTCACATGTTAATTAATTGAATGGCTGGAATAGCTTATAAGTCTCTCGGCCCCTATCTCGAAAAAATTATCATGGTGGAACAAAATGATCGTGCTTAGTAGAATTGCAGGACTTGATTAAGCCTGGGTTTTTTTAACGAAAAAAAAACTTATAATAAAATAATTTTTTGTAATTTTATGCAAAGAAAGGGAAAATACCAATGCTATTTTATTTTAATCACATTATTCGTAATATTTATAATCAATTACCTCAGAAAACTTGCAAAAGATAGTGAAAAATAATAGATAACACAATTTGGCTGCGCGTCATCAATTTGGCAGTGTTGCAAGTATGTATTTAATTACAATATGGCGGCTGCCATATGTTGTTGATGTCTGGCGATCACTCCAGAAAAATTTACACAAAATGACGATTTTAGTAAGTACAATAATGACGAACTGATGCAGGAGTATCCGAGTATAGCACAGTGTGTCAGAACAATATCCTCATATTTTTGAGACAATAAGAAACAATAAGAAACGGCATTTCCATCGCAGCCGAACTGACGCTTTCCATAATTCCCTCTTTGTCGCATTTCCCAGGTTATGGTCTTCCTTACCAAATGATGTCTCCAGTGAAATTGTTTTTAGTTTGTTTTCATTTTCGCGCAAAACGCGTAGTTGTATGTACCTTTATCAGTAAGGCCGTGTAAAATTAATATTTTGGTTCTCGTCCCCTCCCTCCTCAATTTCTGGGATTTGTCCGATTTTTTTTTTTTTTTTTTTTTTAGATTTTTCAATTTTTTAGACTTTGGAATGATTTATGAAATCTTCATGTACATATAAATAAGTTTATTAGAGAACAAGCATCACTTCCAAGTCTTTTTGTGGTACTCTAGGGGTTTATCCTCAGAATCTCACATTTGAAAAAAAAAAAAAAGGGCCTCATCATTTCCTCGAGCACTGTTGGAGAAGACCGAAAACTACTGACAATGCTAATTTTACATTGAAAAAAAAAAAAAAAAAAAAAAAAAAAACCTCCCTCCCTCATCAATTCATGAAAATCCTCTGGACGAGAACCAAAACATTAATTTTATACGGCCTAATGTGTTGTGTGTGCGGTTTTTTTTAATCGCTTTTTTTATATATATTATCTTTCGTCAACGGGGGTTATCGGAGACCCACTTCAAAGTGATTTAGTTCGCTATTAGGGAATCCGCCAGGGACCCCGTTGACTATTGTATTTGTGTTTATTGTTTTAAGGCCTTTTTTCTGCTATTGTATGTATGTTTACCTGGATTATCAATAAATCAAATCAAATCAAATCAAATCAAATCAGGAAGAAGTTTTTATTCATATGCAATATGCATGATATTGGGACCTGTATGCCAACCGTGTACATGTACCAAACAAGGTACATTACATGAGCGCAAATCCTTCCATGTTCTAACTTCGTATCACAAGCTATCGGTTGTTCATACAAAAGTTAGACATTTTCGAACAATAGTCCAGTTGTCTAGCATGCTAGTTCATGAGTTCTAGCGCCCTAGCTTAGCCTTAGCCTTAGGTTGGTGCTTTTTGTTTTAAATTGTAACACTAACACATGACACACGCATAAAGACAACTGCTTCAAAATGGTATATATAATGTACACAGTCATGACAGTGCATGAGTGATAGCATGATAGTCATACAAGCATGCTGCCTATTAAAGCTAAGACAGTAAAAAAGTATAAAGTCTTATTCAGATTCCCCAATTAAGCGTACTGCTAGCCATCCAGCGCGTAATATTTGCACAAGGTCCAATGCACACGCTTGACGTCGCGCGCGTATACGCGATGGTTAAGCTGTCAAATGAAATCTGAATAAGACTTTATCATGAATATACAAAATGTATAGTACCACCATGATACAGTGTCATGACTGTGTGATACACCTTTTTTGAAAAGGGGTATAATCCTTCTTGTCTTCCATGAGCAACCGCGTCACATCGGGTATAATCTTCCTTCCAGGAGCAACCACTGTGCATGATTGACGGGCTATTCCATTGCTCGTAATAGGGTAGTGTATTTTAGCGGGACAATGCTGGATGGTGCACGCACACGCGTGCACGATGTGCAAGGACAAGGTAGACTTTCGCCAAGACTTGGCATGTGGTTGTTGGTGTAGGGGTGTGGGGGTGTGTGTATTGGGGGAGGGGGGGCGTGTTGTCCGAGATGTTAGGAATTATTTAATAATAGTTATTAATATTGGAAGAACGTTTTAAACTTTAATTTAAGGCATCATATACGATTTTATACTATTTTAGATTTTCAATTAAAAATAACAAAATAATAAAATAGCATTTAAAAATTATATTAATAGGCCTATTTATTATCGCATACGCCATGGTAACAATTTAAAAAAATGGCACACTTTCCGATATAAAATTTGGGAAACAAATTAATTTTAAAAAAAATAAATAAAAAAAATCATTCTTAAACCAAATTTTCATGAAATAAACCAAAATGCACCCCGAATCTGTCGCACATCGCCGTAGTAGGCCTACCCTCCTTTCCACCCCCGTTGCCCTAAACTAGACGTGTAATATAACCGCCACGAGTATTTTTTTACCTGTGTAGGCAAGCTCACCCCTACAGTCGCAATAGTTCTAGCCCAGATAGCTTTTAACTCACGCCTACTAATAACGTACTTTCATCAAGTGATGGCGCTATAAGGTTTACCACGGAAGCTGTTTGGTTTACCCAGGAATAATAGACAAAGGGATAGGCATCCTAGTCTGCTGCCCTCATTCGAAATATGTATCCTAGGTCTAGACAATAGGCGGATTAGCGGCCATTTTGTCTTCGACATGATTTATTTATTTATTTATACTTTAGTACACAAATATATAAGTTAACAGGTTTACAATATTAAAATTATATTCTAAATATACATTCTGTAGTAAATCGATCAAATGACGGTGATTGTTCAGGTATTATATGCTTGATAAAATTAAACTGTCTGACCAGCTAGTATTCTCCTCCGCCGTCAGTGTGATTCCGAATTCCAGACACTCCACGTACCGTGTTGCGAAGGTGGAGGAGACTAAAGCTGTATTGACAAACACGCATGCGTTAAAAAATATGTAGCCTAGGTCGAACAATAGCGTGACGTAGTTTCCGGCATTGTTCCTATGCACTTTCACCCTCCTGGTTTACCGTGGAAGAAGATTATACCCTATCCCTATGCCTTTTTTACACGTCACATATTGATGATATTCAACATTCATTTCTACCTCAAATGTAGATACAGACTTTAAGGTACATATTTCGAGGTGCATAACAGACACAAAATTTGTGTCATAACAAACACCAAATTGGTGTCGATGACCTGACATGCATGCATTCTTTTGTGATGGTCTTTCAATTTGTGCCGAGTGTCCTTGGGAGACTTGACTATGCTTCAGTGGTCATGAAAGGATTCAATAGATAACCTCTGCCCCACTAATCCCCAGCTATTGTCTGAAATTGCACCTCGGAAGATATATTATAACAACTCAGTCCCTCAAATGATAGTCATATAACGACCAAAAGATAAATGACTGACTATCATTGAGGACTGAGTTCCGCAGTCTAATTCATTTCATTGGTATGATATTGCCATGAAATCATGCTTAAATGTTATATGATCACGACAGATGACCACGAGAACATTGATTGAAATGTAAACCACAAACCTAGAGATGTTATCAGTCTATTCCTGACAATACAACATGCTTTTATATGCTGAAAATTCGAAGTTCCTTACCTAAAATATCAAGCCACATTCATCAGCAGTCACATAAATTTTGATCGATCAGTCTGAATCGCCGACTCCGATTTAGGATTTTTTCTTCTTTCACTTGGAATCCAATACTGACTGCGTGTGTTTGTGTTTGCTGCAGAGACTATAGTTCCTCCAACGTGGATTTTATTCCCGACAGGCTTGTATTACACATTATTTGAACGCCGAAGTGGCTATTACAATTTTAAAACCAGCCAAATTCTGCTGTGCATGGCCAATTGCAGACTGGACCCGCTCAATTTGTGTCCTCCAATCAAAGCTAATCAAGGCACCATCATGTAGGCTGAGACTAGTCTCAGTAAAACCTGATTTTTGGCATATTTGTATTTAAATGTTTTAAAGATTTCCCACCTCATTGGATTCGTTATGTTTAATAGTAGGCCTACAACTGCTACAACAAAGCCACGTTCCCCGTAACTCAAATAGGCCCTACTAGCAGCCTATGAAGCAAGTGAATTTAAGTAAACGATATAATGAAAATTCAATTCGGGGAAAAATAGGCCTTTTATATTGATATGCCAGTCGTCGTCGTCGTCGTGGTCCCATGGGTCATGACTCAGGGAGGTAAATAACATGTTAACTATTAATTAAACAGTTAATTATTTTACCCACCCAGTTGAACATGAATTCGACTTGCCCATTGCCCAAAAGTCCGGGCCAAAAGTGCCCACCCAGTAAATTATTTTGCCCACAAAAAATTGGCACATTATAATAATTATCATAAAACTAGTACCATCATGGTGCATCTCTTAAAATCAATTAACTTAATGAAAGTGATGTTGAATAATGAAAGTGATGGATCTTTTCTTGACATCTGCCAATTTATTCATTTGCCATGCATGTTTACAACTTCGGAGTAGGAACACATATTACACAGTACACAATGGGTTCCCACAATGGTATAGGAAACTAAAAAAAATAAAAATTGATATTATTTTGAGCAATTTTCCCCATAAACCTGAAAGAATTCAATGAGCCCATAAATTTTGGTTCTTGAATTTATTTGAATCTTAATCCATACATTGCTCATTCAAGTCTTTGAGCTTGCACAAATAGGTAGGCTATAGTATCATATACCGGGGTAATTAGGAAAACAAATTCATGCAATAAACTTTTTAAAGTTTAGATTGAGAAATTATTAAAAATGTTGAAAGAATGCGTGTTATTTTTTGTTCATTAATACTTTTTACACCTTTCGATTGTGATTCTAATTGGGACTTTATTCTTTTGTACATTGGGCCTATGTTATTTACTTTAATAAGAATTGGCAAAATAAACATTTTAATATTATAGTTGTGAAATAGGTCAATACCCAATTCTAGTAAATTCATTTACCGGCTTGGGTGAAAAAGACAGGGAATAACATCATATACCGCAGATGCCACTTAGGGACACTAAAAAAATCCCTAAAACTTTGTGAAAAAAAAAACCGCTTGAAATAATGTGTAAATTTGAATAAAAAGTCTAAAAATGGGCTGAAGATAATTAAAAGTGCAGATATTTTGACTTTATAAAAGAAGAAATTCAGGCAAAAGAAGGAAATGTGGCATCTCTGATACCAGAAATACTAGGTCAAATAGGCCAACTTTGCAGATTTTCATAATTTCTTATCAAACAATTTCAACACATTTTAGAAAATACCTCTCATCTAAAACAGGTATAATTAAATGTATATTTCTTTAATTTTGTGAGTAATGTGTGTCTGTGACAAAGAGGATACACAGTAAAAGTCAACAAATTATTTCACTATAATACCAAATAAAAATATTATACTTAACTCCCATCTAATTTTACTGCCTTTTCTACCAATAGGAGTAATGGTGAGTGTAAATTAATTTGCATAAGATTTTAAATATCCAAAGTGAAATATAATATTGTATATATTTCTTCTTGAAAGTTGCTAATATGCTAATATTGGCATAAGATGCATGGGGGGGTGGTTACTTTTTCCTTTTTACATCAAAGCCAATTTTTACGCAAAAACAGGTCTGAACGCCATTAATTACCGCTGTCCACCCAGTAAATTATTTTTCTTAATTTGAGGGCAAAAATAAATTAAATTGCCCATTATCATTATTTATAGGCCCTACAAGGAACTTACGATGTCCTCATTATATCTTTTCGAATGGCAAGCGGTCCGAATTTTGAGCCATACAAGTTTACGTGGTGAACTACGGTATAAGAGATGGTGCAATAATTATGTGTACCCCCGGGGTGGCGAATTCTCAACTTGATGGTCTGCCAAAATCGCTTGACCACCACCCCCTTTGGTATGATGACAAAAAAATCTTTTGCCCCCCTTTCGACGTGCCAAAAACCTTTGCCCCCCCTTTTGACGTGCCAAAAATATCTTTACCCCCCCCCTTACACATGTAAGATTTTGGGGAACACGAACATGATGCAGTCATGTCTACAGTAGAATTCATCTCGACCTTTGCAGGACTTAAACCCCATTAAAAGCTTTTAAACCAAGATAACACTCATTGAAACAGCTCAACTGATTAAATCGGATCTTCTCTGGTTGTGCACATGTGTCTGTTTTACATGTGCGATATCGCAATAAAGCTGGTATTATAGCTTCAGTTGGGTAACCGATTATAAAGGAAACGGAAGGAAACAATGGTATGTGGACCTTTGTTCACAAAATGAATGTTTTTATCTATGTTATGACACAAATGGCCTGCCATACTTTATTATGACGCAAATGGCTTGCCATACTTTGTATTATGACCCAAATGGCCTGCCATACCTTGTTATGATTAAATGCATTACATCATTTTACATAAAGTTTCACAATTAACATTACAAAGAATACTTCTTATTTGAGTTTCATCAAAGCATCTTACACAAGTAAATACATAAACAAAGGTCACGTACTGCACTATTAACTTCATGCACAAACTATTTCAAATGCCAAACTTCACAACCATTGATTTTTACCTTACTCCTATACCCAATATGGCTTCTACTACAACTGTACTTCTCGTTTCCCAATGTTCTTGCCCGAAACCCTTGTTTCGAAACTTCATCGCCTTCTTTCCTTTAATAATTTTACCCGCAACACCTCGGCCTAAACTATTTTAATCATAGTGGTCTCACCCGGAAGTTGGCAAAAATGCGTGGGTCGAACCATGTTTAATGTCACACCTGAAAGTTAATTAAAACACGTAGGTTAAATCATTTTAATGGTCACATGACCCGAAAGTTTGCCGAACACATGAATCAAACCATTTTTCACTATTAAATCCGTACCCGCGATAACTGTTTTAATCCACAATCCCATGCAATACATTTACATTACGACTCTTTCACGTACATGTAAAATCTTTTAATACCATACAATCCATTACGACTCTAACACTGTACACAATGTTAACTCGCAATTTGAGCGCCTCAAACTCTCACTAAAGCTCTCTCACAACTCGCCTAATCTGCAACTCCTAAATGCATAAATCACAAAAGTGCAATTGCCAACATTAATATTACATTTTACAATTATTTCACAAAAATGACATGAATGTACACTGCAAGCATTATTTTTGAAACCATATTACGCCTACACACTGAACATGTTTAACGAATGTCCTCATGGAAATCTATGTTGCGCACAACCTTCGGGAGTTGATGCTGGGAGCCACATCAACACATTCTGCACCACTGCGCAGATTTCCACTTGAAAGACAATCTTTTTATATAAAAACAAGCTTTTTATACAATGACACATTATGGCCACCACAGACTTCAAAGTGCACGAGGAGTCTGCATGGGCTTAAATAGAAGATAGAAGCCAGTGAAACTTCCGGTATAGCAGTAATACGCCGTAGCCACTCGTCAGTAGTCCTTCAAGGAGGACCACGCTCCATTTAGTACGATAGTCCACGCCGTCAGGCGTGGGTCCTTCTACATTCGACAAATCCTTCCCGGAAAGTCGGGGGAAATGTCAAACTGATTAACCACGCCTACTGACAGCTACTAATGATATTCAGCCAATCCGATCGACTGAATATCATCAATAGCTGTCAGTAGGTGTGGCTTGCCTACCTGCTACCAGAACACTAGCTTCTAGCTTGGGATTGACACCAGTATTGCGTAACAAAATTGATTATTAATCCTCTTCAGTTGCATATGTGTTAATGCTATTATTCGCTACTTGCACGGTTCCGCCATTATGCACTATGTGCAGGAGAGCCTCGAACTGGCAGCATACATGAAAGGAAGAATTATGTAACCTTACACAGAACGTTATGACTAGTTCAATTCCCATTCATGTATGCTGCCAGTTCGAGGCTCTCCCGCACATAGTGCATAATGGCGGAACCGTGCAAGTAGCGAATAATACTCGGTTTTACCCTCAGTTCTGTAATGAAGCTACTTTTGGCCATTATGTTAAATGTATTTAAATTATCGTAGGCGTATTATATTACTATATAATGTGTGGTATAAATGTGCTGGTTAACTAAATAATGCTTTAATAGAAATGTAGACCTTAAAATTCAGCATGATCAGATAATTAATACAAGTAGGCCTTAAATTTCAGCATAATCAACTACAATGATGTCCGCGCTGCCCTGGCACGATCATACGCCCTCTATATTATTGTGGGCGGAGTCAACCTGGCTAGAAGTTGCCGCGCTAAACCAATCAGCTAATTCTGAGGAGTTGCGCATGAGCAATGAGACAGACTTTTGGCGTCGCTTTTTAAAACAAGTAGCGTCATTCCGACAGCAGACTTGATTCGTGAGAGACATAGTTTTTATTTAGCTCAATTATTTAGATTTACAGTTGATTTCTATTTCAACAGACAGAAGATCTGCAGGTGAGATGTAAAAAGGGTTAGGAAAGCCACTGCCATGCCGGCAGTGGCCCATGCCAAATCCGGTATTTGGTACTAAATTTTAGGCCTAATTAATGACTAAATCAAATCTGGACATGTAACTTTTTATGTATTGTAAGCCGGCTCGCTGATGATATGGAGGCTGATAGGCCTCCTGCAGGTTCCTGATGGAGATGTGGTTACTACAATGGCTGTGCAAAAGGTTGAGTCTTTGCTGTATAATATCTGGTATCTTCAGCCGTGCGACCCATTTATGAGAGCTTCTTTGCTCCAAGGTGTCAATGCACATTTAAGATGACTGATACTGCCGGATGAAGCAAAGGTTAACCAGGGTTTTTAATATTTGGTTTAAGCTTAGCATAGACCGTTTGGCCTATGCAGTGTGCGTGCATCGGTTAAGCTTTAACCACAGCCATTGTAGTGAACCATATCTCTGTCATAGAACCGAGCCATGTACTTTTAAGCTAAATCACATCCCCCTCATTATTATAAATCAAAATCTTCCTGTGTCAACATTTGAACATCTAAAATAATAAACAACCCGCATGAACGCAAATGGAGTCTTGCCAAATTATCATTATTTCAATACTGTATGCACGCATGTCTAAGGCATGAAGAAGCCTAGGCATAAGCCGCGTGATATTTAATGCGTGTTTTCGAATAGGTATTTAATGCTTGAGGTCTGCTGGCCTGGTGCTCGTAATTTGGTGTTAAATATAACACTTTGCTCTTTTAAAGACTCACTTCTGTATCTTGCTAGGTTGCACTAAACTTTAGGCCTATAACAGGTAGGCATTTGTCCTTTGTAAGCTTATGTATAAATGCCTTGTCATTTCTATCCCTCATTATGCATTACAGCACGTAAATCCACACCAAAAACATTGTATTAACTTACGGCATTGACTTCGACTATGTATAGACAGCTATTGCTGTTGATGAAATCCAGTGACAAAAGAGAAATATGACTGTGAACATTCTACATCTTGTGTTTCGTCTGCTTTACTATATAATTAGGCCGTCCATTTACATGTCATTGTGACCCCAGCACGGGTCCGTCCCGTCCGTAAAAATGGTCTATCGCCCTCATATTATTCTCATTATCCCCTCCCGGTTCTCCTGTTACACTGGCGTAGGCGGCAGGATAAATTTTCTTTTCTATCAGGAAAATTGACCTCAAATTTTATTTTAAAAATCAGGTAAATGGAGAGTTTTATGAGAGCGTACCGAACCAGGATAGTAACTTTCCAATCTGGTGAAAATGGTTACAAAAGGGTGAAAAAAAAAAAAAAAATGTGATGCCCTGTCAAAGCTTACGTTCAGATCCGATTTTGGATAAAAGAAATCAGGATGTTCCGTTAAAAATGGATTTATAATAGACATGGGGCATCAGTCTCCATAATTAGTGAGCCTAATCATGTTTTTGAGCAAATCACTGTAGAAACGGGTCGTATTAGAGCCTATTGATTAATTAAAAAGGTTTTGATCCAAATGTGTTATGAAATTAAATGAAGGCATTAGGCTAGGCTATGAGCAAGAAATGTGAGTAGCAAACACTCCTATAGGCCGAGGTGGTATCGTAGGACAAAATTTCCTGCATGATCACAACTGTCAAGTAAATTTTCAAAATTGGTTAACGGAAAGTATACATCAGAGTCTGATGAGGTATTCAAAGATATTGTGGTGCAGTGCATGTCTTGTTATAAATATATAAATAAACAAACACTTCCTGGCCCTAAGAAGCGTGAACATAGATGAAATTTGTTTAAATTGGAGAAAATTTAAATTGACGTTGAAACTGAAATTAAGCAAATATAATTAAGGAGGGTCTATTTTATATCTGCAGGAAAATCAGCGTTAAAATTTGGAAAGATGGAAACCCAAGAAAGTAACGTGATTTTACGATCGGGGAAGCAAATAGGATCAGCGAGTAATCAGCCCTCAAATGAGCAAATTTCAGTGCAAGAAGGTGCGAGCGCTAGCTCTGCAAATGGAACGACAAATCAAACCCCAGTCCATGTCAGAGAGGCCCCTGGTCCTTCTAATAACCAAGAAAATAGAGATGGTCTATCTGATGGTTCTGTGCGTAGAAAGAACACAGAGACTGTGGGCCATTCCATTCCTCAGGTTCAAGAGGAGGAAGAGGAAGTTCCTTTTGAAGATGCGAGTGCCTTTCATGAATGGGCTGGTGGTGATCAAGGTAACGATCTTGCTGGTATGGTCAAAGAAATTCGAGAAAGTCTATCTCAGTTAGAGCTCGTCTCCAAAAGAGATCAAAATACCCAGCAGATCTCTAGTAACCCAACTCCACTCAGGCCTTCTGAATCTAGACCAAATCGCAGAAAAACTGAAAGTAAGCCACGAACTTACGATGGTACTTCTTCCTGGCCTGATTACCTGATACAGTTCAGAATGATTGCGAAATTAAATGGGTGGGCTGAGGAGGAAAAATTGTTGCACTTAGGAGGATCTTTGGACGGTGTTGCTCGTGAGATTTTGGGGATATAGATGTTAGTAAGCGAGATACCTTTGAAGGCCTAGTCCAATGTATGGAAGATCGTTTTGGGCCTAGTAGGAAAGAGGAGATCTTTAAGACACTGTTGTGGAGCAAAGTTCAGAAACCAAACGAAGATTTCCCAGATTTGGCTTATGGTATTCGTCGCATGGTGCGAAATGCTTACCCCAATGCTTCATTTGACATGTTGGAGCTAATGTCCAAAGATCACTTCATGAAAGCAATTAGAGATCCTCATATTCAGTATATGGTACAGTTCAAAGAACCTGACACCCTTGATGAAGCCATTCGCACTGCAATTAAACTAGCTGCTCGCGAAGAAAACGGAAATTCAACAACTGGGGGTACAAAGGTAGTATCGGTTTGCCGATCTATCCGATCAGAAAACCCGGATGAAACTGTTGCCCGTAGCCTAGTTAGCCTTGATAAGAGGGTGAGCAACCTTCAGGGTCAACTTGAGCAACTGTTAAACATGATGAAAAATATGAAATTTTCTGAGCAAACCCGTCATGTCAGAGAACCATTCCCAAGCTCCAACACCATTAGGCCTACATGTTACTTCTGCAATAAGAAGGGTCATGTCCAAAGAGACTGCCCACGTAGAAATCAGAGAGCAAATTATCACTAAAAATTAGATCAAGTTGATCTCAAGGGTCGGAGTTAAACACCGGAAAGACCCTTTGCAGCGAATGAAAACATTAAACTGAGAAAGGATGGTGCGTATATTTCAAAAAGGTTCAAGATGTAGATTTATCTTGATATTGATTCTGGCTCATTTGTCACTGAATTCTAATATTTATGAATAAACTCCTGTCACATTTAAACCTCCGTTTCTTTGACATTTCATCATGTTCATGATGACCGCTAGCGGTGTAAATTGAAGTTAAAAGAAAAAGGCATTTTCAAATTAGATATACGGTAGATAATAAAACAACTTGATTGAGCATGGGTAGCCGTAATAGATGATAGCTTGGGCTACGATTTCTGTGCGCATCATTATGGTTGTTTAGATCTATAGTCAGTGGTGAGTTACCATTTGGGGAGTTACCCAAGTCACCATGCTATTGACGAGTTCATTGAATCGCAATGTTGTAGAATATTATAGCTAGCAATCAAGATGTGATATTGCCGCCTGATGTGAGTGAATTAATGCTTATTCCTGCATTCTTCATAGATATGCCCTATTTTTATGTGGAGTTGTTGAGCCTATACCTTTGAGATTACTGAGAAATGTGATTAAGTGTAACCAAAGGAGTTGGTAATCCAAGTGATGAAATTCAGAAAATTGATAAAGAGACCGTTTTGCTACTTGAGCCGATTTTAAAGTCGGAAATAGTGATTCAGTTATTCAGAGTTTTAATAAAGAAGAACTTAAACGACGTCAATAAGACCCCGAAATTGGGTAGGTTATAGATGTTACGCCGATAGTACTCAGAAACCGAAATGGGAAGAAGTGAGTACTCGTAATCTAACATTCTGTAGAAATTGGGAATGTTGGCGATGACTTGGTATAACAGAAGGGGTGTTCTGCCTTGTACGGTTGATTAGGGATCCCTTGAAATATGCCAGGGTAGTGTTTCCTAAAAAATTGCGTAAAAGTGCACATTACGACAATTGCACGATGCGAGATGTTCTGGGCATTTGGGTCAAGACAAAATTTTCGAACGTGTTAAGGAACACTACTTGTGGGTGGGGCAGCATCGGGAGGTCGTTGAATGGGTACAAAAATGTCCCAAATGCATACAAAAGCTGAAACCCACGACTACGTAAAACCCTCCATAACAAGCCACAATGTTGATGCCCCCGATGGAGCGATTATAGATGGATGTATACTGCCCTTGCCAGTAACAGACCAGTAATGCGTTTCATGTTGTGTATTGGAGAAAAGTTCTCCAAATGTGTAACTTCTATACCCTTGCCAAATCAAGATGCTGGTAAACCATTGCTTAAGTTCTGATTTACCATATTATAAGTATTTTTTGTTTTTAAAAAAAGTATACATTCAGATCTATAGGTAAATGTTGAAACTAATGAAAGTAAACTTGTTAGTCAATGATGGTACTCATGCTCATAGTAGACGTGTTAGGAGTACGTAAGAGTAGAACCACTAGAAAATAAAAACAGGACCTTATAACAGGTGCTCAAATTAAATACTCAACAAAATCAGAAAGACTGGGATTTTATCTCCCGTATGTAAATATGGCCTACAGATCGTCTGTGCAGAGCATAGCACTGGGTTTACACCCTGAGGTATTTCCAGGTAGAAATGTGAAGTTGCCCGTAGAATCTGGTATTTTAGGCCTGCTAAGAAAAAGGGAGCGTGCCAAAATTAAAATCTTTCTGGGACGGTCATATAGGCCTACACCAGCGTTGAACAAACAAATCGTAGGCCTATTTTAGACCGTATGGTGGTAACGTAAGAAAACTAGAGCTGGACATATCTGAATCTATATAAGCGAAGAAATCGATGATTTTTATGAGTCATAAGACGTTAGGCCTATGACTGCTGATATCCCAGAAACCCGAAAAAAAGGGGACGAATACTAAAGAAACCCATGTGGTATGGGATCAGTAGATAAATAGCAGATAACAAGGCCTACTAAAATAATACATCGTAGGAAATATATGCATGACACGTCTATCAGTCTGAACAGGAAGTGGCAAAAATAAAACTTTTGTGATTAAAAACGTTCGAGAAATACGTTTGTTTTGTTTTATCAGATTTCAAAATAAGTCCCTTGGTAAATAAATAATAAAAGAAAATTTATAAAAATAGAAATATGAGGGTTTATCCTCATCTAAATAGAAATATGAGGGTGTATCCTCATCTAAATAGAAATATGAGGTTTATCCTCATCTATGAGGGTTATCCTCATGACGTCAACTCTGGAAGCAGTGTTTTCGGAACAAGAATTCACCTCCAACTTTAGCGGACGGTAAAACGCGTACGTACAGATACGGCCAATCGGAAACGTGGCTAATCTTAGTTGTCAAGCAAACCATAGATGTTAAATGAGCAAACGGAGCTGTATGTGCTACTCCTGGCGACCACGACACGGTGTCTCAACCAAACAGGAAGCTAAATGGCATTGGATTTTGAATTCGGAGATATACCAAAAAGAAAATAATATTCAAGAATGTGTATTTCATGATGCGTTCTCTTTGTAACAAAATATATATTTGATGGTTGTTTATGACAACCGGACAAGGGAAATAAATTTTATTATTAAATGCTAACAGTAAAGGTTGTGAGGAAAGCCTATGGTAATCCGAATACGTGCTGCTCTGGCATGTTCGACCACCACTGTTTGGGGCATTTAAATACTGGTTTAATAGCTTTTAATCATTTTTTGTGCTGAGAAAGGTCCTGATGTTTTAACATCAGGTGACTTTCGAATACTTGCTACTTGGGCAGGTGCACTGGAAGTTGACCAGTTTTTGTTCATAAAAAAAAATTATGGCTGAGAGGCGTGATGATTCCAAATTGTTTCAATTACTGCATTGTTTTAACTTTAAATCTGATGTCAGAGTTGCGCGAATTTTCAAGCAAGAATTTAACATGCTTTAGCATGGCTTAAGAATGTTTTTTTTAAAGGTACGAGACCTGTTTGAGCTCCCAGTATGGGCTGGTAGTTGGTTTTTAAAACACGCGGGTATCAACCAAAACTTTTTGATAAAAGTTTCTGCGCACGCGTATTGTCATCAAATGTTTTCTTTGACACTCGCGAAATCTCAGTGCAAATTGTTTCTCTAAAATTGTTTGATCGTGATTCCTCAGCCATAATTTGTGACATTGTTATATGTTTGAATTCTTCTGAGAACCCTTGAAATAATTCAAGTGTATTGTTTAATTGTTGGTTTCAGAAGCAATAATAAAAATTTAGAATGTTCGCTTAAATATAGAATGTGTCTTTTGTTAAATCCTGCAAATTTCGGATGACCTCTGACCGTATTTCCAGCTGCAGGATGTAAACAAAGGTACAAACAGGTATGAATGAGAAAAGCCGTGTAAAAGGTCGATCACAAATGTCGAAATTAGAGACCTTATGGTAAGTTGGGATATGGTCAGAGTAATCAAAATGTATGGGTACGTCAGTTGACATTTATGGTGGATCTGTGAGGTCTTTTTACTGTGTTGTTTTGAAGAAAATAGGATGCACGAAGGTTAAGCTTCTGGTACTAAAACGTACTGACAGTGGGAAATAAGCTCGGCGTGAGTTAACCTGTGTGTAGTAGAAGTAACCTCATAGATTACCGTGGTGTGCAGATGATGTACTTGTTTATAAAGATTTCATGTGAGTCTTACTGGTTCAGAAAGTCGCTTCATTATTTTTATTGTTTGTAGTATGTCAGATTATTTCCCCCTGGAAATAATCTTCCGCCCGGTTGGGAGGAATGTAATGAAGCTACTTTTGGCCATTATGTTAAATGTATTTAAATTATCGTAGGCGTATTATATTACTATATAATGTGTGGTATAAATGTGCTGGTTAACTAAATAATGCTTTAATAGAAATGTAGACCTTAAAATTCAGCATGATCAGATAATTAATACAAGTAGGCCTTAAATTTCAGCATAATCAACTACAATGATGTCCGCGCTGCCCTGGCACGATCATACGCCCTCTATATTATTGTGGGCGGAGTCAACCTGGCTAGAAGTTGCCGCGCTAAACCAATCAGCTAATTCTGAGGAGTTGCGCATGAGCAATGAGACAGACTTTTGGCGTCGCTTTTTAAAACAAGTAGCGTCATTCCGACAGCAGACTTGATTCGTGAGAGACAGAGTTTTTATTTAGCTCAATTATTTAGATTTACAGTTGATTTCTATTTCAACAGACAGAAGATCTGCAGGTGAGATGTAAAAGGGTTAGGAAAGCCACTGCCATGCCGGCAGTGGCCCATGCCAAATCCGGTATTTGGTACTAATTTTTAGGCCTAATTAATGACTAAATCAAATCTGGACATGTAACTTTTTATGTATTGTAAGCCGGCTCGTTGATGATATGGAGGCTGATAGGCCTCCTGCAGGTTCCTGATGGAGATGTGGTTACTACAATGGCTGTGCAAAAGGTTGAGTCTTTGCTGTATAATATCTGGTATCTTCAGCCGTGCGACCCATTTATGAGAGCTTCTTTGCTCCAAGGTGTCAATGCACATTTAAGATGACTGATACTGCCGGATGAAGCAAAGGTTAACCAGGGTTTTTAATATTTGGTTTAAGCTTAGCATAGACTGTTTGGCCTATGCAGTGTGCGTGCATCGGTTAAGCTTTAACCTCAGCCATTGTAGTGAACCATATCTCTGTCATAGAACCGAGCCATGTACTTTTAAGCTAAATAACATCCCCTCATTATTATAAATCAAAATCTTCCTGTGTCAACATTTGAACATCTAAAATAATAAACAACCCGCATGAACGCAAATGGAGTCTTGCCAAATTATCATTATTTCAATACTGTATGCACGCATGTCTAAGGCATGAAGAAGCCTAGGCATAAGCCGCGTGATATTTAATGCGTGTTTTCGAATAGGTATTTAATGCTTGAGGTCTGCTGGCCTGGTGCTCGTAATTTGGTGTTAAATATAACACTTTGCTCTTTTAAAGACTCACTTCTGTATCTTGCTAGGTTGCACTAAACTTTAGGCCTATAACAGGTAGGCATTTGTCCTTTGTAAGCTTATGTATAAATGCCTTGTCATTTCTATCCCTCATTATGCATTACAGCACGTAAATCCACACCAAAAACATTGTATTAACTTACGGCATTGACTTCGACTATGTATAGACAGCTATTGCTGTTGATGAAATCCAGTGACAAAAGAGAAATATGACTGTGAACATTCTACATCTTGTGTTTCGTCTGCTTTACTATATAATTAGGCCGTCCATTTACATGTCATTGTGACCCCAGCACGGGTCCGTCCCGTCCGTAAAAATGGTCTATCGCCCTCATATTATTCTCATTATCCCTCCCGGTTCTCCTGTTACAGTTCACTGACCTGTAGGTAGCACACAATCAGTTCCTTTTGTCATCACTACATTTAATATTGTCCTGGTTAACCACGATTCGTTACTATTTTTGTAGAGGTTGTGCTTGAAATTATTGATTGGCTACAAACAAAGGATTTGAACCGATGTTCTTCACCGTAATCATTGCACAGTGTCGACTTCCTATTCGATAAATATAAATTTAATACTCCGTTGGTGAGCGACGGGCGACTCTTATTTCACCGAACGCAAGAAAAGGAGTTCTATCTGATTGGCTAGCAATCGATCGCTTAGGTCGCTTAGTAGTCAACTACAAACTCAAAACTGAGCATCGTATTCAATTCGATTGAAATCGATATTCTATTATTGCCGTAGATAAAGAGAGTGATAGTGTGTCAATAATGTACATTGTATTGCAGCTGGATTTTACATGCATTCTTTTATATAAATTTTTTCTCAAAGAGTTGAATATGATCAAAATTTTTACTCAGGATTTCAAATTTTTTACCCGCAAATTGCAGTTAAACATATCCACATCAAAATACAGGTCCTCACTAATTAGTGTATTTAATTTCCAGTTAGTGTATTTAAGATAAAACCTGACAACAAATAAAATTTTCTTGCAATAGAAATATCATATGGGATACTGATATGGTAGGCCGCAACCGCCACAACGTGGAGCTGCTACGCGTAGCTGACCTTTTGCTCCGTGGAGCCAAATTGACCAATCATGATCATGTTAGAGTTTTTCATTACTCGGAGGTAAAACTGACTAATTAAGTACGACTTACTCATTACGTGAAGCGAATTTATTCATTAAGAATTTGCCAGACGAGCGTCACGTAGTTGCAAGATATCCTCGGTCACGAAAGTTATGATTCAAAAAGTAGTTTATGAAAAGTACGAACTGACTTATTATTAAGATGGACATGCACTCATAAGAAACTCATACAGTATTGTACATAACTATATAGCTAGGCAGAGTGGTGGTAAACTATGCACGCAGTTCTGTGATCTGCAGTGTATCGCCGGGAGCTAATTTGTATAACTTGCGCGGTGTCCCTGCGGAATTCGACCTTCAGCAAACTGCAAACCAGTTCGGATTTACTTTATATACTAGTAGTAGGCCACACATACTGTAGTTACTGTTCGTTTTCCTATACACAATACTCAGTGCGCTCACCATTGACGCGTGACCTCTACAAATAGTGTATGTTAGAAGTATAGGCCATTGCCTAGTTGACGTCACTACTGTGTAAAAAATAACCGGCCAATATTTAAAGTATTCTCTGAAATTCTAGAAAATATAGTTTTGTAACATGTCCTAAATTTTTAGCTAATTTAGGTGTTTGGAAATATTGGTACTTTTGTACCAAAAAATATGAAGAAATTATTTCTAAACCGTGTTAAGTCATTAAGCTTCTCATTTTCAAGAACGCTGGTTAACAATAAGCAGACTATTGTCTCATTTCGTAAATAAAAGCCCACAGTATTGTTACCTTGCGTTCGCTTTATAATCGTTCACCCAACTGAAACTATAATACCAGCTCATTGCTCATTGCACAGGTAAAACAGACACAAGTGCAGTGTGTATTTAACCAGAGAAGATCTGATGTAACATAGTTGAGCCGTTTTCATTGAGTGTTATCTTGGTTTAATAGCTTTTAATAGGGTTTAAGTCCTTCAAAGGTCGTGGTGAGTTCTACTGTAGACATGACTGCATCATGATTATTTTTAAGTCAACAACATTCAACAATATGATCACCGTGATAGTATGAGAGTATCAGTACCGTGGGTGTCAGTGATCCTGGCCTGACACAGTAGACAAACAAACAAACAAACAAACACGCCACACACATGACACATGCATGCATGCAAGGTAACATTGACTATACACTAATCAAACAATGGTATTGATCCTGTACAACTGGTCGTGGTTTATTTACAATCGATTCATTTAATATCCCCATAGTAAACATTAATTTTGGCAAGAGTTTTCTCTCTCTGGAACGAGAATGCATCCACTGGCTCCGCGTAATGAAAAGATCTAACATGATTGGTCAATTTAGCTCCGCGAAGTGAAAAGCAAGCTACGCGTAGCAGCTCCACGTTGTGGCGGTTACGGCCAGCCATATATTGATCATGCGAAAATCGTAAAACATAGAATAGAAACAGTGTGGCAGGCGCTCAAAATCTCAAATTGTATGCTTAGCCTGAGTTGCACGGCCTATCTTGAATAAAATCACCATGCGTAGTTGTTGAAAAACGTGAGGATTCATCGTACTATCACGGCAATTTTTAACACGAAGATATAGGGATGTTGACGGTGTGCATCGGGCAGTGCAGTCCATTCAATCAAATGTTGTCATCAACCTATTTGATCGTAGTGCATTTGTTATGTGTGTGAGACGAACTGTCTCGGTAGATTGCAATCATGCTTTTGTTGAATGGATTTGAGGAGTCGATATTTACGGTATGATACGTCATATGCACAACCTCTATTAATTGTGATAGTTGGCCTATTCGTTTAACATGTTTAAGAAAAATATAGAATTGGAGGACACATGCTTCATAAAAACTTTGGGTTTCACTCATTTATTTACTTTAAGGGGGTATAATACCATGATTTTCAATAAGTTCAATAACCTCAACTAAATACTCAATAGTGCAAATTTGACCTCAAGTTGCAGAGTATGAGTTTTTGTACCCAAATTTTCAAAGGTCATTCAATGAATATACAAATGTATTGGGGTTAAAGAATTGTGCCCTCATTAGATGAGCATGTTGTGGATCCTAGTGTAAGACATGAAGACCTACCAATTGAGAGACTGATTATAAATTGAGTGGTTGCTTGACTCGATTACTTAATTGATTGATATTTTAACACCAAGATACGGTACATTAATCACGAGACTACAATGTAATTTGTTAATAATCATAATTGATCGATTGATCAAACGAATGATTATCAATTGATGCTTGTTGAGTAGTTTAATGCTTGACTGACTATTAATTCATATCAATCTACTAAGTTATTGTGATTCTATTTATAGTATTATATTAAATTGATTGATATGATGACCATACCAATTAAATGATTAATCAATCAATTCATTAAATAATTCTGATTGTTTTCTTGATTGTTTGTTGAATACTTTATTGGTTGGTTGAATGAAACAACGATTGAGTGATTAATCTAAGAATCCCTTGAACTTGAAGAATGTCAGTTTGCAACCATTTTTCGAAAATCGGAGTAACTTTTAATTTTTCACCCCTAGCATGCAAATTGACCTTGGACCTGTCGAGCCTCAAAACTTGGTAACTATGTGTCCTACTTGCAAATATGTTACACTGTGATCCTTAGACCCAGACAAATAATTTGACATGTTTTTAGTGAATTTGGAGCATGTTTAATTTTTGCCTCCTATATGACTATGAGTATGTAGGGTGTTTGAGGGTCTTTTGTGTCTTTTTTGAGGGTCACGGAGTTCCAACTTGCCGCTTGATGATTATATAAGCACATTTCCAAAATAGAACCAGACTAATATAATGACACTGATTTTACAAAATAAATCAATATGATATCACGATTTAGGCCTACACTGGTAAACCAAGCTACTTTAAAAGTGTGAAGTGTTTTGATCCATGCAATCTCAAAATCAATCGATTGTGATGACTAGCGTACTCGTCCCAGTTACATAACAGATGCGGTTAAATGATGGGCGGGGTTACCAACCATATTTGGAGTTATTACGTTGTCATTAACTGGGTTGGTTCAGGTCACTGCTTATGGTAATTCGATTGCGCTGCTGGGGGTATAGCACCAATCTATAAGGACCAACGCCTGACGGCGTTGATTATTAGTGCTAAATATTGCGTTGGTCCTGTATGGACTACTCGTCAGTGTTACTAGTATCTCTACTTCGGGTTTCTTCTGTTCTCTACGTGTCCTTAATGAAATACAACCTGTTTACTCATCAACACACATTTTTGAGTTGGTACACAAATCCCGTGTAATTTCATCCAATGCTCAACTTGACAGTCTACAACACAAATACAAGGTTTCAACAATGGCTGCATCATTTATCACATAATGTAAAATGATCTATTTTTGTCACACAATAACCATCAATTTCAATGCTAATTTTGTCAACAATGGCTTGCCATAACCAAGTTATAAATACACAATCGTATTTACCAGTGTTTTGCCAAAGTACACAACATGGTTTCTTACTTATACACAAGTTATTTACAAAGCATGAATACACATTTTTATCAAAACATTTTTATAGGGCTACAAATCTTGAATCAAATGATGCACTAATATACCTCTACACAAAGCATTTAGCCAAACCTGAAATATGATTACGCAATCAGCATGCACAAATTTGGTAAATTATGCAACTACATGTTATTTAAAGTCACACATTATTTCAATCTGGCCTACCTTTTCGCAAAGTGCACAATATCTGAACCATGCTCACAATCGCAATTATGACGCTTTTGGCGCACCATACTTTAGCTGCAAAATGTCAATCAACATGATGAAATAGCTTCAAATGTTTATTTACACAAAGTTTGACTTTCTGTACACAAAATGTCATGACAATTTCCAATCATCTGTGCTGCTTGTTTTACAAAACATAATATTTTAACCCATTTTACTTTCCACAAGGTTTTGTCCCAATTCCTGCCAAACAATGACCTGAACTTGAACTCTGACCCAATTTCAGATACTTCGACTCATCAAAACAATGTCCAAAACAAATACAACCCAAACATTGCTAAAAAACACATCCCAATTTGGCAAACATTTGTTTTACTCATCCCCCCACAAGAAGCACAAATTGTTTGTTTACATTTAAATATGCATATCAAAATAATAAACTCACTCAAAATATACACACAATGTCCAATGTCCCATGTCGTCGCCTGTCGATCCTGCTTGTCTGTCGTTCTCGCGAAGTGCACTGAATTAAAATCCGACATTTTGCTGGCCAGCTTTTAAATTGCGAAATGTCCATTGCAAAAATACATAAGATGGAAGAAAACGGCGTCTTCGCTAAATCACTTGAAGTTGAATTATCATTAAAATATCATGTCCATTGCGTACGTCATGAGCAGCCCAAAACTCCATTGAAGATATAACTCCAATCCAGGCGATAATATCCACTCAAATATAAAGGGAAAATGTGAATCTTTTTCCATTTCTCAGCATACTGCGAAGTAAAATGTCGTCACAATTTATAACTCGTCAACTGGGTAAATTTGCATCGTCCATATTTCGGTGCTGTCAATTTTGCTCGGTCTTGTACACACGAAAATATTGTCACGGTAATCTCCATCTCTTCCAAACTCTCGTCTTTCTTTCAGAAAAGCACACAAAGGTAAATATATCTGTCCAAACTGTCCCCATCCTGGTCGTCCTCCACTCCCCTGTCCATCATGTCACACGGTCTGCACTCAGTCGGTCGGTCTCTCGGTCTAGTCTGACAAGTTTCTCAAATCGCGCACCTCCAGACCCACGCCAAAGTTTGGATCAGCTGACTTTTAACCAATCAGCGCCCGCGATTGCTAAATCCTCACAAAGGCGATGCCGCTTCCTGTACAACAGCTTACAACGTTACCAGTACGCGCTGAATACAATGGAAAACTTCTAAAAATAACTGAAGTACCGTACATGAGCAAGGGTTGTACACAACAGAAATACCTTGATGTAGCCGCAAAACACGTGATTATTTGGCTTGCAAAATAATGGAAAAACACGCTATTTCTAGAGGGGAAATCCCGTTACAATATCCTTCCTAAAACACAAAAGTGCGACCCTCTCCAAACACCTAAATTAGCTGAAAATTTAGGACATGTTACAAAACTATATTTTCTAGAATTTCGTAGAATAGTTTAAATGTAGCTTGTACCGTTTTTTTTTTTTTTTTTTCAGAAGGAGCGGTCCCCGTTATATACCAATATTTTCGGTCAAATCTCCATTCAATTAACACGGGCAGTTGGCTAGCTATTGTAATAAAGCTACTTTTGGCCCTTTATGTTAGAGGTATTTAAATTATTGTAGGCGTATTATATTTCTATATAATGTGTGGTATAAATGTGCTGGTTAACTAAATAATTCTTTAATATAAATGTAGACCTTAAAATTCAACATGATCAGATAATTAATACAAGTAGGCCTTAAATTTCAGCATAATCAACTACAATGATGTCCGCGCTGCCCTGGCACGATCATACGCCCTCTATATTATTGTGGGCGGAGTCAACCTGGCTAGAAGTTGCCGCGCTAAACCAATCAGCTAATTCTGAGGAGTTGCGCATGAGCAATGAGACAGACTTTTGGCGTCGCTTTTTAAAACAAGTAGCGTCATTCCGACAGCAGACTTGATTCGTGAGAGACATAGTTTTTATTTAGCTCAATTATTTAGATTTACAGTTGATTTCTATTTCAACAGACAGAAGATCTGCAGGTGAGATGTAAAAAGGTTAGAAAAGCCACTGCCATGCCGGCAGTGGCCCATGCCAAATCCGGTATTTGGTACTAAATTTTAGGCCTAATTAATGACTAAATCAACTAAATCAAATCTGGACATGTAACTTTTTATGTATTGTAAGCCGGCTCGCTGATGATATGGAGGCTGATAGGCCTCCTGCAGGTTCCTGATGGAGATGTGGTTATTACAATGGCTGTGCAAAAGGTTGAGTCTTTGCTGTATAATATCTGGTATCTTCAGCCGTGCGACCCATTTATGAGAGCTTCTTTGCTCCAAGGTGTCAATGCACATTTAAGATGACTGATACTGCCGGATGAAGCAAAAAAAAAAAGGTTAACCAGGGTTTTTAATATTTGGTTTAAGCTTAGCATAGACTGTTTGGCCTATGCAGTGTGCGTGCATCGGTTAAGCTTTAACCTCAGCCATTGTAGTGAACCATATCTCTGTCATAGAACCGAGCCATGTACTTTTAAGCTAAATAACATCCCCCTCATTATTATAAATCAAAATCTTCCTGTGTCAACATTTGAACATCTAAAATAATAAACAACCCGCATGAACGCAAATGGAGTCTTGCCAAATTATCATTATGTCAATACTGTATGCACGCATGTCTAAGGCATGAAGAAGCCTAGGCATAAGCCGCGTGATATTTAATGCGTGTTTTCGAATAGGTATTTAATGCTTGAGGTCTGCTGGCCTGGTGCTCGTAATTTGGTGTTGAAAATAACACCCTCTATTTTAAAGACTCCTTTCTGTATCTTGCTAGGTTGCGTTAAACTTTAGGCCTAAATAACAGGTAGGCATTTGCTCTTTGTAAGCTTATGTATAAATGCCTTGTCATTTCTATCCCTCAGTACAACACGTAAATCCACACCAAAAATATTGTATTAACTTACGGCATTGACTACGACTTTGTGTAGACAGCTATTGCTGTTGATGGAATCCATTGATGGAAAGAAATAATAATATGAGAACTGTGAACATTCTACAACTTGTGTTTCGTCTGTTTTACTATTTAGGCCGTTCATTTACATGTCATTGTGACCCCAGCACGGGTCCGGCCCGTCCGTAAACATGGTCTAACGCCCTCATAATATTCTCATAATCCCCTCCCGGTTTTCCTGTTACACTGGCGTAGTCGGCAGGATAAATTTTCTTTTCTATCAGGAAAATTGACCTCAAATTTATTTTTAAAATCAGGAAAATGGAGAGTTTTATGAGAACGTACCGAACCAGGATAGTAACTTTCCAATCTGGTGAAAATGGTTACAAAAGGGTGAAAAAAAAAATGTAATGCCCTGTCAAAGCTTACGTGCAGATTCGATTTTGGATAAAAGAAATCAGGATGTTCCGTTAAAAATGGATTTATATTAGACATGTGGCATCAGTCTCCATAATTAGTAAGCCTAATCATGTTTTTGAGCAAATCACTGTAGAAACGGGTCGTATTAGAGCCTATTGATTAATTGAAAAGGTTTTGATCCAAATGTGTTATGAAATTAAATGAAGGCTAGGCTATCTATGAGCAAGAAATGTGAGTAGCAAACACTCCTACAGGCCTATATGATATCGTAGGACAAAATTTCCTGCATTATCACAACTGTTAAGTAAATGTTCAAAATTGGTTTTAACGGAAAGTATACATCAGAGTCTGGTGAGGTATTAAAACAAAGATATTGTGGTGCGGTGCATGTCTTGTTATAAATATATAAATAAACAAACACTTCCTGGCCCTAAGAAGCGTGATCATATAGATGAAATTTGTTTAAATTAGAGAAAAATTAAATTGACTGACGTTGAAACTGAAATTAAGCAAATATAATTACGGAGGGTCTATTTTATATCTTCAGGAAAGTCAGCTGATTTGGAAAGATGGAAACCCAAGAAAGTAACGTGATTTTACGATCGGGGAAGCAAATAGGATCAGCAAGTAATCAGCCCCAGTCAAATGAGCAAATTTCAGTGCAAGAAGGTGCGAGCGCTAGCTCTGCAAATGGAACGACAAATCAAACCCCAGTCCCTGTCAGGGAGGCCCCTGGTCCTTCTAATAACCAAGAAAATAGAGATGGTCTATCTGATGGTTCTGTACGGAGAAAGAACAGAGACTGGGAACCATTCCATTCCTCAGGTTCAAGAGGAGGAAGAGGAAGTTCCTTTTGAAGATGCGAGTGCCCTTCATGAATGGGCTGGTGGTGATAAAGGCAACGATCTTGCTGGTATAGTTAAACAGATTAGCGAGAATATTATATCTCAGTTAGAGCTCGTCTCCAAAAGAGATCAAAATACCCAGCAGATCTCTAGTAACCCAACTCCACTCAGGCCTTCTGAATCTAGACCAAATCGCAGAAAAACTGAAAGTAAGCCACGAACTTACGATGGTACTTCTTCCTGGCCTGATTACCTGATACAGTTCAGAATGATTGCGAAATTAAATGGGTGGGCTGAGGAGGAAAAATTGTTGCACTTAGGAGGATCTTTGGACGGTGTTGCTCGTGAGATTTTGGGGATATAGATGTTAGTAAGCGAGATACCTTTGAAGGCCTAGTCCAATGTATGGAAGATCGTTTTGGGCCTAGTAGGAAAGAGGAGATCTTTAAGACACTCTTGTGGAATAAGGTGCAGAAACCAAATGAAGATTTCCCAGATTTGGCTTATGGTATCTCGTCGCATGGTGCGAAATGCTTACCCCAATGCTTCATTTGACATGTTGGAGCTAATGTCCAAAGATCACTTCATGAAAGCAATTAGAGATCCTCATATTCAGTATATGGTACAGTTCAAAGAACCTGACAACCTTGATGAAGCCATTCGCACTGCAATTAAACTAGCTGCTCGCGAAGAAAACGGAAATTCAAAAACTGGGGGTACAAAGGTAGTATCGGTTTGCCGATCTATCCGATCAGAAAACCCGGATGAAACTGTTGCCCGTAGCCTAGTTAGCCTTGATAAGAGGGTGAGCAACCTTCAGGGTCAACTTGAGCAACTGTTAAACATGATGAAAAATATGAAATTTTCTGAGCAACCCCGTCATGTCAGAGAACCATTCCCAAGCTCCAACACCATTAGGCCTACATGTTACTTCTGCAATAAGAAGGGTCATGTCCAAAGAGACTGCCCACGTAGAAATCAGAGAGCAAATTATCACTAAAAATTAGATCAAGTTCATCTCGAGGGTCGGAGTTAAACACCGGAAAGACCCTTTGCAGCGAATGAAAACATTAAGCTGAGAAAGGATGGTGCGTATATTTCAAAAAGGTTCAAGATGTAGATTTATCTTGATATTGATTCTGGATCATTTGTCACTGAATTCTAATATTTATGAATAAACTCCTGTCACATTTAAACCTCCGTTTCTTTGACATTTCATCATGTTCATGATGACCGCTAGCGGTGTAAATTGAAGTTAAAAGAAAAAGGCATTTTCAAATTAGATATACGGTAGATAATAAAACAATTGAGCATGGGTAGCCGTAATAGACGATAGCTTGGGCTACGATTTCTGTGCGCATCATTATGGTTGTTTAGATCTATAGTCAGTGGTGAGTTACCATTTGGGGAGTTACCCAAGTCACCATGCTATTGACGAGTTCATTGAATCGCAATGTTGTAGTATATTATAGCTAGCAATCAAGGTGTGATATTGCCGCCTGATGTGAGTGAATTAATGCTTATTCCTGCATTCTTCATAGATATTCCCTATTTTTATGCGGAGTTGCTGAGCCTATACCTTTGAGATTACTGAGAGATGTGATTAAGTGTAACCAAAGGAGTTGTATAAATTCGGGATTCGAAAACGTGGTAATATTAGGATGTGTAATCCAAGTGATGAAATTCAGAAAATTGATAAAGAGACCGTTTTGCTACTTGAGCCGATTTTAAAGTCAGAAATAGTGATTCAGTTATTCAGAGTTTTAATAAAGAAGAACTTAAACAATGTCAATAAGACCCCGAAATTGGGTAGGTTATAGATGTTACACCGTTAGTACTCAGAAACCAAAATGGGAAGAAGTGAGTACTCGTGTCTCGTAATCTAACATTCTGTAGAAATTGGGAATGTTGGCGATGACTTGGTATAGCAGAAGGTGTGTTGTACCTTGTACGGTTGATTAGGGATTCCTTGAAATATGCCAGGGTAGTGTTTCCTGAAAGATTGCGTAAAAGCGCTTACGACAATTGCACGATGCGAGATGTTCTGGGCATTTGGGTCAAGACAAAATTTTCGAACGTGTTAAGGAACACTACTTGTGGGTGGGGCAGCATCGGGAGGTCGTTGAATGGGTACAAAAATGTCCCAAATGCATACAAAAGCTGAAACCCACGACTACGTAAAACCCTCCATAACAAGCCACAATGTTGATGCCCCCGATGGAGCGATTATAAATGGATGTATACTGCCCTTGCCAGTAACAGACCAGTAATGCGTTTCATGTTGTGTATTGGAGAAAAGTTCTCCAAATGTGTAACTTCTATACCCTTGCCAAATCAAGATGCTGGTAAACCATTGCTTAAGTTCTGATTTACCATATTATAAGTATTTTTGGAGTTCAAAAAAAAATATACATTCAGATCTATAGGTAAATGTTGAAAGTAAACTTTTCAGTCAATGATGGTATTCATGCTCATAGTAGACGTGTTAGGAGTACGTAAGAGTAGAACCACTAGAAAATAAAAACAGGACCTTATAACAGGTGCTCAAATTAAATACTCAACAAAATCAGAAAGACTGGGATTTTATCTCCCGTATGTAAATATGGCCTACAGATCGTCTGTGCAGAGTATAGCACTGGGTTTACACCCTGAGGTATTTCCAGGTAGAAATGTGAAGTTGCCCGTAGAATCTGGTATTTTAGGCCTGCTAAGAAAAAGGGAGCGTGCCAAAAATTAAAATCTTTCTGGGACGGTCATATAGGCCTACACCAGCGTTGAACAAATAAATCGTAGGCCTATTTTAGACCGTATGGATGGTGGTAACGTATAAGAAAACTAGAGCTGGACAAATCTGAATCTATATAAGCGAAGAAATCGATGATTTTTATGAGTCATAAGTCATTAGGCCTATGACTGCTGATATCCCAGAAACCCGGTCAAAGGGGGACGAATACTAAATAAACCCCAGTGGTATGGGATCAGTAGATAAATAGCAGATAACAAGGCCTACTAAAATAATACATCGTAGGAAATATTATATGCATGACACGTCTATCAGTCTGAACAGGAAAAAAAAAAAATAAAACTTTTGTGATTAAAAACGTTCGAGAAATACGTTTGTTTTGTTTTATCAGATTTCAAAATAAGTCCCTTGGTAAATAAATAATAAAAGAAAATTTATAAAAATAGAAATATGAGGGTTATCCTCATCTAAATAGAAATATGAGGGTTTATCCTCATCTAAATAGAGGTTTTAATATGAGGGTTATCCTCATGACGTCAACTCTGGAAGCAGTGTTTTCGGAACAAGAATTCACCTCCAACTTTAGCGGACGGTAAAACGCGTACGTACAGATACGGCCAATCGGAAACGTGGCTAATCTTAGTTGTCAAGCAAACCATAGATGTTAAATGAGCAAACGGAGCTGCGACCACGACATGTTGTCTCAACCAAACAGGAAGCTAAATGGCAGAGTTTATTGGATTTCGAATTCGGAGATACCAAAAGACCAAAAAAAAATCCGGACAAGGGAAATAAATTTTATTATTAAATGCTAACAGTAAAGGTTGTGAGGAAAGCCTATGGTAATCCGAATACGTGCTGCTCTGGCATGTTCGACCACCACTGTTTGGGGCATTTAAATACTGGTTTAATAGCTTTTAATCATTTTTTTGGTGCTGAGAAAGGTCCTGGTGTTTTAACACCAGGTGACTTTCGAATACTTGCTACTTGGGCAGGTGCACTTGAAGTTGACCAGTTCTTGTTCATAAAAAAAAAAAAAATTATGGCTGAGAGGCATGATGATTCCAAATTGTTTAAATTACTGCATTGTTTTAACTTTAAATCTGATGTCAGAGTTGCGCGAATTTTCAAGCAAGAATTTAACATGCTTTAGCATGGTTTAGGAATGTTTTTTTCAAAGGTACGAGACCTGTTTGAGCTCCCCGTATGGGCTGGTAGTTGTTTTCAAAACTTGCGGGTATCAACCAAAACTTTTTGATAAAAGTTTCTGCGCACGCGTATTGTCATCAAATGTTTTCTTTGACACTCACGAAATTCCAGTGCAAATTGTTTCTCTAAAATTGTTTGATCGTGATTCCTCAGCCCTAATTTGTGACATTGTTATATGTTTGAATTCTTCTGAGAACTCTTGGAATAATTCAAGAGTATTGTTCAATTGTTGGTTTCAGAAGCAATAATAAAAATTTAGAATGTGCGTTTAAATATAGAATGTTTCTTTTTAAATCCTGCAAATTTCGGATGACCTTTGACCGTATTTCCAGCTGCAGGATGTAAACAAAGGTACCAACAGGTATGAATGAGAAAAGCCGTGTAATAAAAGGTCGATCACAAAGGTCGAAATTAGAGACATTTTGGTAAGTTGGGATATGGTCAGAGTAATCAAAATGTATGGGTACGTCAGTTGACATTTATGGTGGATCTGTGAGGTCTTTCTACTGTGTTGTTTTGAAGAAGATAGAATGCACGAAGGTTAAGCTTCTGGTACTAAAACGTACTGGCAGTGGTAAGTAAGCTGTGCGTGAGTTTAATACCTGTGTAGTAGAAGTAACCTCATAGATTACCGTGGTGTGCAGATGATGTACTTGTTTATAAGGATTTCATGTGAGTCTTATTGGTTCAGAAAGTCGCTTCATTATTTTTATTGTTTGTAGTGTGTCAGATTATTTCCCCCTGGAAATAATCTTCCGCCCGGTTGGGAGGAGTGTAATAAAGCTACTTTTGGCCCTTTATGTTAGAGGTATTTAAATTATTGTAGGCGTATTATATTTCTATATAATGTGTGGTATAAATGTGCTGGTTAACTAAATAATTCTTTAATATAAATGTAGACCTTAAAATTCAACATGATCAGATAATTAATACAAGTAGGCCTTAAATTTCAGCATAATCAACTACAATGATGTCCGCGCTGCCCTGGCACGATCATACGCCCTCTATATTATTGTGGGCGGAGTCAACCTGGCTAGAAGTTGCCGCGCTAAACCAATCAGCTAATTCTGAGGAGTTGCGCATGAGCAATGAGACAGACTTTTGGCGTCGCTTTTTAAAACAAGTAGCGTCATTCCGACAGCAGACTTGATTCGTGAGAGACATAGTTTTATTTAGCTCAATTATTTAGATTTACAGTTGATTTCTATTTCAACAGACAGAAGATCTGCAGGTGAGATGTAAAAGGTTAGAAAAGCCACTGCCATGCCGGCAGTGGCCCATGCCAAATCCGGTATTTGGTACTAAATTTTAGGCCTAATTAATGACTAAATCAAATCTGGACATGTAACTTTTTATGTATTGTAAGCGGCTCGCTGATGATATGGAGGCTGATAGGCCTCCTGCAGGTTCCTGATGGAGATGTGGTTATTACAATGGCTGTGCAAAGGTTGAGTCTTTGCTGTATAATATCTGGTATCTTCAGCCGTGCGACCCATTTATGAGAGCTTCTTTGCTCCAAGGTGTCAATGCACATTTAAGATGACTGATACTGCCGGATGAAGCAAAGGTTAACCAGGGTTTTAATATTTGGTTTAAGCTTAGCATAGACTGTTTGGCCTATGCAGTGTGCGTGCATCGGTTAAGCTTTAACCTCAGCCATTGTAGTGAACCATATCTCTGTCATAGAACCGAGCCATGTACTTTTAAGCTAAATAACATCCCCCTCATTATTATAAATCAAAATCTTCCTGTGTCAACATTTGAACATCTAAAATAATAAACAACCCGCATGAAGCATAAATGGAGTCTTGCCAAATTATCATTATGTCAATACTGTATGCACGCATGTCTAAGGCATGAAGAAGCCTAGGCATAAGCCGCGTGATATTTAATGCGTGTTTTCGAATAGGTATTTAATGCTTGAGGTCTGCTGGCCTGGTGCTCGTAATTTGGTGTTGAAAATAACACCCTCTATTTTTAAAGACTCCCTTTCTGTATCTTGCTAGGTTGCGTTAAACTTTAGGCCTAAATAACAGGTAGGCATTTGCTCTTTGTAAGCTTATGTATAAATGCCTTGTCATTTCTATCCCTCAGTACAACACGTAAATCCACACCAAAAATATTGTATTAACTTACGGCATTGACTACGACTTTGTGTAGACAGCTATTGCTGTTGATGGAATCCATTGATGGAAAGAAATAATAATATGAGAACTGTGAACATTCTACAACTTGTGTTTCGTCTGTTTTACTATTTAGGCCGTTCATTTACATGTCATTGTGACCCCAGCACGGGTCCGGCCCGTCCGTAAACATGGTCTAACGCCCTCATAATATTCTCATAATCCCCTCCCGGTTTTCCTGTTACACTATGAGCTAGCTATGCTTTGCCCTCACTCATATTCTACGAAAGTGCGACCCCTTCTGAACATCTAACCTAGCTGTAATTTTAGGTCATGTTAGAGAAATATATTTGCTAGAAGTTTGGAGAATAGTTTAAATATTGGCCTGTTATTTTTCACACAGTGATGTTAACTAGGCAAATGCAATATACTTCTAACGACGCTATTTGTAGAGGTCACGCGTCAATGGTGAGAGCACTGTGTATTGTGTATAGGAAAACGGACAGTAACTGCAGTATGATGATTGTCTTAACATATAGGCCTAATGCGAAAGCGCAGCAAGCAGGAAATTTCATATTTAGGCATAAACGTGTTTGTAACGTTTCTATAATGCCTTTTTAGGGTGAAATAGAAACGGTGCACAAAAATATCTGTGCCAAAAATCGCTTGACCCCCTTTCGACCTGCCAAAAGTGCTTGCCCCTCCCCTTTTGGCCTGCCAAAAATCTTTGCCCCCCCTATAATTCACCACCGGGTACACATAATTATTGCACCACCGTCCCTAATCTCCCTGTTTTTAGGTAGGCCTAATATATTTTGATGTTGCAAGCAACTTCAAATTTCTCAAATCTTGCAGTGGATATTATTAATGCACGTTGCTGGAACTCAACTTTGGAGGTGACACGTATGTAGGGCTGTTAAGACCCCCCTTTTCAGCATCGCTGTCACCCAAAGACCCCATCATACGAACACATGCTCATGTCATGTCACCCGAAGACCCCCTCCATTTGATCTGTCACCCAAAGACCCTTAGCTACCCTTACAAGTTCAATTTGAACAGCAACTTTCATTTATCACTGATTTTGTTACTTATTTTGAAAAAAAAAACCAAGAAATTTGAAGCCATTTAGAACTAGAAATTCGATTTTCGAGGTTTCTGTGGTGCTTTTTCGGTTCTCACCCAAGAGATTCCATTTAAAAAGGTCATGCTCTCAACCAATGACCCCATATTTTTTACATTTTGCTCTCACCGAATGCCCCTTAGTGTGAAAGTGCCAGCCCTACACCTATATCCATTTCAAATTAAAGTGCCTGCCCCCCCCGGGGGTCACAAGTGTGCCGACGCATGGAGTGACGAGCCGAATTTGCTTTGGCCGAGTTATATATGGGGCGAGTTGGAAACAATTTAAAACACACCGTGCACTACATGTTCTGATTCTGGGATTCTGCCGTGCACTTTTTGAAACAAACTCGGAAGGTTTCCGAATTCTGCTTCAGTCCGTGTGACTACAGCGAAATCTGTAAAATGGGATATGAAGGGAAACGTGTGATTGACATCTTGCTTAATGTACCAAATATTATAGGTAAGATGCGTGTATACCATTTGTTAATGTTTGATTTTTTTGCCTGTAGCTGTACACAGCACGCAGCGTAAACACTAGACGTTCGCTTTTCGTACCGGGTATCTCCATGTATCTCTTTCCTTGTTGGAAAGGTATAACGTTGAGGAGATAGGAACATGTACCGTCATCCGGGACCTACTCTGCCATGTTTGGCTGAGTAATG
Organism: Amphiura filiformis; assembly: GCF_039555335.1. Lineage (NCBI taxonomy): Eukaryota > Metazoa > Echinodermata > Ophiuroidea > Amphilepidida > Amphiuridae > Amphiura > Amphiura filiformis. The sequence goes on along the minus strand of NC_092645.1, from coordinate 61,691,612 downwards.
CTGGTTTAATTTCTACCGCTTGCCGCTGAGCGGCGTGACGCTTCATCACTGCGCTTGCACTTGTCTGCAAGCGGAGCGGCACACCGCTGAGCGGCAGCGGCGTGACTCTGAAAGCCACTCTTGCCGCTCAGCACCGCTCCAAAATCGTATTTTGTTCTCCTACGTCAGAGCGGCACCGCTCCGAGTTGACTTGAATTCAACTCCCAGCGGTGCTGCCGCTGCGGCAAAGCGGTGGGGTGATCGATATATCGGCTTGCCGCTGGTCACCGCTAGCGTTTTTGGTGCGATTGCGCAGTGAAGTAAAATCACCTTCAGAGCGGCAAAGCGGCAAGCGGCAGGAAAGTATGAAACCAGCTTTACGGTACATGAACACGGTCTTTTGTGCCTATGTAAATTAGTCATTGTGTAAAGCTGTGTTTATACCCATGGGTTGCTCATCATCAGACTGAATCCTTGACCGACAGAGGGTGTCAATATACTATAGGCCTACGTGTCGCTTTTGAAAAACAGCGATTCATGCGCATGCTCAGCAGGCAAATACGACGGCCATTTAGTACATGAGTACACTGATCATGCGTGCGATTCAGATTTCTGCAAAAGCGATTGAGTATGCGTCTTTAGAAATGACTGGCGATTGTGTGTTCTCAAGTGGGTTTTATCATGTTAATTAGTGACCTGACACACATTTGTATTGGTTCGATCAAGCATTGATTTTTTGTACTGGATCGTCCAAGCATCTCCAACAAATTTTTCAATGTAAGTGCCTCTGGCCCTAGTGGAAGTAAAAACGGATACTATGGCCAGAGTTCTAGGGCTAGTAAACACGGAAGTGGGGTTCTGATTTTTTTAGTGATGATGCCCTGGCCTAAGGGACCATTTTCACAAACACTTGTAGGGGGGGGGGGGGGCCTGATGCAAAAAGGGGGCCCTGAAAATTTTTGACCCACTTAAGGGGGGGCCTGAAAAAATTACTACAATTTTCCTGGGAAAATTGAGTTTAATTTATATGCTTTTCTATGGGGTTGACCGATAATTTTCATGTCGAAAAAGGGGGGCCCTGAAATTTTCGAGGTGTGTAAAGGGGGGGCCCGAAAAATGTTTGCTGTAAAAAAATTTTGCATCAGGCCCCCCCTTACAAGTGTTTGTGAACGGTCCCTAAAGGCTCTGGCCAATAGTATCCGTTTTTACTTCTACTATAGGGTCAGAGGCATTTACATTGACAAATTTGTTGAGCATGCTTGAACGATCTAGTATTATTTATAAAAAAATGAAAGCATTTCAATGCTTGATCGAACCAATTATCATGATTAAATACAAATGTGTGTCAGATCACTACTAGTAATATTACAGTTACACATAAAACATGATAAAACCCACTTGAGAACACACAAAGTCACAATCACCAGTCATTTCTAAAGATGCATTTATACTCAATCGCTTTTGCAGAAAACTGAATTGCACACATGATCAGTGTACTAATTCGCTGTCATGTTTGCATGCTGAGCATGCGCATGATTCACTGTTTTTCAAAAGTGACACGTAGGCCGATATCAGTGTCCGAAATAAGGAAAATATGGAGGTTATCCTGAGGATAACTAAAGCATAAATTCTGCTTGTCCTCAATACATTTTGGTTGCCCCCAAAATGTGTCATACTTTTGGAGTAAAATATAGTGGTTGTCCAGGGGATAAGTACCTGGATCAAAATATGGTTGTCCCCAGTGATTTTTGGACAAGAGGATAAGTGCTTATTTCGAACACTGGCCGATATTGACACCCTCTGTCGGTTAACGTTCTCTAAAATTACACACATAACTTGTGCAGTTGTAAACGACAATGATTCAGTCTGATGATGAGTAACCCATGGGTATAAACACAGCTTTACACAATGACTAATTTACATGGGCACAAACCGTGACCGTGTTCAATGTACCGTTACTCAGCCAAACATGGCAGAGTAGGTCCCGGATGTTCCTATCTCCACAAGCGTTATACCTTTTCAACAAGGAAAGAGATACTGAAAAGTTTAACGTCTAGTTCTGATTGGGGTAAATACTGTATGTAAATGTATTACTGTGCTAAAGAGGTTAGTTTTAGGGTTAGGATTAGGGTTAGGGTTGTATTAAAAACCTGACCCCTTTAAGTGCAGGTTGTGCGCCATAATGCGTTACATGTTTATAATTCAACAATTTACATATTTTTGTACTTAAAACTGATCTACATGTAATTCATAAACTGTTTATCAAAACCTTATATGTGACCATCCACCACGAAGTGGTAGTAAAGTTGGCTCTGGGTCATTTTCTGTTTATTGCAGATTTTGGAAGAATGCACTTTCAGCTTTAAAATGACACCTCAACCAGCTTCATGGGACATCTGGAAGTGAAGTTATGTTTCATCAAAGGTCAAATTCCTAGTATATTTTACATAGAAATCCATATATTGTTTTTTATTGTATCTCAAAATGGAGAATGCCGACTTTACGACCAGTTTGTGGTGGATGGGCACATATATCACTGTATAGCTTAGAGTACCAGGAATACACACGTATAAACAATTGGTCAATATACAGGATGCCACAAATGTCATATGGGTAAAGTAAAAATAATGGCACCGTTAGATTGTTGATGTCTGCTGTGCAATTTTGATCCGAATTTGGAGCCATACAAGTTTACGTGGTAAACTATGGTAAGGGGTGTTGCAATAATTATGTGTACCCCTGGGGTGGTGAATTCTCAAAATGGTCTGCCAAAATTGCTTGTCCACCCCCCTTTGGCCATGACAAAAATCTTTGCCCTCCCCTTTCGACGTGCCACCCCCTTTTGGCGTGCCAAAAATCTTGCCCCCCCCTTACACATGCAAGATTTTGGGAACCTGAATTTAAAACCTTAAATTGTCTTATCATATAATGCGAGCACAGCGAGCAGGAAATTTTGCATATTTAAACGTGTTTGTAACGTTTTTCTATGCCGTTTTTCTATGCCAATTTTCTTCCCCATATGGTCAGGAGTGTTACATGTTAGCGTGACAAAAAAGAGGTTTATATTTTAATCATGCACTGTAAAAAATATACAAGTTAAAAAGTTTTGCATGGGTTTTCATGGCATTTTGTGAAGTGTCTGCTATTATTAAACTGTACCAAATTCTTTCATATTACTCGCTTAATAGTCTACTTATGAACATGTGAAGACTACATGGTGCGAAAAATAAAATATGTTCCAAAAATCACTTGTCGCCAGATTGTGTAGCATTGTAGGTAATGATGACAGTATTAATCTATTTCAGTCTGTTTTTAGTAAAAACAACATTTGGGCCAAACTTGGAAAAAAATAAACCTTGCATGATATCAAAACCGTTTTCTTTTTAGAGCAGGTTGAGAAGAGAAATCCTGTCTCGTCAGGAGTGTTACATCAGAATTCAACTTAATTTTTTTCATACACCAAGGTGGCAATATTCATACATTACTTTTTATTTTATTAGTGCATTGCGATAGGAACTCAAAAACAAGAAAAATATTTGCCATTGCTTGAACATGTTTGCTACAGCTATCTAAATAGGCAATGTCAGGAGTGTTACACAGAATTAATTAATTGGCAACAATTCAAATTTCTGAAGAAATTACCAGTGTGTTGGTGTTCTTTTAGCCTGAAAATATATTCCTGAAGCCAAACTTCTGCAATCATGATGTAAAGACTAAAAGACCTTCATATTCAAGAAATATATGTTCATAAAAACATAGTTTTCATAGCTCAACCAAAATGTTACACTCCTGACAATCAAATGTAAGTAATACATGTATAAGCTCAACAATAAAATTGAACTAATGTAATTCAATTTTTTGCCCCTTTTTGAGATAGCCATATAGTGTCACCAAAAAATTACAAAAACTACTTAAGAAAATGTAATTTGCAAATTTATATATTTGAGGCCATACAATTACTGTAGCAAAGTGTCAGGAGTGTTACAAACACATGCAAGCTGGGCTCCAAAAATAAAATTGACCATAAATCACCTAAATTTTGTGACTTTTTTTTAGAGGGCCGTAGATGTTGTTAACAAAAAATTACAAAGACTGTTTTAGAAAATGTAGTTTATAATAAATTATTTGAGGCCATACAGGTACTATCCAGTGTCAGGAGTGTTACACAATAGCACTACTTTGATGGATCCTTTAATACTTCAATTTGAAGAACAATGTGATGCTAAAAACTGTGTTTTTGCACATCATATTGCATTATATACAAACTTAAACAGAAAATTATTTAGGATGTTTCTTTTGACAAATTCGATGTTTTAAGGTTACACGAAGAAACGTATAAAAAGCGTATAAAAGGCGTATAAAGTTGTTCTCTAAAACCGCGTTTTCTCAGCAATCAAATATCGCAGTGAGTCATATGTTGGTGCATGGATGTATCTTAATATTATTTTTGTGTATTTATACAAATTTTTAGAATCCGTTTGAAAATCCTTTGTTTAAATCATTTTTACGCACCATGTTCACAAGATCAAAAACACGTTCCATGCAGTTTTTTCAAATATTCGCTCCGTATAAAATCACGCCGAGTGATTGTTTTCTCCTTATTTGTATTGTACTACAAATCGACCAAAGAAATAATGTTGCCATGGGGAAGAACCAAATACAGTACCGATTAAATTTTATTAGCCCGTTTTTGGGAACAATTTTCAAGAATCTTGTACCACAAAACACTGTTATGTTACCTTATCGATATCTGGATTGTGGAACGTTAATTTTGATTTCTAACTGCCTACATTATTTCTCAAAAGTATGTCGATTCCTTTACCATTTGAATTTCACTCCAAATTTAAGCTACTTTTGCAAAAGCGAGGTTTTTCGCCATCGATACCTCCGACATTTACAGCGGTGATGAGATTGTTTATCATAAGAGCCTGGTATGCACTATTCCATAATAGTCAGTTTGAGATCAAACGATTTCACAGGTCACTCAGTAGCTCAATCGGTTAGCGCGCTGGACTCACGTTCGACTATATAATACTATAGTTTTGAGCTGGAAAACTTTGGTACGTGTTCGAGTCCCTATGTGGTCCATTCCATCTATTTTATTTTATCTTCCCCTCTCCGTTTTCTGGCTGGTGTATTCTTTTCCGACTGCAGCGATTGATTGTTTTTGCCCGCTTTTTTTTTTTTTCATTATGTAATTCAGGAATTTTTAGGCTATACTAGTCTAATAGGCTGCCTATGAATATATTTTTACAAATTAGATTAACAAAATATTGGTTGTTGGTTTTGTTACTGTTGTTGTAGTTATTGTTGTAGGCCTATATATTGCATAATCAGGGTATAAATAGGCATACTAGGCCTATTATGGCCTATAGAAGCATTGATTTATTTCACGACAGATATCATCCAGGATAATTTTAAAAATTGAAAATTTAGAAAATCCAAAGGAAAATTGCGAAAACAGCTGCCCACAATCACCCCCCCATCAGCCCATATGGTCCTATCTTGGTCGCCCCTTCCCTATCCTTGCAACACACGAGCCACGGTTTGTCCGTGGCCCTAGTTCAGATTGATACACTATTGTACGCGTGAGTTCATTCTTTTCTGCATGGCTGTTTCCATTATTAACTTACGCCCTCTGGAATCAAGCCTTGAAAATCAATTGCATTTAACCTTTAGGGGGTACTACACCCCTGTGGTAAATTTGTGACTATTTTTTGTATTTTTCTCAAAAAATAATAACACACTGGTCAGTGGTCACAAAGTTATGTATATTATTGGGGCAAGGAATCCAATTACTGCACTGAAATTTCAGTGACTCAAGACAAGCGGTTCAGTATATATGATCGGAAATGAGGTACATACTAGCTGTACCTTATTTCTTATCATACAATGTAAATAACGAACCGCTTGTCTTGGGTCACTGAAATTCCAGTGTAGTAATTGGATTCCTTGCCCCTATAATATACATAACTTTTGTTACCACTGTGTTATTAGTTTGATTTTGTTACATTGTTAATCACACACAGACACAAGCTGTTTTCTAAAGATTGATAGGTTAATGAACGCGTATTACTTGTTGGGAGATAAATTAGACAAAATAATGCACAGCGCTGATGTTGATGCGTCTAATGCACGAGCCTCGAAGGGGAGTGCATTAGACGCATCAACATCAGCGCAATCTGCATTATTTTGTCTAATAAATAACACATAACACATGATTTTTGCTGTTTTTATAACAAAATTATCACTAAAAATATTGGAAAACTGAACCAAACACAAATGCATCAACCCGACCAAAAATGAATCAAGCCTACGCAACGCGAACACATGTGCAAGCACTGTACATAGTACGCGGAGTGCACAATATACACAATCAATGCATGGTTTGGATTTTTCTAACGATTGCTCTGATTGGTTCGCGCTATCTAAGAGTGTATGAAAGCGCATTCATGAGATGCTAATTTCTATTGTATTGTATTTCAATCTAATAATTTTTTAAATACCGTACTGTAGGAGAAGGGGTGAGTTTAAGGGTCAATTTTCATATCACCGTACATTGCTTTCATTGACGTTATTGTCACGAAGGAACAAATATGACCATGATGTTTCTCTTAAAATCGTTATACAGGATATGTGCGAGTGTCTCTCTACATCTGGGGTATATGGCAGGCTCATTACGATGGCTATGTTATAGCAGCAAGCATGTATTTTCTCAATTGTGTACTGGATGCAGCCGATGGATTTGCAGCACGCGGATTGGATCAGTGTAAGACCAATTTATAAATAATCTCTGTCCTAATAATGGGCTGTTCCATTTAAAATCCACACTACCCCTGTGGAAGATTTAGCTAAAGCCATCCACAGAGGGAGTATGAGTTTTGAATAAAATAGACAATAGGTAGCTTCCATTTGAAATACTCACTCCAGTTGTGGAAGATAAAGTTAAATCCATAATACAGGGGGAGTGTGGGTTTCAAAATGATCAAGTCTGACCAATTACATTTGAAAAACATACTCCCTCTGCGGGAGATATTTCCAAAATCTTCCACAGGGGTAGTGTGGATTTTAAATGGAATTGCCCAATATAAACTGAGCTCAAAAAGAAACTTATAATTTTTCATGACTTGTGAATCACAACGTCATATCTTAAAATCCTGTCAATCAAAATGAACCAAAATTACACACAGAGTACTTCAATACTCTACTCTAAATACATGTCAGTAACCAATCAGTTGTCTAACTGACACAACAGCAAAAAGCACTGGCATGGAACAGTTTCCTGGACCACATTCACAGCCCAATAACTAGCACCCAGCATAAGAAATCTGTGAGAACTTACAATCATTGCACAGGTGATGAGTCCACTCCTGGACCACTTTTACAGCCCAATATTTGGCACCCAGAAAAATATATCTGTGAGAATGCATAGAAGATCCTGGCACAGATGATGAAACGGTGCTGCTTTCTGCTTTTCACGCAATTTCGTCAAGAAACACGTCTTTTTCAACACTATTCCACTTACCCTTTTGGACTCATCACCTGTGCAATGATTGTAAGTTCTCACAGATTTCTTATGCTGGGTGCTAGTTATTGGGCTGTGAATGTGGTCCAGGAAACTGTTCCATGCCAGTGCATTTTGCTGTTGTGTCAGTTGGATAAATGCTTGGTTACTGACCTGTGGGCTGTGTTTAGAGTAGAGTATTGGAGTAAACCTGTGTGTAATTTTTGTTCATTTTGATGGACAGGATTTTAAGGTATGACCTTGTAAAAAATTTTAAGTTTCTTTTTGAGCTCAGTTTAGTAAAAGGATATATCTTGACTAACATACTTACCGTACTTCTTTTTGCCGTAGCTTTGGTCAAGCTTTTCAATGTCATTTAACTTGTAAACACAAAGAAGAAGAAATTTTGCCAATGGTAATAGACTGAAACAACTTTTTTGTGGTACAATGTAGATGAATATTTTAAACAGTTCTCTCAACAACATAGTGACTTACTTTAATATTTCATCACCACATCCATGGGACTTCATCAGAATTGTGGCAGGAATGGTAAAGCTAATCATGTGACTCACAGGAAAACCCAGAGTCACATGACTTTGTATACATCCTTTTTCTGTGTGTGTCAAATAGAAAAGTTTACCTTAGTGATTAGTCATGGAAAAATGAATTAAATTGTTAATGATGCAACTAAATACAACCGTTTACCAGATCAGGTCTTCCATTGTTTCAAATGCTACTAGTACAAAATGCTTACACCAGTGTTGACCAAATTTTGCCACAACAAGAATGACTTTGATTGCACATCTATGACATGATTAAAAAACAAGAGTTCCTGTCTTTTATTCTCATTCTTATCTTTTAATGAATAAATTATACATACATACAGTAAGCCAAAAAATTAAGGTACCAGTTATGTTCACCCCTTGTATATCCTAAACAAAGACAGATATGTCATAATTGGAACCAGCAGCTAATAGCTGCATCTTTTAGCTCGAATTTAAGACATCATTCGTTGAAATTGTTCAAGAAATAAAGACATGGCGATCCCAAAACCCATGGAAGATACCAATGTAAAAGTTGCAGTTTCCTTCATTGCATGCCCTATTGATTTGTACACAAAGTGTTTGTGAACAAGAGAACTAGCGCCGCGCTTCCATTGATTAGCACGTTAAAACTAGCGTCGTGCTTTCACTGATTAGAACACAAAAGTGCAACTTTTGATTTCGTCTCTTCATTAGGTTTTAGATCACCGTTTCTTTAATTCTCAACCAATTTCAACAAATGAGGTCTTAAATCTGAGCTAAATAGTACGGGTATGAGATACTTGCTTTAATTTTGACACATTTTTCTTTATTTAGGATATACAGGGGTGAACACAACTGGTACCTTAATTTTTTGGCTTACTGTATACCACATACAGGTTCTAAATTTGGTGCTATATTTGACGTAATCTTGGATGTGGTTCAGATGACAATGTGGAAGTCAGTTCTGTGTAACCTTTACCCTGAGTATTCATTCTTCATCATGTTCCATGCTGGACTCACCATCTTTGGAGAATGGATTCATCGACACAGGTATGTCAGCCTTCTGATGACAAGTCTTTATGAATATTCATTCATCATCGATTCATGTTTCATATTGAACTTGCCATCTTTGGGGAATGGATTCATTGATACAGGACAGGTATGTCAGCCTTTTGGTTGTGAAACATGTATGCCATCTTTATGAATATTTATGGGCTGGAATCATCATATGTGGGAATAGATACTTCAACACAAGTATGTCAGTCTTTTGATGTGTAGGTGTAGTGTGCATCTTTATTCCAAACATTCATTATTTATGTTCCTTGCTGGAGCCATCTTCAGGGAATGGACAGACTCACCATTGCCATGTTTCAGTGGTCACGATAAGTATTGGTTGGTCAATATCACCCTTATATAAAAACTTAACTCGAACATAGGGTCACTTCCGGTTCCCTGATTATTTTTGCTCATAGTATTGAGGATATCAATGGCATTAATGTTTAATCCAACTGAAGACTTTAACCACTCATCCCCAAGGTAAAGAAAGGATTTAAATCATTATAGCTGATCCAAAGTCTTCCATGTCAAATTAATACTAAATCAACTTCATCATGATGCTAACTGTTACATATCTTCATTATTACAGTTGTGAAGTACGGAGTAGCCACACCCATTTTATGAGTGACAGCAGTAATCCAATACTGAGATACTACTATGCAGTAAGTTTATGTTTTATACAATAAGAATCTTTAGCGCAGCGGTAGTTCCCTCGCTTTGCACCACTGAGGTCCCGGGTTCAAGCCCCGGCGCGGCCCAGGGACTCATGTGCACTTGGTTTATCCCGATTCCATGCTCACTCGCAGGTTTTCTCCGGGATCTCCGGTTTCCTCCTGTATCGCAAAAAATCGGGTGATTAGTTGTTTGGTTATCAAAACTTCCTTAACCCAATGGAATTTGGGGAGCTGCACAGATAATTGGTGAATGTTACAATCTAACAGCGGATAGGTGTGTGCCGTTCGGCTGCAACTGGCCTAGTTGATGCGACCTGATTGTGATGATTCACCATTGCAGCGAAATTGCAGCGCTTTGAGTCCTCTAAGATCTGGAGAAAGGCGCTTTATAAATCCACAATTTATTTATTAATTTATTTATTTAACACAGCGTGAAAATCTGTGAATGAAGTCCGCATTCTCATCACTCAACCATGACGACACGGGGTTAATACCAGATGCGTACTGAATGCAGCGGATGCATGCAAATTTTATGCGTAGTCTAAAATGTAAAATACACACCATGTTCATTCATGTGAAATTCTTCTAGTAATCAAGAACAATTGAGTTGAGGATTTCCCTCTTCTGGATTCTCAGCCAAGTAGGGAAAACGAAAATCCATTTTCCAGACAAGGAACCTCTGGAATTAAAGAAAAACAGCCAAAATCCGGAGAAACTTGGGGAGTTTGAGTAACCCAAGAGGGCAGTTGTGTCATTCTTGCATACATTGGTCTTGTATACAATGTACAAATGTATGACTCCAAACTGTACTACAACCACCCTGCTATAATCTGAGTTTGTATTTCAAACTGTTGGAAAGAGATCTCCATTCTTCATCTTTAGGTGGTCATGTGAAACAGCTCACACCTTGACACACCCTATGTAAAGTGGAATATTTCTCATGGAATTTTGGAAATTTGTCAGGGAAACTGTGTATGTTCCATTTTTTTTAAACTCCTGTCACTAAAAATGGACCAAATTGCCAATATCAAAAAGTTAGGCATTTTAGACCTTAAGTTATATAGCTATGCAGATTTATTTTTCTTCTATGAACAAATATACCAAAATACTAGGTGATCTTAAAATTAAGCTGGGCAAAATGTAGCTAATGAGATTAATAAAAAGATCAAATACCGTATTTTGTCAAATAAACGCCCGGGGCCGTTACATTTTCCCAACGGGGGGCGTTTATTCAAGGTCAATTTTAGAACGATAATTCATGTTAAAATCATTAGGTAAACTTAAAACTCACACTAAAATGACAAACTATGAACTAGAAACACTGACTTCTGGTTCACTTCCGGGTTTCCAATCCAGATTTTCGCCAAAAAGTGACGCTATTATCGACCATATGGGCAACTTGGTAAGCTTACTACATAAGATAGCATGGAAATATCAGCATTTTTGAAACATCTTGGTTGAAAAAAGTGGTGGGGGCGTTTATTTGAGGGGGGGCAACTATTTGACGAAATACGGTAAGTCTTGATCACCATATATCGAAACGTGTCCTACGATAGCTTTCTATAGTTTCTCAAAAATAGAGAAACACAAGTGTCTTTTTTTTCATGTGGAATAAATGGCATTTTGGTTGGAATTTCTTCACAACCACCCATATTGCAAACCTCTATACACATTTTTTGCATCTAGCAAAAGCATAGCTTCTACCTAACACTTAGCTGCATATGAAGGTAAAATTATACAGCTATACCAAAATTATAGGCCTACTGATATCTGAACATTGCGTAACTCTAACACCCCCCTCACCAGGTAGTAATGTTTAAAAAACTTGAACTTGAAACAACTACCCTTTTTCTTAAGTGTATAGGTGGTGTGGGGTGTATCTGTTTTTTTTCATCATGGATGCTATACAAGTTGAAATATACATGACCCCTCACCCTAATGTTTGTTTGGCTTATTGTAATTGGTGAAACAAATGTCTTGATATAGAATGGCATGCACACAGTTGGACGCGCATTGCATAATGTAAGTTTATGCGAGCGTAAGTTTTGATTTTATTGATGCAGTAACAAAAACCAAATAATATTTGCCAAATATAAGCCGAAAATAAGGTTTCCAACCATCACCTCTACACACTATGGTGTTAACTGTTCCTTGTGTAATTTATATGCAAATTACTTAAGTTGCCAGGAGATTATTTTAAATACCTGTTCTCTAATCTGCTACCTAATAATTCCTACAACATCTTTTTGTGATTAATCATAGACCCGGCTGGGACATGACTTCATGGTTTGGAGTTACTGGTGCTTCTGGTTGATGCTGTATATAACAAAGTACACCTATGGACCAATTGGTAGGTAATGCAGATTATAATCTAATTAGACAATAATAACTGCGCACCATCTATTTTGAGGTCATTGTGTGAAATCGGAGGGTTTTGTTTTGGGCCAAGGTATTTTTCCGACCGCTCCCGAGGAAAAATTCCCAAATGAGAACCATAGTTTGCATATTGTTAAGCAGCATTGTTGTGGTAAATAATGGCTTGTTGATGGTACAACTCATTGTTGTTGCTTATGTCAAACTTGTCAAAGTAATTGTGATTGTATCACACAAGTAAATGAAAAACATGTGGTTGTGGACTTAACATGGTTTGATTTATGATTAGAAATATCCAGATGGCTCATGAAAGAGGCATTCCATGACTCAACTGGATGAAGATTATGCAGTGCTCAAGATTAATATTGTGATTACTATAAAATTATGTGCTTGACTTGACCAGCAAATGGAGAGATGATTTACTTCACCTAGATTTGAATCAGGGGCCTAAGGGTCTCAACAATTAGGGGGGAAAAGTTTGTTGCAGAAGAAAATTATGGAAAAAAACGTATGCAGTATGAACATTATTTTAATTGAAAAGGCTATGCGAAATGTGCTAAAAATTATCGCATTTTTTTTCCTTTTTTCTTTTCCTGTTTGAGCCAGTTTGATGGCTAAAAATGGAAAAGATCCTCCAAAACTGCAAAATGCACAAAAAAATGCAAATTTTAATAACTACAGATGTGTGGTCTTCTGAGAGAAACTTTTATTGGCCTCATTTTGGTTTTCGAGAAAAATTTCACTGAGTCATTGGCTTTTATACTACATCTGAGGAATGTTTTGATCATATTATGAGCACTTCAAAATTGCTCTTCACCTATTATGTATTTTGTCCTCTTCTGTGTCTCTTTCAGTTCCTGGTATAGATGTTGGCATTTGGCAGCTCTTACTGTGGTTATCCATCCCATGCGCCATCAACAGATTTGTCATCCTTCTTGCTAAAATCTACACATCAATCAATGTGATGTGCGCCATTGACCTCGAGGTCAAGAACACTTACAATTTGCGCAGCAAGAAGTCACATTAGTGGAGACGATGTTGGTATTTGGCAGCTCATACATCATCTGTCCATCTCATGCACTTCTAACACATCCATTAACATGATTGGCACTGTTGACCTTATGGCCAAAAACGCTGACAATTTACTCAGCAATAATGCACATTAGGAGAGGTGCCACTTTCCAGGTTGTTTAGTTTATTTATTCCTCTCCACTTATTATTTACATTGGTGTAGAGCAGGTTTTGAAATAAAGCGGGCCCTCCGAAGCCTGCAAAATTCACTGCGGTCCTGTCGATAACACTGCACTCAGGCACACAGGGTCCATGAAATGTCACCAAAGAAAAGTAAGACAGACTAACTCAATGCTTACTTTGACATTCATGGCATTACCTATGGTTGATTTGCCAGTCTGAAAGCATCAGAAATGTGGCCAGAGTAACATTGAAATTTTACAATATGAGTTTGGGTCCATGAAACCCAAGGCCCAGTTGGCCCTTGAAGATTTGCCTTTATTTCTAGCACTGCTCTAAGGAGACTGTACAGTTTTGAGACAATGTTTCAATGAAGCTATGCATCTTTGCCTTCTCAAGTTAAATTGCATTGTGTGTAAATAAATAACAAAACCTATCTTGCCATTTGACTTGGGAGGTGATTGATATTACTCTGATACCAAAGAACAAATGTGTGCTGATTTAATCCACTCAGGATAATGTTGGCAAATATAAATGAGATATAGCCAGAAATAGCTTAGGGTTATAGTTAGTCACAGTTAGGCTATGAATAGTGAGGTGATGGTAATGAAGAAAGCAGATATTGTGTTTAACCCCCTGAGCACTACCTGCCGATCTAACATTGCCTCTGATTCCTCACTTTAATCACCAATCAGAATGGGGCTTTGCAAATAGTTCACCCCAATTTTTTATGTGGTGAAATTATTTCAGCAATGTTGCTGATTGGTCCAATTGATAATGAAAACTTGTTTTTGACCAATAGGCAGGTAGTTCTCATGGGGTTAACTGTGAGGGGTAGATTGTATGGGGATGCGTGTGTCATCATTAGCTTGAATTTTTCACGCTAGTGACGTCACCCGTTGGTTTTGGTTGTAAGATTCTGTCAATTTCCTGTGGTGTGTGATCCAAAGTTGAATACAGACATGTATGTTTCCTCCGTGTTTGTTTGTTTGTTTGTTTAAATGGTCGCTCCATGTGGAGACACGTTTTGGTCCTGATGTGTGTTTTTGGATGACAGATCACACACCCTGGGATGCTCGTAATGCAACACTGAAATTGTCAGAATATTACACACAAAACACATAGGAACAAACTTTGAACCTGAAGTGAACGTATTACCCACAATACTCCTGAAAAGACCCAACACTCCGAAGGCAGGTAAGGATTGCAGTGCAATTCTTGCAGAGCCTGTATCAGTACTATTTGTATTTCTTTTCTACGCAAATTTAATGCTGCATTTGTGTACTTCTCAGGGGTTACATGTAAGATTTGAAGGAAGCATGGTTTGTGAACGTTGTTCTAAAATGCACAAGTCTGAATTTTGATAAATTTTTGGTTGTTTATTGGTTTGGAATATCCTGTAAAGGGTTTCTCCTTGTATCTGTAGCAAATAAGGCCAAAAAAAAAAAGATTGTTGGTTATCCTTCGCAACTTTGCTACCATATTATTTGTAATAAACACCCCGGTGGGGTTGCATTTTTCCAGAAGGGGGAGGACAGGTGTTTATTAGATTGAATTTTCAGTGAAAAAAGCTTCAAAATCGGCAGCGAACTTCAAGACTCACTCGCTTCCGGGTTCAAATTCAAGATGCGGCACCCACGGAACCACATGATATGTTCGCGGTAAATACAACAAAATTACATGGATAAGTGCATCATCAAACATGCAATTTAGGGATTATCACTGACATAACTGATGCAAGTTTTAAGCTTACTCACATTAATTCGTTTTGCAAAAATATCATCAAATTTGAATTTCATTCTGGTATACCAGAACGAAGTTACAACACATTGTCTATGGAGCTGTGTAATACACATAATCATGCATAACTTGCAAATGCAAAATCGGAATCAACTGAAATTTTGAGAGTAAGCTTTTTTTGTGGATATCTACTGCAAAATGTCATAAAAAGAGGATGATAGGATCACAAAATCCTCCTTTAAATAGTCTTGGTAACACACTGGAAATTCTACAGTAGTTATATTTCTTGCTTAATGAAAGCCAGTTTGAACTCAGTGTTTAGATATAGTCTGTTATGAGCTTTATTTTCATATGAATGCCTGAATAAGTATTTCAAAAGAATAAGTGTGCTCAAGATGAGATATAGGGCTACCAAGAAGTAAGCCCCCCAAGACATTTTGGTATAATCCAAAAACCAATCAATCATTTCTCTTGGTTTAAAGTTTGGAACACAGACTGATTAATAAGTTATGTATCAAGTGAACAGGTTTTTGTTACCACCTTGTGAAATTATCGGCCAAAAAATTAGATTTTTTTAATGCGTTTTATGCATCCATTTGTATTTAACAACTGTTTCACTTTAATTTAATCCAAAAAAAAACAAAATTCAATAACTTAAGTTTAAGTCTTTGTTCCAAACTTTAAAACAACAAAAGTAATCGATGGTTTTGGATTATACCAAAATGTCGCTGAGTTGGCACTTCGTGGGAACCACGTTTCTGCTAAACTGAAAGCCATTGTATATTGTCTTTATTTATTTTTATTTTCATATGAGTGTTTTAATATTATGTATTTTTCAAGGAATAAGTTAACTAACTCAGGATGAGATATATTTTTGCCAAACTGAAAGCCAGTTTGAACTAATCGTGTATAATATCTTTCATAATATTTTTATAATTATAAGTGCCAATAATTTTACAAGGTATG
Organism: Amphiura filiformis; assembly: GCF_039555335.1. Taxonomy (NCBI): domain Eukaryota; kingdom Metazoa; phylum Echinodermata; class Ophiuroidea; order Amphilepidida; family Amphiuridae; genus Amphiura; species Amphiura filiformis. The sequence goes on along the minus strand of NC_092645.1, from coordinate 61,675,605 downwards.
CGTCAGAATTAATGTGAAATATATTTGTACCAAACTGAAAGCCAGTTTGTGCTAATTATATCATACTCATTACTGTCATTCATAATGTTTATTTTCATGTGAGTGCCTTAATAAAATATATTTTTCACAAGGAATGAGTTAACCTGTTTACTAAACATGTACCCATATTTTTGCAATTGTAATTTTGTATCTCATTTTGTTGTTTGTTTTGGCACCAGAACCAAATTGGTTTGATCTTTGGATCAACCGTCAATGCTGCTTTGATGCTTGTTATTAATGAACTATCAACTAATTAATCTGAATTACTGGTAATTTGTATTGGTCAATATGATTAAATGCACAGATTCATATGTGCAATCAACAATAGTCAATTAATGGATTTCATAAATAATAAAGATCGACCAAGCATCAATGGTCGATCAAAGGGTGAAACTAATTTGGTTCTACTGCCTGGGTATTTCGAAGATGCCACTTTTCAGGTTTTAACCTGAATTCAGTTTTTTGTGAGTCCAAATTCCCATATTTTTTATTTATTTTCAACCCATTTTGGCTGTTTGGCCTGCAATCACATGCTTTTTCAGGTTTTCTCACCAGTTTCAGGCTTTTTGGGTAAAACTGAGTGGCATCTCTGCACGTTTTAGTTTGGCTGGTGGAAGCTCTTGCCCAATATTGTCTTGCCTGCGCTCATCTTTTTCAGTGCCTATTGGTATATTGAAGACATCGCGAGTGGTGGAAGGTCTTGTCCAGAGTGGTCTTGACTCTCCTCATCCTTTCAGTGCTTACTGGTATATCAAAGACATCACGTTTTGGTTTGAGTGGTAGATGATCTTGTCCAGAGTGGCCTTGCCTCTCCTCGTCTTTTTCAGTGCCTATTGGTATAATCAGGGATACCACGTTTTGGTTTGCGTGGTGGAAGGTCTTGCCCACAGTGGCCTTGCCTCTCCTCGTCTTTTTCAGTGCCTATTGGTATAATCCCGGGGTATAATCAGGGACACCACGTTTTGGTTTGAGTGGTAGATGATCTTGTCCAGAGTGGCCTTGCCTCTCCCGCTCATCTTTTTCAGTGCCTATGGGTATAATCAGAGACACCACGTTTTGGTTTGAGTGGTGGAAGATCTTGCCCACAGTGGCCTTGCCTCTCCTCGTCTTTTTCAGTGCCTATTGGTATAATCAGGGACACCACATTTTGGTTTGAGTGGTAGATGATCTTGTCCAGAGTGGCCTTGCCTCTCCTCGTCTTTTTCAGTGCCTATTGGTATAATCAGGGATACCACGTTTTGGTTTGAGTGGTGGAAGGTCTTGCACAGAGTGGCCTTGCCTCTCCTCATCTTTTTCCGTGCCGATTGGTATAATCAGGGACACCACATTTTGGTTTGAGTGGTAGATGATCTTGTCCAGAGTGGCCTTGCCTCTCCTCGTCTTTTTCAGTGCCTATTGGTATAATCAGGGATACCACGTTTTGGTTTGAGTGGTGGAAGGTCTTGCACAGAGTGGCCTTGCCTCTCCTCATCTTTTTCCGTGCCGATTGGTATAATCAGGGACATCACATTTTGGTTTGAGTGGTGGAAGATCTTGCCCACAGTGGCCTTGCCTCTCCTCATCTTTTTCAGTGCCTATTGGTATAATCAGGGACACCACATTTTGGTTTGAGTGGTAGATGATCTTGTCCAGAGTGGCCTTGCCTCTCCTCGTCTTTTTCAGTGCCTATTGGTATAATCAGGGATACCACGTTTTGGTTTGAGTGGTGGAAGGTCTTGCACAGAGTGGCCTTGCCTCTCCTATCTTTTTCCGTGCCGATTGGTATAATCAGGGACACCACATTTTGGTTTGAGTGGTAGATGATCTTGTCCAGAGTGGCCTTGCCTCTCCTCATCTTTTTCAGTGCCTATTGGTATAATCAGGGATACCACGTTTTGGTTTGAGTGGTGGACGGTCTTGCACAGAGTGGTCTTGAATCTCCTCATCCTTTCAGTGCTTACTGGTATACCAAAGACATCACGGGTTTTTTTAGTGGTGGAAGGTCTTGCCCAGAGTGGTCTTGTCTTTCCTCATCCTTTCAGTGCTTACTGGTACATGGAAGGCATCACATATTGGTTGGAGTGGTGGAAGGTCTTGTCCAGAGTGGTCTTGACTCTCCTCATCCTTTCAGTGCTTACTGGTATATCAGAGACATCACGTTTTGGTTTGAGTGGTAGATGATCTTGTCCAGAGTGATCTTGTCTCTCCTCATCTTTTTCAGTGCCTATTGGTATAATCAGGGACACCACGTTTTGGTTTGAGTGGTGGAAGGTCTTGTCCAGAGTGGCTTTGCCTCTCCTCATCTTTTTCAGTGCCTATTGGTATAATCAGGGACACCACATTTTGGTTTGAGTGGTAGATGATCTTGTCCAGAGTGGCCTTGCCTCTCCTCATCTTTTTCAGTGCCTATTGGTATAATCAGGGATACCACGTTTTGGTTTGCGTGGTGGATGATCTTGTCCAGAGTGGCCTTGCCTCTCCTCATCTTTTTCAGTGCCTATTGGTATAATCAGGGATACCGCGTTTTGGTTTGCGTGGTGGAAGGTCCTGGAGGAGAGGAAAAAAACCCCGATCATTCTGTGAGAGATTATCAGAAATTTTCTCAAAATTTTTGATAAAAGGGGGTCTTTCGGTGACAGGAAAAAAAAAGGGGGGTCATTGGGTGAGAGGGAGCTGAGAGACCCCTGATTTTTTTCATTTCAGCTCTAAAAGATTTTTAAACAGAAAACGAAAAAGACCCTCGACTTTGAATTTGCAGCTCCGAAAGACTCTTTTACCGGTACACCGCCAGTTGGCAAAGACCTGAACCTAATATTATAAGAATCGTCTATTAGTCTTGGCAATTAAAGACTTGCCATCTCCTACTTTCAGGGGAGCATGCCCACCAAAAAATGAACGACGTGTCCTTGGAGGCGGGAGGGCTGAGGGATATCTCCCATATGCCATGCCGAGATATATTCTAAAAGTAGCCTGAGCGTAAGCGCTCTGGGAGCGGGCGGGCTGAGGGGCACCGAGCCCTGTTACCCTTTCGACACGAGAATACTTTGTCTGCATGACTTAAGAAAGAAGTGGAAACGGTCGCTTCTGCGATCCGCGGTTAAGCAAAGTAGTCGAAAGTCTTTCTTACCTTTTTTCTCACCTGTTCTAATTTGTGTGATCCCGATTCCCTCGTTCAAAACATATTGATTCCTACGGCATACAAATTTTCAAAATCGCTTGAACATAGTAGGCAAAGACCTATATAGAAATATCATTCTCGATTTGCCTCAAGATTTCAGTGTCCATGGGTATTCGTCACGATTTATGCCTATGCCCAAAATTGTAGAATGCTACAGCAGTTATATAATCATGATCTTAGGGCGAGCCGAATCGACCAATTCAGCGCCCCTTAGATTGATTCTGCGCTCCCTCCAAGCATGCCAAGTTGTGAACTTAATTTTTGGCGTGCTTCGCGCGCATTTTAACACAAATTTTGTCATTTGAAAGACCTTTTTAAGACCGAAATTCAACTTGATTATAATAAAATTAGGCAAGTTAGGGATGAAATCAAAAGTCGACCGGCGGTTGAACCGCAGTCTATTGTTTAGAACAATAGAAACCGGCTCCAACCGGGCGGTCGACCGCCGGTTGTCGAGTTTTGATTTCACCCCTTAGTGGTATTTATGCAAATTTTCGCGCAATTGTTTTAGGAAGGGGCCGGGCACCCTGACTCAAAGTTACGCTAATGGGTATGGGCCTTTTACGTGAATGTCTATCATATCATCTATTTTGGTCTGATTATGATGGCATGCAGAATGAAAACGGTCACGTGCAAGGATCTCTATGACGATCAGTGGCGTAGCTGCCGGGGGGCAGGGGCGCAATTGCCCCCCTGGCAATGCCTATTTGGGCCCCCGCCCCATTGGGCCCCCGCCCCCCTAGCGCAGGGCAAAATAATAAAGGAGTGAGAGAGATTGAAAAAAAGGTAAAAGAAAGAGAAAAAAAGAGAATCCATAGGCCAACGATATAAGGTGCGGATAGAATTTGAACAATTTTGTTAACAAAATGGAACTATATTATATCAAAATGAAGTCGCTAACCCTTGTATTCCTTTCTTTTTTTTTTCTTCTTTTTTTTCTCTTCACTTTTTCAAACCACCGAAAAAATAAATTGGGTCAACCTTTTTGAGGAAGGGGCGGCAAAATTTTTGTTTGGTGGATTTGGGCCCCCGCCCCATACAGGCTTGCCCCCCCTGGAAAAAAAATCCCAGCTACGCCACTGTGTAGGCTATACATGGTATGGGGAGGGCACTTCAAGGAGGTATACAGTGGTGTAATTTCTTTTTGACATTGGGGGGATGGGTTGGAAATAAATTCTTGAAGGTATAGTGAATCCAGCACTTTTTGGTGAGACAATAAGTTGATGGCGCGAATCACGCCAAAAATTTGTAATTTTCAAGCTAAACTGTTAAAATATGGTGCAAAAGTGGAATAAATTCGGGCGCGAAGCTCGAAAAATTTGCACTTTGGGGGCTAAAATAATGATTGGTCAGAAACCCACATACAGCCATCGACACTGGGGGCGGGGGTGATTGTATGGACCATCCCCTGGCAAAATATTGGGGTGGGGGATTGATCCCCACCCCGGGATCTACACTGCCAAAACGTGGGTTAAAATTTTTAACCAACAGGATTACCAGGTGAACCATGCACAAATGTTGGTTAAAATTTTAACCAACAAGTTTAAATTTTAACCAACAATTATGTGGTAGCTTGTGGTTCACCTGGTAATCCTGTTGGTTAAAAGTTTAACCCACGTTTTGGCAGTGTACGCCTATGGGTATTCAAGTGTAACTTAGGCCTATACTTTCGCAGAAACGGGAATTCGGTGACAAAAAGTGTACAAAATATGAAGTGAGAGATGGACTTCTGGACAGAAATTAGGGGGAGGGGGCATTGCGTGACCCTGGCGTGACTGGTGCTTTTTATGGCCCTCTAACATTGAATTTCTAGTACTTCTAGTTCTAGATCATGCATGATATGGCTCAGTTTGCTGAGGGAGCGACCCCGGGAATATGATATGTATTATCTAAATAAATGAACGTCATGTTCAAAGGTCAAACGAACTGCACCTAATATTGGCAGGAAATGATAATATTGAAACCAAAATAATTGAAAAATAATCTCGGTATCAGATAGATGAAACTTGGTAGTACAAGAATGGCGGAAAAGCAAGGCAAGTCAAAGGCCTAATCAATTGTGTTTTTCTTATTATAATTCATCTTTTATAATTGAATGTTTTTTATCGTTTAATCCACTGGTTTTTTTTTAAGTAGGTTACGATAAGGCTGTTGATACAGTTGCACCCACCGTGTTAAACTGTATTCATGGTAGGCCTATATTAATACAACGCAATGCGTTTTGAACGCAAATGTGTCATTAAGCCGATTAAATATAAAAAGTTTGAATGAGAGACAAAAATGATGCATATGTGTACTGCGCCAGTGGGTTTTTTTCACTAAAAATCCTTATATATGGGTCCGATTTTGTGCTGAAAATCACTTTTCATGGGTCTCATTTAAAACATTATTCGCGCACGGTAAATTTGTTTGTCCTTTTTTTTGATGAGGAGTTCACCCTTGCCCATCCCCATCCCCATGTTCACTTCCAATAGTTGAGACTAGCGCCCCGAACCATCATTCCTGGGGGCCACTGGTCATTGACAAGGGGTATCATGCGTGGCCAAAAATCACGTAAAGGGTCTTTTTTCACGATCAGGCACTGTACGTACGTATCGTGAATAGGGGGTCAAAAACATGGAAATTAGAGAAAAAGGGTATCTTTTTCACACTCAGATTTACGTATTTAGGATCCTTCCAGACTCCAGTCCTTCATATTAGTTTCATGTTCTTCATGTTTATCCCAGACTTGACTGTGTAGTTCTCTGTTTAGTCTCTTCTTTAAATCCATAACGATCGCCGACTTTGCCCAGCTGGCCCTGATAATATTTTTCCATTAACCCATTCAATGCTACACAACCCTACAACATTTAATGGTGATGTACATTGTACATTGTACATGCACAGCACGTGAACACTCTGATTTTAATGGAAGAGTTTCAATTCTCCTATATCAAGTCTTAAGTTTCTCATTTCATTTTAAAATGTTTTTACTATTATTTGAATTTTCTATCTTGAATTATGGATAAAAATAAAGATTTTTCAAGCTAATTTTCATGTTGTATACAATTATTTAACCACAAATCTACGAAAGAGGATTGATTGAATTGACCTGTGACCTATTATCCACAAAAAATAAATAAAAGCATGCATGTTATTATCGTCAAAAGCATCAGATTTTTGTCAGAATTTTGTCACAATAAGTGATCTTGATTTTATTTTTAAAAAACAAATTTTAAACTTTTTAATAAATTGTGATAACATCAAAATGAATATTGAAAGGTAAGATGGATATGGTGCAGAATTAAAATACGTTTTTGGATTGGTATCGAATTCTGCAGTCATACACGAATCCTGCAAATCTTGGCTGAACTGATTGAGCACCATGCATCTCAGTCGCTAACTGACTTATTTTCATCCTAATACTTTATTCAACTTATGAAATAATACCACTATTATTCATCCGATTCCTTCCAGAAGTATAGGCCTAATTGTTGTCATTTTAAGCTTTTAAAATAAATTATTACCGGTAATATTATGGATGCACTTTTCATCTTTTCGCAATAAGGCCTAGGTCATAAAAAAAAAATCTGACCACTATTTTATGATTTTTGTCTCACTTTGAAACATGATTTGTAGGTCTATATACTAAAATGCAGTAAACCTTTGACGAGCGCGTATTGTAAGGATACATCGCGTATTTACTGCGTTGCATGCACTTGTCTCTGATTGGCTGCTGAGGCGATCTGTTGTTGCCGAGTGGAAATTTATGAATGAACTGTGCGCCGTACGCGTTGTTAGCGCCGAATTTGCAACATCACGGTAGTCGCGCTCGTCAAAGGTTTGCTGCATTTTAGTATAGTAATATTTGGAGGATAGAGAATAAATTGACGAAACTTTAATAGGGCCTACAAAAATGATATAAAAACATCTCTTGACTTCTTTTTCTCTATTTTCTTTTCTTCATTGTTGTTTTTTCTTGCAGTTTTGTAATTTTAATTCCCTAGCTCTAGGCCTATGTCATAGTGCACGATAGTAACCATTGGTTACTGCTCCAAGCCTGGGCTCATACACCTGTTCCGAGTTTTGATATGCCATATGCTTTGTGTTGTGATCATTTCGATCAGTGGTTCGTAGCAATTAAAGAAAGCGTGATCCAGTTGACCTGGCAACGGCCATATTGTAACGTGCACTACGACAGCGAATAGGCTCTCTGATACTATATAAGTTTACATATCAGCTTAAATAATGTATGGTAACGTTTATTTTGGAATTTTAAAATAGCTCATATTCTGCCCTGGTAGCGGAGCCATTCTGAGTTACTAAAAGAAATTAATGAAAATGGAGCTTCAAGTAGTAGCCCCTATTACTTGCTTAGGGTGTCGAAAATATATGTTTTACTTGCTAAGGGGTAAAAAAACACCAATACTTGTTTAGGGTAGGATATTACACTTGTTATACTTGTTTAGGGTGTATTTTCAGTTGTTGCCCATACTTGTTTAGAGTGCTTTTTGAAACTCCATGGCCACGCATGATACCCCCTTGTCAATGACCAGTGGCCCCCCCGGGCCATCATTAGGTGTAGTGTAGGCCCCGGGTGTAGGCCTAGGTCCTGAATTCAAATATGCCGATCGTGTCACGTTGTATTTTGGTCCAATAATGAACCTCAAAATAAATACATGACAATATCACTTTTGAAATCATTCTTTTCAGAAAATGTTCAAACTGTTTTCTCCAATTATGGCCAAAGCAGCAGTTACCCGTCAGCCCCACCACCGAGTTACATGTACTCACAACAACCAGGACATGATGTGCAAGCCAGTGTGCAGTATCAGGTTGGTTGAGCGTTTGAGGTGTGTTGTTGAGCGTAAGGTCCGTTCATACTATACGCCGCAATTGCTTTGCGATGCGGTGCGTTGCCGCACAGTTTATACTGCAAAATACTGCATTGCGGTATCGCAATAAAGTTAAATACATTTTGAATTGAAAATGCGACGATTTTTTTCGGTGAGTTGCGACAAAAAGTACGGTAATCGATATATCGGCAACGCACCGCACCACAATTGCGGCGTAGTATGAACGGACCTTTAGGAGTGGCGTCGGCTTTCTGTATATGTAGGGGTGGGTGCGAATGTGTGTATTTTTACAGTGCCAGACGAGGACAGTACACACATCTGATTCTGCATTTGCACTCTACCCGCAACCGCAATCCATTGCAGCTATACACCAATCCCTGAATCCGAGAAGCGTTTACTGTATTTGGCCCTCTATTGACGGCAACACAGATGTACCAGAGCGGGAGATTTAATCGTAATTCAATACTCATGATTGTGTATTGAATATCACTATTGTGTACAATTCCTGGGTACAATTCTGTATATAGCACACAATAAATAATGGTTGGAAACCTCGGTCTCGGAACACTGCAGTTTTACATCGGGCACACCGCACACAGTGTCAGCACCCTGTATCATGGTATTATAAAGATTTTTTCCATACAGCTCCATTCTCCGTTGAAATCAATATTCCATTAGGCCTATTGACACAGATAAAGAAAGTTTACATATGCATTGTGTTATAGGACTTGCACCTGGAACTTAACTGAATGGGCTAAACGTGTTCCTTTATAGGCCTACCTATAAAGTATAATTGTAATTCTCAAAATTAAATATATCACAATTTTTACTTTGGATTTCAAAATCTTTACTTATAAAATGCAGTAAAAGATATCCACAGCAAGCTGCAAGGCCCTGCTAATTAGTGTATTGCTTTTCGAGTTAGTGTACTGGAAACAAAACCCTGGTTTTACCTGAAAACAAATAGATTTTTCTTGTAATAGAAACATCATATGGGGTACTAGAGCATGCACAAATCGTAATAATGTGTAGAATATAGTATTAGTATGGTATTTCATTATGATAGTCATGGTATGCTTAGCCTGAGTCGCTCGGCCTATCTCGAACAAAATCGCCATGCGTAGCTGTTGAAAAACGAGAGGATTCGCTGTACTATCACGGCAATTTTTAACACGAAGATATAGGGATGATGACGATGTGCTGCAGTAATGGCGAAGTCGGATAGGTGTATAAAAAGTGAGGACGGCAGTTGCAACTGCAATGGGATCGCTTTTTTAAACTATCAAACAAGGACGCAACTGCAATGGGCTGGGGGACCGTCCGTAGGGGAGAGCGGGGAGTGTTCGCCCTATATTTTTCTGACCAGCATAGCGATGTCAATTTTAAGGTTAGGGATGACCTGATTAGCCCATGTGAAAGCCCTATGTCTTGGCTATATACGGCCACAATCCCAGAACTAGAGGCCTTATAATAGCAACAGGATAGAGCAAACAAAAAAGTTTTGCAAAGTGGCGAACTTGCCCCATATTGGGGCAGGTTCGCCCATATGGTGGGGTAAGTTCACCCTAATCACAAAAAAAGGTTTAAACATTGCATAACAATAACATATTAAATGCAAATATTCAGCAAGAGTATACAGGGCATTCATTCTCTTCTGGGGAGTCACTAAATTTGTTTCAGGGGTCGGGTCAGGGTAAAATGTAGGGGTCCAAAATGAGCTTAAACGTATCATGGGGGGCAACTTCGGGGTGATTATGGATTAGGACATAAACGGTGGTATGAGTTGTACTGATACCACATAACTTTAAAAAAACATGCTTTTCAGTAGTTTTACCTTGTTTAATGGTATTATTATAAATATTGTGCATAATACGCTGATGGGGCAGGTCCGCCCTCCAGTTTGGGGTAAGTCCGCCCGGGGAAGACATAGGGCGAACATGCCCCATCCTCAAACCCCCCCCCCCCTTGTGCACATTTTTGTATTTTCTTCAGGGTATGCAAAATACAAATCGAATAAGGAGTTTATAACTGCATTAAATCTTTGACAAATCCCATGCATGCTGCCAATATAGATTTCCATTAAAACCATCTGTATTTATGTATCAATGATAATACAACATTATTAATGCAAGAAAAAATTACGTTTTGGTGTAATTTTTTGTTTTGGCTGCAGTTCGATGAACACGTCCCTAGATGTCGCGTAGCTAATATGAGAAGTTTATAATGACCTATGTCACCTAATTTTGCCATCACCAAATTCCCCGATAGCCGTAGTGCTGAGAAACAAGGGGTGGGCGAACCTGCCCCTAGGGCGAACACTCCCCGCTCTCCCCTATATACAGCTGTATTTTACCGATGTATTATGAAAGGTCCACAGTTCGTTGCAGTTCGATCAGGTTTGTCCACGGTCAGCCAGTAAAAGTGGCATCCTCAATGCTGGTGAATAACTGTTCTTTACAGTGTCCTCTTTTGTATGTATAGGCATATATGGGGGGGGTTAATTAGGACTCCTGGGGCTGGGAGGGTTGTTGTGTATGGGTGTTGGTATGTGTAGTTGTGGTCACGGGTCAATTTTTCGATTGGTAGAACTTTCATATTCGGCTGTATAGGAACATTGATCACGGTAATCCTAATAGGGCCTAATAAACTGAATAAAGGACCCGATAATGTTGCCTTTGATATTGGCTTCTATTTACCTGACACCAAATAAATAAACATGTAAAATAAGACTATCGCGTCCGTCGCTTTTGGTTGAAAATCGAAAATGGATCATTTGGCAAATCATGAAACCCCCGCACTTGGTCCCCCTTATGAAAGTACATCTAAATCACTCAATTTTATTTTATCTTTGTAGCAAGGCCAACAGCAACCCGGGCCACCAGAGCAAGTTGTGATCGTCCGTCAAATGCAGTCCCCACCGAAGGACTACATGACCATGGCAATCATAGTGACTATATGCTGCTGTTTGCCATTTGGAATTGTGGGAATAGTGAAAGCATCTGAGGCAAGTATCGCTGATAAACCATTTCCCGAAATCCTTTGCGAAAGAAACAGAATTACGTAGTTTCAATCCCTGTTTAACTGCCACCGGGAGCTGATCCTGGTTGCGATGGTCTATTTTGGTAGCCCTGTGTATATGCGAATGCGATAATGCACCCTCAGTACATCGTGACGTATTCGACATGTTTTAATTTTGGCAGAGAAGGTATTTAAAACGCTTCAAAATTACCCAATCCTATAATGTTGCTGGTGGGTGGAATATGGTACCCCGACATATGCCCGAGTTGAATTTATGGCCATGTTTGTTTTGTTTGGCAAGATTCAGAGCCTTTTTTTTTATTTATTTTTTTCTTCAGGCAAAAAACCTTTATCTGACTGGCAACCACGTAGCCGCACAGCAAGCTTCCAATAGTGCAGGAGCATGGAGTAAAGCTGGTCTCATCTTTGGCATCTGTCTGTATCTATTCTTCGTAGCACTGTGCGTTGTTTGGATAATAATAATTGCATCCATTGGCTACGATGATGATTATGACTGATCCTTGGATGTTTGGGGTGGATGGGATGGGCGGGGTGGGGTGGGGTTAGTTAAAAGACACTCTCCTTGGGTGTCAAGGAGTGCGATGGGCGGGTGGTGGGGTCACTATTCTTGGGTGTCTGGGGTGGGTGGGCGCGGGTGGGGTTAGTTAAAAGACACTCTCCTTTGGTGAAGGAGTGCGATGGGCGGGTGGTGGGGTCACTATTCTTGGGTGTCTGGGATGGGTGGGATGGGCGGGCGGTGGGGTGAGTTAAAATACACCATCCTTAAGAGTCTGGGATGGGTGGGATGGGCGGGCGGTGGGGTGAGTTAAAATACACCATCCTTAAGAGTCTGGGTGGGTGGGATGAGCGGGCGGTGGGGTGAGTTTAAAGACACTATCCTTGGGCGTCTGTGATGGGTGGGATGGGCGCGCGATGGGGTGACTATCCTTGGGTGTCTGGGGTGGGTGGTATGGATGGGAGGTGGGGTGAGGTGAGTTAAAAACAACTATCCTTGAGTGTCTGGGTGAGTGGGATGGGCGCCCGGTGGGTGAGTTAAAAGACACTATCCTTGGGCGTCTGTGATGGGTGGGATGGATGGGAGGTGGGGTGGGGTGAGTTAAAAACAACTGTCCTTCAGTGCCTGGGGTTGTGGGATGGCCGGGTGGTGGGGTGAGTTAAAAGACACTACCCTTGAGTGTCTGGGTTGGGGGATGGACGGGCGGTGGGGTGAGTTAAAAGACAATATCCTTGGGTGTCTGGGTGGATGGGATGGGCGGGCGGTGGGGTGGGGTGAGTTGAAGACACTATCAGTGATTCGCTAAATCAACATTCTAAAACAACATTATTTTGTAGCTTTTTGTACAATTATTATAAGCATGATAAGTTGACTAGTATGCCTCTGTATAATACTTTGATCAACTCGTAATCGGCGGGAATTGTTCTAAGCTTTTACCACAAAATGTCAAAACTCGGGTGTTAAAAGTAACACCGGTTGGAGTCAGTAGAGGACCCCACCCAGGAATGTTATTTTTAAACACATTTGGGTGTTATTTTTACATGTCATTTTTTTGACACATGTGGAAGGTATATAACTATAACACCAAAATTGTCAACAACAAAAAAGCACCCCTGGTGCGGTCCGTATTGACTCCAATCGGTGTTACTTCAACACCCGAGTTTTTGTAGAGTGTATACCCACGTTTATACTCTAAAGACTCACAAAAAGTAACACAGTCGTTATAAATACGCTATAGCTTCAGCACTATTCATTGTATTCACAATATTTTGACATAGAAAGAAGAATGGGGATGAACGAAGAATGGGGTTTTTCACGAGGATCACTGCCCAGCAAACACAAAACATTTTCGACATCTTTCGCAAAAGGTTATAAAAGGTTGTCAGAAAACGTTTAAATGTCGGGTTTTATATAAAGGGTATATTAAGAGTATGAAACGTTTTCATAACCTTAAGGGGTACTACACCCATTGATTTTTTTTGCATTTTTTTGCATTTTGTGAAGAAATTACAAAAAAAAATTGGACAAAGTGGTATGCAAAATGAAGGGGCAAATCTTCTCGTTTTATTGGTGGCATCGGTATCAATGTAGCTTACATGCTTTTGAAGATGCCAAAAGGAGGTACATCACTGATGATTTAAATTTACTTCATTTGGAAAGCTTACTATCAACGGATTTCGTAAAATTTTGGATATGTGTTGCTAACACATTAGGGAAATAATGTTGATATGTAAAATGGGAATAAGTGGTCCCTGATTTCTTTTATGACTTCATGAACTTGGTGCTCCACAACTATCAAAAAACGAACCGGTTAAAATGCTTCTATTTTCAATGTCGACCTATATTTTGTATTTTGAACTTGCAACACTATGTCACTGAAACTTAATTAAGCCATAGGTAACAGGTTACCACAACCACACTACAGGCTCCAGCAATGTTGAAAAAGATTGTATTTTTGGTCACCTATACCACCATATTAGGTAGTTTTCCGTAAGCTTCATTTTTGTGATTTTGGTAACTATTTTATATTTATTTGCCCAATCCAACTCAACTAGGCAATCTAAATTGTACTCACCATTTACATCCCAAGGTATTTTAGTATATCCACCTCACACATTTCCATTATATATCCAGTAACAGACAAAATATCAAAATTGATGCCTCATTATGACATGTATGATATCACAGACTATCACATGTATTCATAATTGATGCCTGAATTTGACCTGAACCAATTGACCTATAACCTGACCTTTGATGACCTTATAGCCTTTTTTTAATCTCTTTTCCTAACAACATATTATAGAAGATACATACATGGTGTAGTATTAAATTGTCTATGTGGAAGAGATTATTTAGGCCTATTTAATTTATTCAGTGTTATAATCAGTGAGTATATTTCTATAGATAGTATAACAAAGGATTTAATGTATTCTATTCATGTATTCTACTTGGACATGTTCAATAGAATAAATTATGGTTTGTTATGAAACACACATCTCAGTTACCAGGATACAGTAAACAAAAAAAATATATAGGGCTAAAATGATTTTCTAAAATGGTTTAAAACCACTTTTTATGTAGAGATATTTTATAAGTTCAGGACATGAGATGATGAACATATTTATATACTTTATAAATTTGCAACAAAAAAAGAAGATGGGTACTGATGAAAATCGGGGTATTAAATCGCCTTAAAAAACATTTTTTGATAATCTACTGCTCAGCAAACAAAAATGTTTTACAGATAACGTTTAAATGTTGGGTTATATAAAGGGTATAAAAACGTTTTAATAACATTCCAAAAACATTCTTGAAAATTTGATACAAAACATTCTAAACAGAATGTTATTTTAGAGTTGAAAAAATATTTTGCGAAAAATGTTTGCCCAAAATATTTGCAATAACGTTTTAAAAACGTTTTCATGACCTTTATATAACCCGACATTTAAATGTTATTAAAAGGTTTTGACAAAAACATTTTAAGAACATTTCTGTGTTTGCTGTGTTCAAATATTTTAACATAATGTTATTTAAATATTGACAAAATATTTGGCAAAAATGTTTGCAAAAATAGTTTAAAATAACATTTTTTGAAAACATTAAAAAAATATTGTTGTAGTGTGTTTTCATACAAAACGTTTTAAAACGTTATCATGACCTTTATATAACCCGATATTTTAATGTTATTAAAACGTTTTAACCTAAACCAAAAGCCAAAATATAACTTATTTAACACGTTTTTAAAACGTTTTTGTGTTTGCTGGGTGTGAGGGGCCAAGAATGATCATGCACATTGGGATGTGGCAAAATGACAACCCCAACCCTTATAATGCTTAATTGTTTTTCTGCAACCATATAAACGGGACGCAAAAGATTTATAACCCATAGGAACACATAGGAAAGGGTTAGGGTAAGTGTTAGGGTTAGGGTTAGCCTTAGGTAACTGTTAGGGTTAGGGTTAGGATTTAAAACAATTTTGCGTCCCGTTATGGTTGCAGAAAAAAAATTACGCGTCCGGACCCGTTATTTTCTACATCCATAATGCATAATGGGCCGCAATATGCTTAAGCTATTAACCCTATCCGAAACCAATAACCTAAAACCCTAACGTTGGTGGTATTGCGGCCCATAATCAGATAATGGTTGCAGAGAAAGTTAAGCTTCCGGGCCTTGGTTGTATTCCTCTTGCATGTATATAAACCCGTTAAAAGCTTTATTATTTTGTCTGAATATTTGAGTTACAAACCGCTCATCATCTGACACGCCTTGGTAGTAAATCTCGTTTGTAATAATAAAATTATAAATGTAAGGAAAACTAAAAACGAAAGGAAATAAATATAATACATGTACCATGAAACGGAGATTGTTTTGTTTTGGATGCTTTCTTTATTAAGTTGTTTTGTTAGTTTAGTTGTTTATTGTTTCTTTCCATTTTCTTTACGTTGATACACCGTTCGCGTGAGCGTATAGGTCCGACCAATTTATCTTCTTTTTTAATAGTCCCATTGAATTTCGAGCTTGTGTTCAGCTTGTACGTTATAGCGAACAAATTGCTGTTAATTAAATATAAACACCTCTAAAAAGTTACTAACCCCTTAAATAATGACCATTATTCAAAAACGGGCTATTGCATTACAAATCTGTAAAATGCGTTGGAAGCAGAATATATTTTTGCAGTAGTGAGTTCAAGATTTGAAAGTTACACTTACAACAATACAAAAACATTACCATTACACATATTTCCTTCCATTATACTGAACACAAATCAATAGAATTTACTGCAACTTTCAAATCCTGGGTTACATTGATTTAAATGTACGCTGTGGCGTCAACCCGGGGGGTCAATATTTAGTCAATTGCTACCAAAATGGGCAGAAATAAATTCTGCTTCCAACGCATTTTACAGATTTTTGATACAATCACCCGTTTTTGAATAATGGCCATTATTTAAGGGATCTAGAATGAGCGTTTATGGCGTTTCGACAGTATTTTTGTGGGACATGAGAGCACCTCAGACGTATCGAATTGCATTCTGAATACGAAGCATGTCTTTCTGATATCAAATAATTTTCATTTTTGAAATTCACGATATAATACAAATTTTATGACAAATTATTAAAATTATTATAAATCTAATGATATATTCTTAAAGTGTATGTAGCTGGGAGGAAAAGCCGACGATCAATTGAAAATGTTGACCTTTTATATTGAAGATATGGATTTTTTCCCCAAAAGACCTATTTTTTTTTGGTGTTTTGGGAAAAAATCCATATCTTCAATACGAAAGGTCAAAATTTTCAATTGATCGTCGGCTTTTCATCCCACCTACACATTACTTTAAGTATAAATCATCAGATTTATAAAGTTTACTTCAAGTACTGTTAAATATCAAAAATATCAATTTTTAATGATTTGCCATAAAATGTGTATTACATTGCGAATTTCAAAAATCAAAATTATTTGATATCAGAAGGACATTCTTCGTATTCAGAATGTAATTCGATATGTCTGATGTGCTCTAATGTCCCACAATAAATACTGTCTAAACGTTCATACCCCACCCCTTAAGGGGGGTTAGTTACTTTTTTTTTTAGATGTTTACTTAAAAGGCACTGTATTATTACATGTAGATGTGTGGGTGGGTGTCAGTGGAGGTAGGTAGGTGGTTCTAATCACAAAAGGGTGTTTTGAAGCTTTTTGATTACGGCTGCTGGTTCCCGTAAAATTACGGGAAATTTCGTCCGTTTAATTTAATTTACTTTTTACCATGTTTACAGTGCTGCCATCCTATTCGCCTTCATTTAGGCCTAAATTATTGTCACTTCACATCTAGGGTATATAGACGCTAGGCCTGCTTAATGTGGATCATGTCAATTTGTAAGCGTCTTTAGCAAAGTCATAGTTCATTGAATTTACAACCGTATGACAAAACAGGCGAAAATAGTATAACTTTTTGCACAATATTTGCAATTTAAAGAGAATTGGTCATTTTTCAATCTAGTGACGCTTGTATATATATGGACAATATAAGTGTGCTTTTTCATTTAATGACATAAAATTTGAAAAATATTGTAAGAAACTCTTGAGGTTTTGACTTTTAAAACCTACATTTTGGTCAAAAAATGTGCTTGGATAGGTAGTTGTAAACAGATTTTCTACATTCGCCTTGCTATAACATTGAATTGCGTTATCTGTTGACCTAATGCCGAGAATTGTTTTTAGGGGGAAGTGTTAGCTTTCGTTTGTTTGATATAAAAAAAAATTCTGATTGGATGAAGGGAACACTTGAGGTTTCGACAAAAAACAGCCAAAGAGTCCCATTTTTCAGCTAGAAGCTCCACAGCTCTTACATTGCTATGCACTCAACCGTGTAGTGTAATAAAAGACTGTGCGGAGACAATTCACTGCTTGCCTGAGAGCTCTTGGACGAAAATGTGTGCTCAGGTGTATCGAGGTGGAAACTGTACGCATGATGGTTTATAAGCGAATCGTTTTTGTATAGAAATCTTTCCATATGCAGTTTTGCACTCACCATGATAGGCCTACGTGAACATGGCACACCGACATCGCCTGGCTAATAATTACTTGGTACAGCAGAGACACTGAAATGAATACCCGGGATCGATATACGTGAATGTGCTATGCACGATTTGATATTCAGACGATTATCTTTGGATACCGGGGTAGAAAATGATGAATACCGGTATCTCCCGTAATTAATGTAGTCTAAAGAAGCCAGATTTGGTTCCTTGCACTTGAATATATATGTTCAACGGATATGATAGTCGTTAGCTTGCGTCTTGAGAAAGAAGCTTGCGTCTTGAACTCAACAACTGTCCAAAATTCTGATTTTATATGTGCCCCAAGTATAGCGCAGTGTAGGCCAATCGTGGAGGTAGTCTAAAAGCAGATGACCTATGGCGTATACCATGTATACCATGCTCACTCACACACAGCGAGGTCAGTCACCGGGCTATTGTCAGTAGCCTTAGTCAGATGTCCTTCGGCCCATTATGCGTCTCAAAACTATTAAACAGGTCGGAACAAAATGGCCATGCGTTACGGTGGATTCAACCTACCATGGCGATTTCTGCCATGAAGATATCGGGGCGATGACACTGTGCATGGTGAATGGCTAATCTATATTATCATATCTATTTTTGTTTGATATTATAATATTTGAAAATGATAACGTTGAAACCAGGATCCGCAATTGGTGACACTTGAACTCAATGTACAATATTATAACATTAGAACCCGTCTATCATGATGTTAGCGGGCGGGGATGTTAGGCCTCGTGTATCATGAAATAGAGAATCATATGTTCAAAGGTCGCACGAACAGTCTGGACGAACAGCAATAGTCATATATTCAGGGAACGAACGCTGGAACCAAATAATAAGTTATAAACGTAAAAGACGAATATTATTTAGTGCAAAATGGAATACAGGCAAGGCAAGTTATAGGTTGAATCACTTTGTATATTGTTCATAAAACTCATAATTATTTTTTATCATCGAATCATGTTGTATTAATATGATTAATAATCCACTGAGCTGCTACCAGTGGCGTAGCTGGGGGTGGGCAGGGTGGGCGACTCGCCCACCCTGGAAAAATCTGGGGAAATTTTGGAGCAAGAAGGAAAAAAAAAGAGAAAGGAAAGAAAGAAAAAAAAAAGAAGGGAAAAGAAAGGAAAGAAGGGAAAAGAAAGGAAAGAAGGAAAAAGAAAGAAGAGGAAAGGGAAATGAAAAAACAAAAGGGAAGCCTAAGAGGGATGGGGAAGGAATAGGGAAAGGGGGGTAAAAGAAAAAGAGGAAAAAGAACAGCAACTTGCATGTTTATTGTGGGGAAGCAATTCATGCACAGGGGGAAGGAGTGTAAGAAAGGGGAAGAAATTGCAGAATATGAAGAAGGACAGGGAATTTAAGGAAGTGAATTGAGGGGAAGTAATTTAAGTGAGTGTAATACAAGGGGAAGGAATGCGAGAAAGGGGAAGAAATTGAAAAATGTAAAGAAAGAAAGAGAACGAAGGGTAGAAGGGGGAAATAATTTAGTGAATGTAATTAGTGAATGAAACAACTTGTTAAATCCACTCAAGAATATCAGTGTTATATTGTATTGTTCTTGCATTGTAAATTCATTTTTGTTTCCTTTCAGATAATTCTAAAATCAAAACTTTACACTTTTTACATGGCAAAATTTTCACATAAAAACGTTACAAATGTGTGCAAGGAGGCTTCCCCTTATGGTATAAAAATGCCCAAAACCCATGAGCTTCCGGGGGCTTCGCCCCCTGGACCCCCACCAGTGGCCCTAGAGCGGGCCCCTGGACCCCACAGTGGTCGCTCCGCTCGCTATGCTCGCTTCGCTCTATTTTTAATTATATATTAACTTGGGGGAATTTTTGGAGCCTTGCCCACCCTGGCAAAGAGGGCTGGCTACGCCCCTGGTTTTGTTTTTGTAACTGTATAATTATTATTACAAGCCTATCATCATGCATATGATAAGGATTTTGATATAAAGCACGCAGCATGTTTAACAAGTCGATTTAATAGGCCCTATAAGTTACGCAATGCGTATATTAATACGCACAAGTATCGTACGGTTAAGCCCATGTTTGAAAACAGGCAATTACGGTATTAAGAATCTTCTAATTATAATTCTTATTCTGTTTCCCGTTGAGTCTATTAGCTTCTAAAAAACACCCCGGGCAAACATTATTAAACAGAGTGACACCCCACCCCCCACCCGCGTAAACTTGTTCAAGCAAGAAACCCGGGGCAAGAAACTTTCATGCTTCAGACCCTTTAAGCCCCTTTACTTTCATTTCAAAAATAATGCTCGGCGGAATTTATAATAGGCTAATAATAGTCTAATGGCCCATTCGCGGGCCCATTCGCCTCCCTTCCACATCGCACCCGCTTGTGACGCCAATAGGCAATCGAAAAAGGACCATTCAGTCAATTTGGCTGCTCCATTCCCCACCCGATAGACCAGAATATTTCTTATAAGAATTTCGACTAATTCCGTAAGGCATAGAAGTTGTGATCCAGTCATGCAGACAGTTTGGCGAAGAGGGGCCCAAAGAGAGAAATCTATTTCACGGGAGGGGGGTGGGGGGTGTTGACGAAAATGGCCTAAAAATCTAAAATATCACGGCGACCAGCCATACGGAGCAAGATGTACCAACTGCCCCTCGTGCCTTCCCATTTCTACTGGCTACCCCACTGCATGTAGGACTATTTTGCAGAATTTGGGTGTGACAAATAGCTACAAATTCAAATCAACCACCCTCTTTAGCCTTGAAAACGACCCAAGATTTTAATTTAATGATCGTTGCTATTTTGTCCTTTTAGAATATGTTCAAAGCAGTAGTTACCCAACTTACCCTTCAGCACCGCCACCGAGTTACGCACAACCACCGGGTGTACATGTGCAAGCCGATGTTCACTATCATCAGGTTAGTTGGGGGCGGGGGGCGAGTGTAAAGACCTGCAACCGAGGACGTCCACAGTAGTCGGAATCATCGAAAATGCAAAGCAGCGTGTGATTCGCTGTTTAAACCATTGACCATGGAGCCAGGTCTATGTTAAAAACATTGCCAATGTCCACTTTTTAAAAGGTCTATTGTGTCCAGTGGATGTCCTCGGTTGGGGGTTAATTTCGGTCAGTGGGGTCCACGGTTGGTTGGGTATTTGAGGTGTGGGGTGTGTGTTGTGTGGGGTGGTGGGGTACGAGTGTTTGTAAACACCGATAAACATGATAAACAAGGATACACATAAAAAATCTCTGTACAGCAACCGTGAAACGACGTCCTCACATCACATCAAAGTTCCCATTGGGCGCCCCATTCCTTTTATAAGTAATTTTTATTAGAGTGAATATTGTCAATTTTTTTTTTTCAATTGGAAAGAATTTGTCCCTAACTTCAGTCGGAAAAATATTGAATAACAACGAATATCAATCCTTTTAACAGAATCTTCGTTACGTAAAGATTTGCCCCCTAACTTCAATCGCTAAAAGATTGGGAATTGATTAAAATGATTGAGCATTCAAATAATTTTTTGGACTGAATATTCAATCGAAAATGTTTAAAAGAGTAATCCTAACCCCAATGCTAACTCTAACCCTAAAAACAACTACGACTCGTATCTCTTGCACAAATCCTAATGCTAATCCGGCCTAACCTTATATCCCTAACCTTAAAAAATGAACCCTTTTTTTGAAAGCCTTTTTATACTAATGACCAATCGGACTTTCACGAAAAAAAAATATCAAAAGTGCGTGTCCACGGTTGAACCGTTTGCGGGTGGTTACACTTATGGGGCCTGAAGTGTGTTTGCTTGTTTGGAGGTTGACCAGTGACGTAGCATCATAGAGGGGGGGGGGTCATGGTCGGTGCCCCCCCCACCCCCACCATGATGACTCACGCAACGTCACTGGGAGGTTGAAAGGGTGGGCATTAATAGTGTAGTTGTTTGTTCTTGGTAACGTAACCGAGCGTGTGTTTAAAAAAATCATATTTGGCTGTATGATGAAATGGTCATGAGAATGTAAGGGTTTATCAGCTAAAAGGATCCTTTTCATTGACTTTGATACTGGCTCATATCATAAACAGAGGTGCTAGGCGTATACAAGAAGCCGTTCGTGCGCTGCAATACATTTTGAAAATAGAAATTGTATTACTTACCAATATAGGCCTAAATTCACATCTAAATCTATAAATTTATATTACTTTCTACCTGACATGTGTAGCATGGCCAACCGCAACAGAATGTTATGATCGTCCGTCAAATGCAGCCCCCACCGAAGGACTACATGACCATGGCAATCATAGTGACAATATGCTGCTGTTTGCCGCTCGGAATTGTGGGAATAGTTAAAGCATCTGAGGTAAGAGTAAGAAATCTTTTCCCGCCTTTTTTTACTTCTTATTTCTGCTCATGTTAATAAATATCCATATTGCACGGTTAGTGGTTCTTTGTAGCCCTGCGGGGCAAACTAGTTGGATATCCATATTTCGTGGTGAGTGGTTCTTTGTTGCCCTGCGGGGCAAACTAGTTGGATATCCAAATGTCGCGGTTTGTGGTTCTTTATAGCCCTGCGGTGAAATCTAGTTGGATATCAATATTCAGCGGCAGTTGTTGGCGATCTTTCGCGGTTTGTGATTTTAATTTGTGACAATTTTTAATATCCATATTTTGCGGTTAGTGGTTCATTGTAGCTCTGCGGGGTAAACTAGTTGGACGGTTAGTGGTTCTTTGTAGCCCTGCGGGGCAAACTAGTTGGATATCCATATTTCGTGGTGAGTGGTTTTTTGTAGCTCCGAGGGGTAAACTAGTTGGATATCCATATTTTGCGATTAGTGGTTCATTGTAGCTCTGCGGGGTAAACTAGTTGGACGGTTAGTGGTTCTTTGTAGCCCTGCGGGGCAAACTAGTTGGATATCCATATTTCGTGGTGAGTGGTTCTTTGTTGCCCTGCGGGGAAAACTAGTTGGATATCCATATTTCGCGGCCTCTTTGCAGTTTATTCACATATCGCGGTTAGTGGTTTTAATGCCCCGTAACCAACCCCAACCAGTAAAAAAACATTTTAAGAACATTTCTGTGTTTGCGGGTGCAAATATTTTAACATAATGTTATTTGAGTGTTGACAAAATGTTTGCAAAAATAGTTTACAATGACATTTCGAAAACATTTTTAAAATATTGTTGTAGTGTGTTTTCATACAACGTTTTAAACGATTTCATGACCTTTATATAGCCCGACATTTTAATGTTATTAAAACGTTTTTACCTAAACCAAAACCCAAAATATAACTTTCAAAACGTTTCAAAAGCGTTTTGTGTTTGCTGGGTAGGCTATAAGTTATAAATCTTTCTGTGCTTCTTTTTCCATTCTCTAGGCCAAGAATCAGTACATGGCTGGCAACCACATAGCCGCGCAAGAAGCTTCCAGTAGTGCAGGCACATGGAGTAAAGTTGGTCTCGGCTGCGGCATCTTTATTTATCTGTTTTGCATTATTTGGATCGTAGTAGTGGCATCTATTGGTTACGACTAATCTTTGTAATTTGTTTGGGGTTACAGTGGCGCGTGATGGGGGGTAGAGGAACACGGGGTGTAGGGAGGGGTGTGTAGAGGGGGTGCGCATGCACGCCAACCTGTCTTGGGCTATATTCTTACCGCTGCGCACCTTGGGTCTAGGGTATATGATAAGCCCCCGAGGGGGGGGGGGGGGTAGGCCTAACTGTACTTGACTTCTGGCCGGGCACTCATGCTCGATCCGGAAAAGGGAGACTATCACTAGTCTCGAGACTCTCACGAGGGGTATCAAATTCACTGGAGCCTCTTAGTCCCGTTAGGGATAACTAATTCACCTCTTAGTCTCCAAAGGGGTATCACATTTTAATTTTGACTTTCGAAAGTCATTTCTGGTACAATAATTGTCGGATTTGCGCACTTGGTCCTATCATGCTTATGTGACCGAAACTTCAGCAAAAACAGGTCACGTTTGGGGTATAGTAGAAATCGTATGGTAGGCCTACCGCTCAGATAATGATATCTATTTTACTTAAAACTAGTCCCAGAGGGGGTACCTCCAGGAACCCCGGATCTAGCATGGGTATACCCAGAAAATATTTGAGCCCCCCCCACACACACACATATAAGCATACACCCTGGGTTAAATTGGGTATTGGTAGGCCCAGGCCTATATAGGGATAGTCAGTAGGTGTGACTTTGATGGAGTGTGGAGCCGAGTGAAACAGATATTGGTTTTCACTGACCCTTGGATGTGACGATGGCTGGGTTGGGGGATTGAAAATTTATAACGGGATGTAAGTGTATGTATATAGGTATGTGGGTGGGTTGGGTTGGGGTGTGCAACCTTTTTTTTGTCCCGTATAAAGGTTTTGCATATATGACGTATCATACCGTAAATATGGCGGACTACTCAAATGCATTGACAGTTCACCTCACACACATAACAAATGCACTACCATCAAATATACTGCGCCAATAAAGTATCCTTACAGTTGGAAAAATAATTACAATTTTAAAACTGAACAATATTGGGGTAAATTTGTTTTTTTAATAGATACACTATCTAATCCTGCACATTTTGACACCACATTGAATCCAATGTGATCTCAAGAAGTAAAGTTACAAGCAATTGAATAGACGAAGGTCCAGTTTTAAAAGTGATAAACTGGCCTATACAAGGCGCAAAAAGATTCCAACAAGCGAAACAAAGAGACAACGCGGTTTCTTAATTGAAGCGTTATTTAAAGCAGTTTTTATTTCAGTTTTTGCTTATCTGTACTTTTCATAACGTTCACTTTATTTGTTAGTTCTTTTGTTTCAGTTTTCTTTCGTTGTTTTTGTTTTAAATTAAAGGCAAACACATAAATTAGCCATTCACCACTCTCAAACCAGATGTCTAGTGTGTGGAGTTTTGAATAGGCCAGTTTGTCACTTTTAAAGCTGGACCTTCGTCTAATCAAATGCTTGTAACTTTGCTTCTTGAAGTCACATTGGATTCAATGTGGTGTCATAATGTGCGGAATTAGATAGTGCATCTATTAAAAAACAAATTTACTCAATATTGTTCAGTTTGAAATTGTGATTATTTTTCCAACTGTAAGGATACTTTATTGGCGCAGTATAGGTTGATGACAACCAACATTCGATAGAATGGACTGCACTGCGCCATGATTTAAAGGACACCGGTTCAAATCCTTTGTTTGGAGCCAATCAATATTTCACGCACAGCCTCTAAGGTACTAGAACCAAATTTGCTTGATCTTTGGATCGACCGTTGATGTTACTTCGATGTTTGTTATTAATGAACTACAACTAATAATAACAACTAATTAATTAAAATTAATGCTTAATTTATAGTTGGTAAATGTCAATGCAGGCAAAGATTCATATGTTATCACAATTAACAACAGTCAATTAAATGATTTCAAAATAATATTGATCGGACAAGCATTGATGGTCGACCGAAAGATCGAACTAATTTGTTTCTATTGCCTAAGGAATTATAAGCATCACTTTCGTAACTTTACGATGAGTCCCTGAACTACTTTTTATCATGAAATGAAAGGAATCGCTCATATTAATGGGCTAAATTAAATTTAAAATATATGTAAATAGCGCTCTCAATTTTCACACAAATGTACAGTTTATAGAATAAACACTACCACAAAAAGGCAGCACAGATGACAAATTTGATAGCGATTAGAAAATCTAAGTTTAAAAATAGCTAACAAATATTATGTGTATATTTATTAGTGTGATAGCTGTTAGTAATTGTAAAGGTCTAGAATTGAGAATTATGTTGTTTTGTTAGAAACATTAATAAATGATTATACATGTATCAAACAACCGTGCAGACATACCGAATTGCATTCTGAGTACGAGGGATGTCCTGATGATATAATATCAAATAATTTTGATTTTTTGAAATTCGCGATAAAATACAAATTTTATGGTAAATTTATATTGACATTTGATATTTTTGACATTTATCAGTCCTCGAAGTAAACTTTATAAATCTAATGATATGTACTTTAAAAAAAAATGTAAAAAAAAATGTGTATCTTTAAGGGAAGGGGTATGAACGTTTGGACAGTATTTATTGTGGGACATTAGAGCACATCAGACATATCGAATTGCATTCTGAATACGAAGAATGTCCTTCTGATATCAAATAATTTTGATTTTTTGAAATTCGCAATGTAATACATATTTTATGGCAAATCATTAAAAATTGATATTTTTGATATTTAACAGTACTCGAAGTAAAATTTATAAATCTGATGATTTATACTTAAAAGTGTATGTAGGTGGGATGAAAAGCCGACGATCAATTGAAAATTTTGACCTTTCGTATTGAAGATATGGATTTTTTTTCCCAAAACACCAACAAAAATTAGGTCTTTTGGGGAAAAAAATCCATACCTTCAATATAAAAGGTCCAAATTTTCAATTGATCGTCGGCTTTTCCTCCCAGCTACATACACTTTAAGAATATATCATTATATTTATAAAATTTACTTCGAGGACTGTTATATATCAAAAATTTGAAAAATATCAAATTTTGATAATTTGTCATAAAATTTGTATTATATCGTGAATTTCAAAAATGAAAATTATTTGATATCAGAAAGACATGCTTCGTATTCAGAATGCAATTCGATACGTCTGAGGTGCTCTCATGTCCACAAAAACGCCATAAACGCTCATTCTAGATCCCTTAATACGAAAGGACAAAATTATTTTCAAATGACCGTCGGCTTAATGACGGCTTTTACTCCCAGCTATATACATGCACTTTAAGTACATATCATTAGATTTATCAAATTTGCTTCGAGGACTCTTAAATATCAAAAATTAATTTTAAAACAAATAATTTGCCATAAAATTTGTAATAGGCCTAGATCACGAATTTCAATTTGAGCTCGGTCCTTTTTCTTTTAAAGCAATAATAGTGTAAAAATGATTAAAGAGTAGGCCTAATTGTCCAATCATAATAGTTTTAATTAAATAATTTATTTCTGTTGAATTATAAAACTTTGTGTTAATTGTGTGTCTTGGAGTGATCTTGTGCATTTTGAATAATTTTCGGAAATAATTTCAGTTGAAATAAACCAAAGTTCGATGACGTCCTATAAAAGAAAGTCATTTCGTTAGGGGGAGTGGTCAAAAACTCCTATCACGTTTGAAAATAAAGTTAAAATATCAGTCAAAGTTGATCTTTTGGGTGAGTTGGAATTTTCAACCTTGTTGGCTTATACGTTTTAGGAAGGGAGGAAGAGAGGGGGAGATAGCCTCCCGACAAAGGCACTTTCGTTTGTATGATTTCACCAAACTTTTAATTTGTTCCCATTAATACATCCGCCATACAGTATTGATATTTTCGTGATTAATAATTATTCAATTATTGTTTAACCGGTTTATCTGATAATTTTATGATATGTTATTGATAATGGACGTTGAACGTTTGTGACGGACGCAACAGACGTATCTGTCACGTCTATATGTACGTCATGATCAAAGGTTACTTCTTGGCTATCACATTCAGGAAATACTAAAATAAATAAGTGACTTTTTATCTGCAGAAAAAATGGCAGACAAACGAGGTAAGTCTACATGTTTTGTTTCTACATTCATAGGAATATTTATCATGCTTGGGCCTGTGTAATAACAATCCCGATAATCATGATAACAATGCTGTCCATCGGCCGTAGTGATTCAGTGATAGTCGACTTCATTTGGTTGGGGTTTATCTAATTCCAAATGTTTGGTTCCATCGTTTCAAAGCTTGGTATTACAGTGCACTAATCCTGTATAAGTTTGCTGGGATAAGGCCAACATACACTCGCATTTTGCCGTTGCGAAAGACACAGCGGATGAATTTTCAGCAGCGTCTAATATTTCCGCGCGCTTCAGAAGTCGTTGATAAATCGGCAAGCAGGAAGTTAAGTTGCGACGGACAACAAAACATCGCGGCATAGGCCTATACGGTACCCAAACGTCTGTCTTAACTAGTCCTGGCTTTGACTTTAAATTGTAGCTTATTAGAGTCACGCGGTAGCATGACCAGCAAAATATAAAAAAAACGACTGATAAAGAAGAATAAGAAGATGCACCGCGGGACTATATTTAGGGTAAATTGGGGTAAATGGAACGCTTAAGCAATAAATCACTTTCTGTGGTCAGGAGGGTATCCATATATGATTTTTGTTTGTTTCAATAAGTAGATAATATGTTTTTACAACTTGTTTTAACAGATAAACTCCCATTTTATGACTTTGTTTCTTGTATCGGTCCAAATACATGCATGGTCATGGTGTTCCAGTTACCCCAACAAATTGGGGTAAATGGAACAGTGGGTTGGGTAATTGGAACAAGGGGCATTACTTGCAAGGAGCCTAAATTCATAGCTATATTTACATTGAAAAGACATCAGAATATTTTATTTAACATATATTTTGTGACTAAACAAAAGGTTAACAAAAATAATTTTGTTTTCATGTTTTTTTATAAACATGGTCAAATACCACGTAAAAAACCACTTTTTCTCGGTACATAACAGAAAAAAATGATTTTCAGATTTTAAAAAAATCAATAGGAGGCCTAATCTACCATGAATTAATTATTTGTAGTATATAATTTCATAATAATTAAACCAATTAGTAAAAAATATTAACATGTTATATATAATTGAAGTCAGTCAACCGTGTTCCATTTACCCCAAGTGGATCTGTTGTGGGGTAAATGGAACGCCAAACTAATTAATTAGCTAATTAGCATATTAATTTGCATAATTTCATCATTAAAATCTGCTATTTTATTGTTTAAAACATTTATGTTATTGTAGAAAACAAACATATTGCCAATATTGTAAGACAACTCTCAGCACAACATTCAAATATTTAGGAATCAATACCCTTAAATTAGTAATGTTCACTGAACCGTAGCACCACTTCAAGGTCAGTGACAACATTTGAGATTTTCTTCCACTCAAATACCGAGTAAACCCACGCTTGGGGTATGAAACGAAAGCAGAACGTATGGGGTTGGGGTAAATGGAACAGTCGGTATGATGTTGCCCAATTTTTTTCTTGATTGAGGGAATTGTATTCTCAGCGTTCCATTTACCCCACCGTTCCATTTACCCCAATTTACCCTACACGAAACAAGACGCTATTGTTCTATGATATTTTTCGCTGGGTACAAAATATATCTAAAACCATGCTAAATCGTATTTAATATCCAAAGTGTAATATTTTAATAACTCATTAATTCAAAAGTTACACCAATCATACAGGAAATCCAATTGTTTGATAATAAATAAACATTCTTGCTTTATTTCACGCGGTATTTCATAGCCAAAATTAGTGGAAAATCATAGCTAATCATACTGATATCCACAATCTTTCGTCACTGCTACAGCCATACATGGCTGTCACTGTCGCACTACCTTTTGAGATTCACTTTCAAATATACCCTAGTATATTCCTGGATACCCTACATACAAATTCTGGATCCCATTCGCCAAAAAATCAAGTTTTTCGCAATTCTTTTATTCTTTCCGGACCACAGCATACATTCATATTAATAAATACTCCACTTTCACACGTCGTAATATCGGGTCGTCCCCGTGGCGAAGCGGTTAAGGTCCTGGACTTCTAATCCATTTATGAATTTTTGCTCAAGTTCGAAACTTCCCACCACTTTTTTTTCTTAATGTTTTATTAACCAATTTATTTTATAAATCAAGAATAACACCATCTCGAACATCCATTGCTATTATGATATTATTTTTTTTCATCAAACAAACATGTTTGATTTTTTATTCTCATTTAGGCCTAGGCCTACTTTCACCATCCAGATGCTTTCACCATGCCTGACTATCATGACATCTTCGTCATTTAAAACACATTTATCATTGGCTCTGTTCACAGTTCAATCTGAAATTATATTTGCAATAAATATTAAAAATTGTCACAAATTAAAATCACAAACCGCGAAAGATCGCCAACAACTGCCGCTGAATATTGATATCCAACTAGATTTCACCGCAGGGCTATAAAGAACCACAAACCGCGACATTTGGATATCCAACTAGATAGCCCAGCAGGGCTACAAAGAATCACATACCACGAAATATGGATATCCAACAGGCTTAAACTATAAATTAGCTCCCGATAGAGGGCAGGGCCTGATAAGGGAAATTAAAATCACAAACCGCGAAAGATCGCTGACAACCGCCGCTTAATAGGGATATCCAACTAGATTGCCCCGCAGGGCTACAAAGAACACGGTTGTTTGATGGGATCATTTATTAGTTTTTCAGACAAAACATCATGTATAACCAAATTTTAGGCTTAAACAGCTAAAAGTGATATCGTGCTAATGTATACAGATGCTTTTGAGTCGTTCTCAACTTTAATTTCCCCTCTTTTACAAAATTTTTCACTTTTATAGTATTTTTAAAGCTTTTTTGGATATAAAATGTGTGTATTAATGCCAAAATTGGTGGCGCTATTTAGTTACTGGAAATTACCCTTTCAACCTTTTAATACAAATAATTCCTTTTATTGTTTGATAAAATATGTTTATAAAATTTCCTTGTTGCTTGTTTCACCTATTCCAGCTGTTTTAATGGCAGTATTAATCATCTAACCCTTGCAAATAAAGATATATGATTTAGGATAAATAGCGCCATCTATAGTTTGCATTTGCTTAATAATGAAGCCAATTCTATATACATCAAACAGCCGTGAGAACCACAAACCGCGAAATTTGCATATCCAACAAGATTGCCCGCAGGCTTATCGATTATAAAGAACCACAAACCGCGAAATATGGATATCCAACAAATTAAGACCACAAACCGCGAAAGATCGCCAACAACTGCCGTTAAATTTGGATATCCAACTAGATTGCCTCGCAGGGCTATAAAGAACCACAAACCGCGAAATTTGGATATCCAACAAGCTTAAACTATAAATTAACTGCCGATAGAGGGCTTGATAAGGGAAATTAAAATCACAAACCGCGAAAAATTGCCGACAACCTCCGCTTAATAGGGATATCCAACAATATTGCCCCGCAGGGCTACAAAGAACCAAAAAAACCGCGAAATATGGATATCCAACAAATTAAGACCACAAACCGCGATAAAATGAAACGAAATGAAACGAAGAGCCACAAACCGCGAAATTTGGATATGCAACTAGATTGCCACACAGGGCTACAAAGAAATAAATTAGCTCCCGATAGAGGGCAGGCTTGAAAAGGGAAATTAAAACCACAAACCACGAAAGATCGCAGATAACCGCCGCTTACTAGGCATATCCAACTAACTACAACCCGCGAAATTTGGATATCCAACTAGATTGCCCACAGGCCTATAGATTATAAAGAACCACAAACCGCGAAATATGGATATCCAATAAATTAAGACCACAAACCGCGATAAACGAAATGAAACGAAATGAAGAGCCACAAACCGCGAAATTTGTATTTGCAACTAGATTGCCCCACAGGGCTACAAAGAACCACAAACCACGAAATATGGATATCCAACAAGCTTAAACTATAAATTAGCTCCCGATAGAGGGCAGTGCTTGATAAGGGAAATTAAAACCACAAACCACGAAAGATCGCAGATAACCGCCGCTTAATAGGCATATCCAACTAGGTTGGCCCGCAGGGCTACAATGAACCACAAACCGCGAAATTTGGATAGCCAAGTGGATTGCCCCGCAGGGCTATAAAGAACCACAAACATTCAAACACGATTATCTTGCTCAGTCGGGGCATTTAGACCTTTCCGTAGTATAGGCTTAAATATATGCGCATTTACCAGTTCCAACTTGGAAGTAAATCGGACTTACTCTCCGTATCTCTCTGGCATTGTCAACATTGGGTGTGTGTTGTTCATATTTACATTTTCTGTACATATTTACGTTGCCTTGAATAATTAAAGTATATTAAAATATATATTGATCATTGTGTACGTCTCAGTCACGCGTGACGAGCAAGTTTTAAAAATAAACGACTGATAATGTTTTGTTTAATTATTTATTGTCATAAATCATGAACAGCAACTTCAAACATCTATTTTTCGTTTTATGGAGCACTTTGTAACCTGATGACTTTCCAAGCTTGGAGCTGCTTGGTTACATTCATAAAAAGAAAAGAAATCTACCAAAAAACGTTGACAACGTAAAGAAATCAGCAAGTTTAAAAAACCCACCTCGGCTCACTTTTTGAAACTTGGTCCCATTTTGAATACCAACAGCAAATCAGTGTTTTTATTTTATTTCAACAGAATACAGCGTTTCCAACAAGATTACAAGCCTACTACACTTCTGGAAATGTTTTAAATTTATATAATATGATGAAGTTTAAATCAATACCGTTTACAAATGGGACCAAGTTTCAAAAAGTGAGCCGAGGTGGGTTTTTTTTAATTTTCTTATTTATTTACGTTGACAACGTTTTTTTGGTAGATTACTATTAGTCCGATCATGCATTGCCAGGATTCGGGGATCGATCCCCCGGATCGATCCATCGATTTCTGTTTCTTCAGATAGTTCGCCCCAGAAAAGCACCAACAATTTAGGGCTCACGACCGGGGCTCACGATTTCGCTATTATGTATGCCCGTTTCCGTTGCGTCCACTGGGCAAGCGGCCGCCACAGAGCGAGTTGACGATAGGCCTAATGAGCAAAGAAGACCTAGTAAATCAGGATAGGCCTACCGGTCATTGGTATGGTGTGAGTGACAAAAAACAGTGAAAACAGCTGAAACTATTGAAATCTTAATCAAGTGAAGATAAAAATCCCTTTAAAAAGGGATGTGCTGGGACATGGTTGTTCACATTGAAGAACTTTATATTTCTTTTTATAAAAAAAAGTCAAAATAATTTGAAGTGCAAAGATTTGGTTGGTTCAAACCTCAAAATCAAGCACTTTTTCCCAGATACTGATGATTCAGTTGGATTCCTTACAACAGTTCCATTCCAATTTGTATACTTTTATGCTCTTTATGTTGTTACTCCTCCTAAGGTTTACGTTCACTAACTTACAGCCCAATACGAACAATTTTAAAATATGATCCCTAGATGACCTATGACCTCAAAACATTTTCACTCACTTGATGCCTCCTTACACAGATTAT
The DNA here is from genome assembly GCF_039555335.1 of Amphiura filiformis. Lineage (NCBI taxonomy): Eukaryota > Metazoa > Echinodermata > Ophiuroidea > Amphilepidida > Amphiuridae > Amphiura > Amphiura filiformis. The sequence goes on along the minus strand of NC_092645.1, from coordinate 61,642,836 downwards.
TACCACTAGGTAATGTTTGACATTGAAATTTACTTTTACAAAGGAGGGCAATTTCCCCATTGCTTTATCTAAATCAACAATGACCTCATTTGACCACTAAATGACCTTTGACCTCAAATATCTACACTCACGTGTTGTCCCCTACTCAAATATTATTATCACCAGGTTTGGATGGCATGAGTTGGAACCGACGTTTGCACCTTATAGTATAATTCATAGCTCTTTTTGTTTTTTGAGGATTTAAGCATACAAAGTAACAAGCAAACTTTCAAGAAATATATTTTTTTAAAGTACCAGTAAAACCTCATTAAAACGAAATCTGATACAAGAAAAACCCTGTTATAAAGAAGTATTTTTCCAGAACCAAAATACATAATTCTTTATTTATTGTTTTTACAACCCTGATATAACGAAATTTGGATAGAAAGAAGTAATTTCTTTGTCCCTGACAACTTCGTTATAATGAGTTTCCACTGTACCAGTATATATTACAGGCCTACACAAACTGAACCCCAAAATAGCACCTTTAAAGCCAATAAGTGAATGTTTATTGATAATATTCGTAGTAACAAAATCCAATCATTACGTATGCTCTAATGCTTCATTCTAGTTTTGACATTTGTGTCATCATAAAAATAGACCCAAATAAGTGATGTGTGCATCAATAGCTTTTGATAACCATCTTGTTACCAGGAAATGTACACAGGCCTATCTTATTCCAAGCAGTGATCTTGTTTATTTATTAACACAGGTCTTCCCTCAAATAACTATGCTGCATGTTGCAGGGTCAAACATGTTACATGTAGTTGAAAATTATCCAACATATATTTGATAACAGATCACCACAGACAGACCACACGAAGAGATTAACATGATTAAGGAACATGTGTATTCATTGCTCACTACTCAGCAGGTAGCTCTCAACAGAGATACAGGCCATACATGGCAGATACTGAACAACAACAAAGCATGTATGGTACCCAGTGTGTCTGCCCATAGAACCCATAGCCTGCCAAGCTCAGTGTGCCGTGAAGAGAACCATCAAAACCTCCTAGTCTAGATTCAGAAATATTATTTTCCTAAAACATATACCTGTTTTACCTTAAAATGCAAAATCAACACAATATTTCTGATATCTGCACAGGCCAATTTAAGTATTCATGTTTGTCATAACCATTTTGATAATTTTTTTGCAATATTTTTACAAGTTTCCGTTTTCTTCATGAATTACTAATAGAAACAACAGAAAACAGAAACCAAGCAATAAGTGCCACGGCAACCCAGCACAAAAAATACTGAAATCCAAAACATATTTAACGGAGGTCAGCATCCGGAGGGGGCGGGGACACAAAATCTGATGAGCATTGCCCTTAAGGATATCTACTTTCGAGTCAAATTCATGATCTGCTCTATCTACCAAATTTGTATTCACGTAGAACTTGTAGATCCTTCTGCTCCAAATTATTATGGCGAAAACAGTAATTCATTGGCACCACCACCACCGACAAGCAGTTACCCACCCGCATACACACAAGTGACGCAACAAGCCTACGGTCAGCCGCCGGGCGTGCATATGCAACAATATCCAACAAATGTTCAATATCAGGTTAGTTTCTTCATTAATCCAGTCGGTGTTCTCTTAGTGCTTCTTACACGTTTGTGCGTCCTATTGTCATATAATAAATATCATAAATAACTGTTTTTATACAAAGTTGAAAATCGTTTATTTTCGTGGTTCCAAGGACGTAAATCCGTTTTTGGAAGGGGGAGGGAGGCGACGACATAATGAGAATTATTAGGGCCTACTCAAAGATACTTTTGCGAGAGAGCGTCACACGTCGCGCGTTTGAAACTTAGAAGGGGTGGGTGTCTGAGGGGGATGTGCCCCCTCGTTAGGGGGGCACGAGTATGTTATGCGCGAATGGGTTGTTTTTTGGGGGGGGAGGGGGTTCTACCTTCATGTTTATTACGAATTCTAGGGTTTAGTTTTAGGGTTTCAAATCTAGGGTTTAGGGTCAGGGTTAGGAATATAAAAAATTCGTGATGCTTACATGAAGGTAAGACCGTTCACTATTATCTACTTTTAGCAAGGACAACCACAAGCCAACCCGCCAGAACAAGTCGTGATCATCAGGCAGCCTCAGCTTCCATTTAAGGACTACACAAATCTGGCATTGCTGGTGACAATATGCTGCTGCTTGCCATTTGGAATAGTAGGATTGGTCAAAGCGTCTGAGGTAAGCTCAGTGGCTATTTGTGCAGTGAGATTAAAAATCCGTGCAGTGAGAATTACAAATCCGTGCTTTGGCATCCGATAAATTCAATAGGGATTCTCACAAAAATTTGTGCTTTGAACCAGTGATTTTAAAATTCTCCAAAACTCGAGGGAACCCGTCTCCAGCACCCATGCCCACAATCTTGTCGCTGATGGTTGATCACAGAGTTCTTTAATATTTTCCAATGTGCAGTGACCTTTTTCTCCTAAAATAGCCTCTGGGTCAATAAGCTGTATCTACTAAGTGGAGTGTCAAGTTCCCAACCCTAATCAGAAACAGGTTTGCCCTCAAGGCTGACACTCGGCATCGAATGCACTTTTTCATTCCAAGTCTTGTTCAGTCGCTCAGTCTATGTTCTCATTAATTTCCGGGATTTTGTTGTAGACCAAATTCATCTACTATATTTTGTTACTAAATCTCTTGTTCTAGTAGTTTTCTTTTAATATCATAAATTACAAGAACAATATTATGTGGACAATAAAATTTTAAAAAAACAACGACAACAGCAACAACAAGCATTTGATTTCGTTTTTTATTGAGCAGCTCTTCCTGTGTTAGCGTCACTAATAAAAAGATTTTGCAGAAGTCGGGGCTAAATTCGAAATAGGCCACTGATGTTCCTTATGACACGATATTTTCACCCCTGTACCATTTCATTTAGCAACTGCCTGCACGTGTTTGTCACTTTTTAAAGAATTCTTGTTTTTTATTCACTTGATATGCAGGCCAAGAACCTATACACCGCTGGCAACCAGGTAGCCGCCCAACAAACCGCCCAAAGTGCAGGAACATGGACCAAAGCAGGACTTATCTTTGGCATTGTTTTGTATTGTTTCTGTGTGGCATTATGTGTTATTTGGGTTATAGTAGTGGCATCTATTGGATATTGATCATTGGGAGCATGGGCATTGTTGGTGTTGCCAGAACATTTTTCGGGCTGGGGGGGTGACTTTCAGGGCGGGGGGGCAGATGGTCCAAACAGACTCAAAGATCTAAAACAATTCCAGCAGCCAGCATCCCACAAGGGGGAGGGGGAAAGATGTTGGGGCGGAGGCACATCCCCCTGGCTATGCCTTTGGTATGGGATGGGTAGGCCTAAATGGACTGTCAGAATGTGTAGAACTGAAGTAACTTTCATTTTGCTGATTGTAAAAAAGGAGTGTAAAAAGGGGTAGAAATCAACTGATTAAAGAGGTATGGGTGGGACTGATTGGTGTATGCTGGGTGTGTGGGGGTGTGTGTGTGACAAGTGTGGATAGAGATGAGGTATAATGACCAAGATGATGCCCTTTGGGTGTGCGAGATGACCGGGGGGGGGGGGGTATTCGGTACAAACTGCCATACAGGGATGTGCTGCAAATAGGGTCTCATTTATTCCGTGGCGAAGTGATGTAATAATCAGATCAACTAGCATAGCAATAGGGTAAAACAGCTTTTGAATAATATATCGCACTTTAGTAGTACGTTCCCACGGTACCTCTGCATTGAACCATATCATGCTGATCACTCGCACCTATATGATTAGTATTTTTGAAAAGAGTGGTATTGCATGATTGTATTCAATCTATGATTGCAGACATACACAGGTGATGAGTGCAACCTGCAGCACGATATATTAAAAAATTGTTTTACCATATTGCTATGATAGTTAATCCGATTATTACATCACTTCAACAGCGAATGGGCCTCTGATATAGCTATGGCCCCTTTTCTAGGTAAATTTTGGTATAAAAATGGGTACATTTTATTTTCACATTTTTTTGAAAATGATACCCAATTTCTGGAGTTCAAATTTCATAAAATGTGCGTTAAATTTGTCCAAAAATTGGGGGAATCAGGTATAAAAATAGTTCCAATTTCTTAAAAAATGTGTATAAATATGGGTGTTTTTTCATATTCTTGGTAGGTCTGTGGGGTATTTTGGGTGGTCGTTAAATGGGTACGAGGGAGGAGTGTGAAAGTCAAACACAATGCCGTATTTCTTTTTTTTTTTCAAAAATAGGATTTTGGTATCAAAATTTTTTGAATAAAATTCGCTCTCCAGTAACACAAAGCATCATCTTCATAGTACACCCTTTTTCAAAGTTATAAGCCCAAGGCCTCATCATGCGTTGGTATGACCAAATCTTCACTTGCCTTTTTTCTCAAAATTGTCAAAATGGACATAAGGCTTTGTGTTTTTGAACCCTCAAATTTACTCAAATCAACTGTGGCAACAATCATTTTTGATTCTACTAAGTAGATTTTGAACTTAGTAAAAGTGCCCTCTTGTAAAATTCGAGTTATGTACGTCATCCACCAGTGGAGCTCCTGCGCCCCTCCGCAGAACTTCCGGTAGTGGATGTTCTGCGCTCGGGGGCGCAGAGAATCCACTGTCGGAGTTGCTGCGCCCGGAAGCAAAATAATAGATTTTCTTATTATAATAACGGTGGATCATTTCTGCGCTCGGGCGCAGAACATCCACTATCGGAGTTGATGCGCCCGGGCGCAGTCCCTTATATGTAACGGTGGGTCATTGCTGCGCTCGGGCGCAGAGAATCCACTGTCGGAGTTGCTGCGCTCGGAAGCAAAATAATAGATGTTCGTATTATAATAACGGTGGATCATTTCTGCGCTCGGGCGCAGAACATCCACTATCGGAGTTCATGCGCCCGGGCGCAGTCCCTTATATGTAACGGTGGATCATTGCTGCGCTCGGGCGCAGAACATCCACTGTTGGAGTAACTGCGCTCGGAAGTAAAATAATAGATTTTCTTATTATAATAACGGTGGATCATTGCTGCGCTCGGGCGCAGAACATCCACTGTTGGAGTAACTGCGCTCGGAAGCAATATAATACATTTTCTTATTAGGCCTATATTAATAAATATACATGCGTATAATAACTAGTATTAGGCCTATTATAACTCCAAATTGAAAGCAAAATAATACATTTTCTTATTGAAATTACGGCGGATCATTGCTGCGCTCGGTCGCAGAAAATCCACTGTCGGAGCTTCTGCGCTCGGAAGTCAAATAGGCCTAAATTATTTTCTTATTTTATTAATAAAATATAATTATGCATGCGTATAATAACTAAACTCCGAGAAGTTTATTGCTATTATTATAACCGAATTGACAGCAAAATAATAGATTTTCTTATTATAATAACGCGGATCATTGGGCTATTTCAGAAAATAGATGCACACCCCCTATAGAGGAGTTCGGATATCCGGACTTTTTGTCCAGTCGTGACTGTTGGAAATCCAGACATTTTAAGTGCCCAAAGGCAAAAAAATCCAGCAGAAAAATAGTTTAAAATCAGAAATCCTCAATTTGAGAGCTCATTTTCAACATTTCCGTGATTTTTCCTTCAATTGATTGGATTTCCAAGCTTTTCCCAGTAATATTGGCAACTGGAAATCCAGTCGTTTTCAGAAAGCAGACTTGGAAATCCAGACATTTCTTTGGTTGAAAATTTACTCCTCTATAGGGGGTGTGCACCTATTTTCTGGAATAGCCCATTGCTGCGCTCGGGGCGCAGAGAATCCACTGCCCGGGATCCACTGTCGGAGTTGATGCGCTCGGAAGCAAATAATACATTTTTTTATTAGGCCTATATTAATAAATATGCATGCGTATAATAACTATAACTCCAAATTGACAGCAAAATAATGCATTTTCTTATTGAAATTACGGCGGATCATTGCTGCGCGGGCGCAGAAAATCCACTGTCGGAGCTTCTGCGCTCGGAAGTCAAATAAATTATTTTCTTATTTTATTAATAAAATACAACATGCATGCGTATAATAACTAATTTTTTCTTATTATATTAATAAAAAATAATATGCATGCGTATAATAACTAAACTCCGAGAAGTTTATTGCTATTAGTATAACCGAATTGACAGCAAAATAATAGATTTTCTTATTATAATAACGGTGGATCAATGCTGCGCTCGGGTGCAGAACATCCACTGTCGGAGTTGATGCGCCCGGGCGCAGTCCCTTATATGTAACGGTGGAGCATTGCTGCGCTCGGGCGCAGAACATCCACTGTTGGAGTAACTGCGCTCGGAAGCAAAATAATGGATTTTCTTATTAAAATAACGGTGGATCATTTCTGCGTTCGAGCGCAGAGAATCCACTGTCGGAGTTGATGCGCTCGGAAGCAAAATAAATTATTTCTTATTATATTAATAATATATTTTTTATTGTAATAGCTCTACGGAGAAGTTTATTTCTATTAGGCCTATGCATGCGTATAATAATAACTATAACTCCAAGAAGTTTATTGATATTTACTATTAGGTCTGCGCTCGGAAGCAAAATAATGGATTTTCTTATTAAAATAACGGTGGATCATTGCTGCGCTCGGGCGCAGAACATCCACTGTTGGAGTAACTGCGCTCGGAAGCAAAATAATGGATTTTCTTATTAAAATAACGGTGGATCATTGCTGCGTTCGAGCGCAAAGAATCCACTGTCGGAGTTGATGCTCTCGGAAGCTAAATAAATTATTTTCTTATTATATTAATAATATATTTTTTATTGTAATAACTCTACGGAGAAGTTTATTACTATTAGGCCTATGCATGCGTACAATAATAACTATAACTCCGAGAAGTTTATTGATATTTACTATTAGGTCTATATAATGCGCTCGCAAGCTCAGATTATAATAAAACTTTTTTTTTTCGTTCACGTTTCCTTGTCGGTACTTCTCATGTAACCGCAAATAATTCCTATTCAAATATAATTCTGATTGACACATGACCACTTGCAATTCGGCCTTTGTTAGTCACCAGATAAGTAGGTGTCATTTTGTGGTTAATAGATAAAAGGAACCGATAAGGCCGCGACGAAAAAAGAAACCCTGTTCTACGGGCGGACGGACCTTTCAAGTAGGGTCGGCCATTTTTTTTGTTGTTTTTATGTACGATCTTTTTCAGAATATACCTTCATTTTTTTTCAAAACCGATTTTTTTTTTTGTGGCATATTTGTAATATTTACACATGTTCCAACTTAAATATATGAGCAAACTGACAAATTCGCCCTATTTGTAGTAAAACGGGATGATTTTCTGTTATGAATATAATTTTCAGATTATGATAATATGTCGGAACGCAGTCGCAAATCGTAGTCTCCTACAAAGCCAGTTTGGTTACGCTCCCTCCAGAGGGCGCAACACTAAATCACTCCGCATTTTATGTAACAACGAAATTCGGCTAATATAGTCCATAGTGAATACGAGATTGTAGCGACCATATCTACCGACATGTTCACTTTAAATCACTCAATATTGGCTCATATGAATTCGACAAGTGTCTTTAATGATAACATGCAGAAAAAAACTGGACAATTGATCTCAAAAGCAATTCTCTGTGGCGGATTAAGAGAAAACCCGATTTTGAAATGTGAGTGGTGAGTTTAGTATATTTTTAGCTATTTTTTTTTGCACCGCAAAATAGCGAAAAAAGTCAATGGTCATCGATATATGCCGACAAAAGTTTTGGAATCTAGAGAAACAGAGCTTTAATTAGACTGGCCCCCAGTCTCGGTTCGGTTCCATCTCTGGATAATGTAACAATAAATAATTACGTAATGCCCTATGAAAAAAAATGCCAACTCCCCCCCTTATTTTCTTCAATGCCAAAAACCCATTCCTCTTCATCCACAAATCGACGCCACTAATTACACCCACCACAGTCAACCATGCAGCAATATAGAAATATACTCGTATTTAGTGAACGCGAAAGTCCATTGAGCGCTGATTCCGAGACTGGTCCAATCTGTTAGAGATCTCACTTCCAAATATTCGTTCAACGAAGCACGTGATTCCGATGTCAATTACGAAAGCCCCGCCCCAGTTTCAATTCAAATATGGTAGCACAAAGCTATGCCGCGGGATGTGACGCAAGATCGGATGGGACACTTGTCAACAACTGAGAGGTATTGAGCTCAAGTGGCACGCGTCTGATAGACCCATGGTACGCGCAATAATAAAAGGCAACCACTCGACTCGGACTTAGGCCTATTGTCCATATTGCGTACATTATCGCGTGCGGTTTGCAAATGTTTGCACATTATTTAGCTAGGGAAGCCTTTTCAAATATCCCCGCGCTGCCAAGCTGCGTTGATTGGTCGGATACAATATCGTTGTTTAGTCGCTTACACAAACGTTAATGTAGTGAAAACATGGACGTGGTATATAGAAAGATTGCGTGACTCCAAATCCGTAAAAGTGAACTTCCAGCAGTTTGTGGGAGCTGGAAGTCAAATTGCCTACAGACTGGGAGGGTCCGTGTATTGGGTTGATTTTTAATGCTATGTAATCTACATTACCAGTCGTTCTCCACGGACCCGAGGGAGGGTCTAAGCTTTAATTTGATACCAAATTTATTTTGCCAAGTATTGCAGGGACGCCAGAAATGGCGCTTGAAGTAGGCCGAATTCACACGTTATCCTATGGGACGCTGAATTAGTGCTGCGCCCCTTGTAACGGCCGTCGTTATGAACGCGTTCCTTTTACATTCTTCGCGCAAAATAAGAGATGCGCTTCACAAAATGTGTTCTATTTCAATCATGATGATAAACAAAGATTACAAAAAGTCATCCCCATGAAAAAAATATTGGAAAAAACACTTTATTGGCCGAGTAGGCGCCTGCAAAGTCTAGATATGCGTCCAAAAATACTCAAAAAGGCTCAAAAATGGATTTTAATGTTAATAGACATTGTTAATCTGCATGAAGCCGTTTTGCTGAATATTCAGTAGGCCTACGCAAAAGATCGTAATTGTTACCACTGGAACGGGGGGGGTATTTATACTTCAGACTTAGTAATAAATGATTTCCAAAACAAAATGGGAACACTGATAATCTAGAAAAGAAATTAAACTTGTTTCAAAGACGTGCTCAAATTGTCGTCTGTCACTAAGTTTGTGAGTTTTGTATAAACTTTCGCATATTGGAGGAAAAGTCGAAATATTCGATTTTCGGCATTTCGGCACTGATCTTTAAAACATCATTTCTCTTGAACGGAATGTCGCAGAGACATGAAATCTTCGGTGTTGAGCTTCAAATTTTCTCTAGTTTACTTAATGAGTAATAAATGTGGATTTTGAAAACTTTTAACACCTTATAACGGCCGTCGCTATGAACGCGTTCCTTTTACATTCTTCGCGCAAAATAAGAGATGCGCTTCACAAAATGTGTTCTATTTCCATCATGGTGATAAACAAAGATTACAAAAAGTCATCCTCATGAAAAAATATTGGAAAAAACACTTTATTGGCCGAGTAGGCGCCTGCAAAGTCTAGATATGCGTCCAAAAATACTCAAAAAGGCTCAAAAATGGATTTTAATGTTAATAGACATTGTTAATCTGCATGAAGCCGTTTTGCTGAATATTCAGTAGGCCTACGCAAAAAGATCGTAATTGTTACCACTGGAACGGGGGGGGTATTTATACTTCAGACTTAGTAATAAATGATTTCCAAAACAAAATGGGAACACTGATAATCTAGAAAAGAAATTAAACTTGGTTCAAAGACGTGCTCAAATTGTCGTCTGTCACTAAGTTTGTGAGTTTTGTATAAACTTTCGCATATTGGAGGAAAAGTCGAAATATTCGATTTTCGGCATTTCGGCACTGATCTTTAAAACATCATTTCTCTTGAACGGAATGTCGCAGAGACATGAAATCTTCGGTGTTGAGCTTCAAATTTTCTCTAGTTTACTTAATGAGTAATAAATGTGGATTTTGAAAACTTTTAACACCTTATAAGAGGGCGCAACACTAAATCACTCCGCATTTTATGTAACAACGAAATTCGGCTAATATAGTCCATAGTGAATACGAGATTGTAGCGACCATATCTACCGACATGTTCACTTTAAATCACTCAATATTGGCTCATATGAATTCGACAAGTGTCTTTAATGATAACATGCAGAAAAAAACTGGACAATTGATCTCAAAAGCAATTCTCTGTGGCGGATTAAGAAAACCCGATTTTGAAATGTGAGTGGTGAGTTTAGTATATTTTTAGCTATTTTTTTGCACCGCAAAATAGCGAAAAAAGTCAATGGTCATCGATATATGCCGACAAAAGTTTTGGAATCTAGAGAAACAGAGCTTTAATTTGATACCAAATTTATTTTGCCAAGTATTGCAGGGACGCCAGAAATGGCGCTTGAAGTAGGCCGAATTCACACGTTATCCTATGGGACGCTGAATTAGTGCTGCGCCCCCTCCACGTGTAGAGGGAGCGTAACCAAACTGGCTGCGTATGATACTAACTCTGAGGCCGGACCACCGAGCACTACTGGGCCGCACTCTCCGTCCAAATCCAAAAAGTGCGAGAGTATTTCGAGTGATAGAGGTGAACTTTATGATGTTGTTTCTTTGCAAATTCCCAATGTTTTTCGCGTCCAAATGTATTGGGAACTTTCATAATAATTGCATGATTATCTTTTTGGAAGAAAAAAGTGTAGCCTTGGTGTAGCCTAGGTAGCGGCGACATGAAACCACGTTTATCGGTTCCTTTAATCTCTAACCACAAAATGACGGCGCATAATTATCCTCTGCCGTGGATTTAAAATTGACATTGATCTTCGCTTATGCTAATTTTGGACCCCCTCCGCTTGTTTGGGAATCCAATGGATTACACCTACTTATCTGTTGACTAACAAAGGCCGAATTGCAAGTGGTCATGTGTCAATCAGAATTATATTTGAATAGGAATTATCTGAGAAAGCATTTGCGGTTACATGAAAAGTACCGACAAGGAAACGTGAACGGAAAAAAAGGAAAGAAAAAAAAAAGACAAAAGAAGAAAAGAATGAAGATGAAAGAAAACAGAAAATAAATGTAAAATGAGAAGAAAAAAAACCAAAACAAAACAAAAAAACATATTATATTAGACTCTAGACTTTTTTTTTACTTCCGAGCGCAGTTACTCCAAAAAAAACCAGTGGATGTTCTGCGCCCGAGTGCAGCAATGATCCACCGTTATTATAATAAGAAAATCTATTATTTTGCTGTCAGTTATTATACACATGCATAATTATATTTTATTAATAAAATAAGAAAATAATTTATTTGACTTCCGATCGCAGAAGCTGCGACAGTGGATTTTCTGCGCCCGAGCGCAGTAATGATCCACCGTGACATATAGACCTTTTTCCCTCTTTCCCATCATGCACTATTCCAGGGGGGTATGAGTGTCGCAAAATACATCATCTCCCCGGGGAGTACAGAGTTATGTTCATCACATTCTGGAATACGGACATTTCGACTGGTGCCTTCATCACAAAAAGGAATCCCCGATAATGATGATAATGGCGCCACGGTCACTAATACCTTTCGGGGGCAAAAAACAACATTTCTATGCCTTATGGACATGGTGTATTCACCCAAAAAAGTTTCCTGTTATTGAAACCTAACTTTGCATACATTTTATAGACCTAATAGTGAAAAACTGATGACGGGACACGCAGTGATATTTTACCGGCGTCCGTTTCACTTTTTTTTCGGAGTTGAAAATAAAACGAACACAAAATCTCTTACACAGATGTTCTGCATCGCTCCGTAACTGCATCACTCGTGTATTCAATAATTGCATAATTAGTAACATCGGTGGCCTTTACGATAATCCGCATATATGGAATCAGTATGCCCATATTAAGACAAAATAATTGCAAAGGCCTGGCAAAGACCATCGGATGCACACGATCTATGAGGTTGATGAACTACGTCATACCCCCTGGAATAGTGCATTGTGGGATAGAGGGAAAAAGGTCTATAAGGGACTGCGCCCGGGCGCATCAACTCCGACAGTGGATGTTCTGCGCCCGAGCGCAGAAATGATCCACCAGTTTCTTCCTGCTAAGGACCCATTTCAAGTCAACTTGGGTTCAGACAGGCAATTTCTTTTCCTTTAAGGGGGTACTACACCCCTGTGGTAAATTTTTGACTATTTTTGCATTTTTCTCAAAAAATAATAACACACTGGTAAAAAAAGTTATGTATATTATTGGGTCAAGGAATCCAATTATTACACTGAAATTTCAATGACTCCTCAAGACAAGCGGTGTAGTAATTGGATTCCTTGCCCCTATAATATACATTAATTTTGTTACCAGTGTGTTATTAGTTTTTGAGAAAAATGCAAAAATAGACACACATTTATCGAGGGGTGTAGTACCCCCTTAATTTTTGTACTAAGGCCATAATTTTGTATGTAGGACTATATTCAATTGTGTTATAATTTTGTTTCTTGTTTATATATAATGTATATTTTGTTGTTTTTGAACGCACCGCTGGTTTGGCGTGTGCCACTGATACAAAAGTGTATGTTCCAATGAATAAATAAAATAAATATACTATAGCAATAAACTTCTCGGAGTTAAGTTATTATACGCATGCATATTATATTTTATCAACATAATAAGAAAATAGCGTTTGTGATTTCCTTATTCGTCTATATATCGTAGGCCTTGGTGTAGCCTAGATGCCGGCGACATGAAACCACGTTTATCGGTTCCTTTAATCTCTAACCACAAAATGACGGCGCATAATTATCCTCTGCCGTGGATTTAAAATTGACATTGATCTTCGCTTATGCTAATTTTGGGACCCCCTCCGCTTGTTTGGGAATCCAATGGATTACACCTACTTATCTGTTGACTAACAAAGGCCGAATTGCAAGTGGTCATGTGTCCCGGGGGGGGGTACTCAAGTTTGGTTTTGGTAGGGACGTGCCGCTGAGAATTTGAAAGTGGACCCATAAATATACCAATTTTTCAAGAAATTTGGACCCATTGATATACCAAAAGTCAAAATTTTCGGCCGAATTTAACCCAAATTGTCCTAGTTTTTACAAATTTTCCCAAAATTTTGGGAAAATTTTGAAAATTTATGCAAAATTAACGAAAAATTGGGCTATTTTTCCGAAAAAATTGAGAAAATTTTGAAAAAAGGACCCATTCATATACCAAAATAGGCTTTGAAAAAGGGGTCATTGATATACCAAGAGGCTGAAAATGCTACCCATATTTGCGGCAGGTCCCCGTATGGTCATTTGTACTGAGAACCCCCCCCGGGTCATGTGTCAATCAGAAGTATATTTGAATAGGAGTTATCTGAAATAGCATTTGCGGTTACATGAAAAGTACCGACAAGGAAACGTGAACGGGAAAAAAAGGAAAGAAACAAAAGACAAAAGAAGAAAAGAATGTAGATGAAAGAAAACAGAAAATAAATGTAAAATGAGAAAAAAAAAAAAAAAAAAAAAAACATATTATATTATATTAGACTCTAGACTCTTTTTTTACTTCCGAGCGCAGTTACTCCAACAGTGGATGTTCTGCGCCCCCGAGCGCAGAAATGATCCACCGTTACATATAAGGGACTGCGCCCGGGCGCATCAACTCCGATAGTGGATGTTCTGCGCCCGAGCGCAGAAATGATCCACCGTTATTATAATAAGAAAATATATTATTTGCTGTCAATTCGGTTATACTAATAGCAATAAACTTCTCGGAGTTTAGTTATTATACGCATGCATATTATTTTTTTATTAATATAATAAGAAAATATTAGTTATTATACGCATGCATATTGTATTTTATTAATAAAATAAGAAAATAATTCACTTCCGAGCGCAGTTACTCCAACAGTGGATGTTCTGCGCCCGAGCGCAGCAATGGTCCACCGTTACATATAAGGGACTGCGCCCGGGCGCATCAACTCCGACAGTGGATGTTCTGCGCCCGAGCGCAGCAATGATCCACCGTTATTATAATAAGAAAATCTATTATTTTGATTTTTTTAAATATAATAAGAAAATATTACTTATTGTTATACGCATGCATATTGTATTTTATTAATAAAATAAGAAAACAATTTATTTGACTTCCGAGCGCAGAAGCTCCGACAGTGGATTTTCTGCGCCCGAGCGCAGCAATGATCCGCCGTAATTTCAATAAGAAAATGCATTATTTTGCTGTCAATTTGGAGTTATAGTTATTATAATAGGCCTAATACTAGTTATTATACGCATGTATATTTATTAATATAGGCCTAATAAGAAAATCTATTATTTTACTTCCGAGCGCAGTTACTCCGACAGTGGATGTTCTGCGCCCCCCGAGCGCAGAAATGATCCACCGTTACATATAAGGGACTGCGCCCGGGCGCATCAACTCCGACAGTGGATGTTCTGCGCCCCCGAGCGCAGAAATGATCCACCGTTATTATAATAAGAAAATATATTATTTGCTGTCAATTCGGTTATACTAATAGCAATAAACTTCTCGGAGTTTAGTTATTATACGCATGCATATTATTTTTTATTAATATAATAAGAAAATATTAGTTATTATACGCATGCATATTGTATTTTATTAATAAAATAAGAAAATAATTCACTTCCGAGCGCAGTTACTCCAACAGTGGATGTTCTGCGCCCGAGCGCAGCAATGCTCCACCGTTACATATAAGGGACTGCGCCCGGGCGCATCAACTCCGACAGTGGATGTTCTGCGCCCGAGCGCAGCAATGATCCACCGTTATTATAATAAGAAAATCTATTATTTTGATTTTTTTTAAATATAATAAGAAAATATTACTTATTGTTATACGCATGCATATTGTATTTTATTAATAAAATAAGAAAACAATTTATTTGACTTCCGAGCGCAGAAGCTCCGACAGTGGATTTTCTGCGCCCGAGCGCAGCAATGATCCGCCGTAATTTCAATAAGAAAATGCATTATTTTGCTGTCAATTTGGAGTTATAGTTATTATAATAGGCCTAATACTAGTCATTATACGCATGTATATTTATTAATATAGGCCTAATAAGAAAATCTATTATTTTACTTCCGAGCGCAGTTACTCCGACAGTGGATGTTCTGCGCCCCCGAGCGCAGAAATGATCCACCGTTACATATAAGGGACTGCGCCCGGGCGCATCAACTCCGACAGTGGATGTTCTGCGCCCGAGCGCAGAAATGATCCACCGTTATTATAATACGAAAATCTATTATTTTGCTTCCGAGCGCAGCAACTCCGACAGTGGATTCTCTGCGCCCCCGAGCGCAGAACATCCACTACCGGAAGTTCTGCGGAGGGGCGCAGGAGCTCCACTGGTGGATGACGTACATACATGAAAATTCCCACCAGCAAAACTTATCTAACATTATGTTAGCATGTTTTGCAGCATATTTTCACAAATGTTATTGAACTATACTGCACCAAAAAGTACCCTTACACTTGGAAAAATAATCACAATTTCAACTGAACCATATTGGGGTAAATTTGTTTTTTTAATAGATGCACCATTTTAATTCTGCACATTATGATACCACATACTCCACATTGAATCCAATGTGACCTCAAGAAGTAAAGTTACAAGCAATTGAATAGACCAAGGTCCAGTTTTAAAAGTGACAATACAAGGTGCAAAAAGATTCCCAGTGGCGCGCGGAGAACATTAAAAGTGGAGGGGGGGGCAGGTTGTTCAGTTCCCCCGAATGGAGTCTGATTAGGAGTGTAAGGTGCGGGCGAAATCAGTCATTTCGGGGGAAATGACTGATTTCCCCCGAATTACAAACAAAAGGGGGGGGGGAGGCCATTGATTAGATGCCACTGAAGATTCCAACTAGCGCAACAAAGAGACAACACAGTTTCTTCAATGAAGCTTTATCTAAAGCAGTTTTTATTTCAGTTTTTACTTCTCTTGTACTTTTCATAACTCTCATTTTATTTGTCAGTTCTTTTGTTTCAGTTTTCTTTTGCTCCTTTTGTTTTAAATTGAAGGCACACATAAATTCGCAATTCACCACTCTCAAACGAGATGTCTAGTCCGTGGAGTTTTGAATAGGCCAGTTTTTCACTTTTAAAACTGGACCTTCGTCTATCAAACGCTTGTAACTTTGCTTCTTGAAGTCACATTGGATTCGATGGGGTGTCATAATATGCCGGATTAGACGAATAGTGCATCTATTCAGTTTTGAAATTGTGATTATTTCTCCAAGTGTAAGCATACTTTTTTGGTGCAGTATATTTTATACCTTTTATGTAACCTGACATTTTATTTGAAATATTTTGTGTTTGCTGGGCTACTGCTGTGGAGATTTGGTACATATACACAACCATTATGCATTGTGGGAAAGTGGTACCATCACATTTTTGTATGCACCATTTAAAGGAAACATATCTTAAAATGTTACTGGGGTTATGAGAAAACAATTAGCTTTCTGTAGATGCCAAAATCTCAAAATGAGGGAAATAAGGCTGACAATCAGCTCACCCACCTTTAATAATCTTATCTAATAATTATAACACAAACTCATTTCTCTTCCCTGTTCAAATTCAAGATGGCTGTTTATTTATACCTGTATATATTATATATTTGGATGATGTGATTTTTAAATCTTTAAAAAGGTTTTAAATGATTTAAATTGTCACTGACATTCTGATTTGTCACACATGACAGTTTTGTTTTTGAACACTGTAAATAGGCTATTCTAGATGAAATCTTTACACCCCTATGTAAGTCATGACCTTGATCTTCCACACAAGGGTGTGTAGATTTCAGATGTAGTCACCCCATCAGGTAACCCCATTTGAAATTCACACTCCCTGTGTGAGAGATTAAAACAGGCAGATTTAGAGGCGCACCAGCGCACGCCCTCTCTATTTTTGCAGATCGGCGCCTGACTCTGTGTATTTTTGCAGAGCGGCGCCTGACTTTGTGTGGGCGCCGAACGACGGCGGCGGTGGTGGCTCGGTGCCCCATCTATTGAAAGTTCCTGGATCCGCCCCTGTAAGGTCATGTTTTCCACAGGGGTGTATGGATTTCAACTGGAATAACCCAATACTGAAGTGTCTCTGCCGCTATTTCTCCTTGCCAATTAATTGGAAGCTCACACATTTGTATGAAAATTTATTATAGCGGTTCCAAATCGGTGAGCTGTTACACATTAGAGGTTGTCAGATAAAAAAGGACTTTCCCAGAACAAGGTAGGAACAAAACCACACTTTTGACAGGAGGATCCAAGTGGTTAACTTCAGCACTTAACCTAATGGGCACTACTGGCTTAAATTATCAGCCTCTCAAAATGATTCTGATTTGTTACATAAAGAGCTATAATCATGTATTGAGCCAATCAGAGATATGGTAAGAATAGTCAGTAGAGCTGAAGGAAATTAAGCTTAAAATTGCTGCATCTAAAAGCTGCATTTTGATTGGTTACTTAGGTGATTATATCATGTAATTAACCAATCAGGGGCAGTGTAAGAAAGACAGTAGTACCCATAGAACCAAAATGGTTGGGAACTCCTAGTTTGGTGACATTAATTAAAAAATAAATTAAAATACATGATCTCAGCCTCCAAAAAAGATCTGTCTCAGTGGCACCCATTAGAATTATGTTTTTCTTGTTTAGTTTGTTAGTTAAGTGTATGCCACTGAACTATTTTAGGCACACTTGGTCCATCTTCTCCTCCACCCTTTGTGGGATTTTCCCCCAAGAAAAGCATGCATATAGGTTTCTGAGACAGGCTTTTTTTTCTTGGCTTTAAAATTACTCTTTCTGATGGTTAAACAGTCTTTCTGTGTTATCGTATAATATATTGCACAGTTCCTCTATATCTTCACCTCGGGCACCTGCCATTACTTCCAACACTTGTCTGAAATATAAATCAGATAAATAAATAATACAATATAAGAAATATGAACATGTATGAAAGTAATTTAAATTAAAATTCAACACTACTTGTTTATTTCGCTTACCAGGAGCATTTTTGAGGAACTTCCTCATCATCAGCCAATCTGATCAGATGATGCAGTAAAAGTCCTGCTGCTGATGATGAAGAAGTTCCTTGAAAGTGCTCCTGGTACGTGAATGATGTAGCAAAAGTCCTGCCCCAGGTGCTGCTGATGATGAAGAAGTTCCTTGAAAGTGCTCCTGGTGCGTGAATGATGTAGCAAAAGTCCTGCCCCAGGTGCTGCTGATGATGAAGAAGTTCCGTGAAAGTGCTCCTGGTACGTGAATGATGTAGGAAAAGTCCTGCCCCAGGTGCTGGTGATGATGAAGAAGTTCCTTGAAAGTGCTCCTGGTACGTGAACTAAACAAGTAGCGTTGATGTTTAATTTTAATTACTTTTATTTTATTAGCACTACGTATGAATCTGCAATTCTACATAAGAAATATGTACTTTAAAATATAGATATAATATGTAAGTCATTTCACATTCCAAGATTATAATGTGTTTACTGAGAACCTTTTTGAAAATGATTTCAAAGGAATCATGATTGCAAATATGTATATTAAATATATTTATTCTGTTGTTTGTATATGTTAATACTTTGTCATTTTTGGGTTTTGTTGCTTAACATTCCTTTGTTACCAGGTTGACAACCTCAGGTCATACTGGTCATTTTCTTTGATGATTTGTTTGCATGTAGTTGCTTCAAATTCTATATTTTGGGGTAGTTTGGCAATATTATATATTATTTTGGTGTTATTTTGTAATGAACTGTGGAAATAAATGTTGATATGATGATGACATAAAAATAGGGAGCTCTTGTTCTTTATGGTATGCCACTCCCGGCACCTCCGACCAAAATCTCCTACCAGTGTTATAGGGTTAAGAACAACATATCATATACAGCATAAAACAAAACTGTGGGTGCCCAATCTTACAAATAAAAGGTTGGTGGCATACTTGAAGGTCACAATCTTACAAATAAAACTGCTTACCAAATATATAGCAACTTACATAATATGACATGGTTCATTTCTTGACTTGACACAATGGCCGTCTTCCCACTTCTCTTTTTTCTTGGTAGGAAATGTGGTTTTGACATGTTTGAATCCAGAATGAGTTGGTCTGACGTCACACCAGGGAGCATCTGTGTGAATGACATATTGAGTATATGTTACAAGATTATAACAGACCCATGGCACTCTGTAAAGTTATATTCAGATTTCCTTTGACAGCATGTGGCAGCACTGAGACACAATATGTTTTGTTCTAGCCTAAACATTGAAATGGTGATTTTTTTCTAATATATGGGCGTCTCACCTGTTTCTATCATGAGTCTATCACTGGGAATTGAACACATGGCCTCTATATTATCTGCTGTCTTCAAAGAACTGAAATCAAATATAAACATACAAGCATATGAGTGAACAGCACAAGGCATGTACAACCCATTCTTATCTGCAAGTGAAAGGTATGGATATCAAATCCTACATTTTATTTACAATTTTTTTAAAGAACCAAACATTAGGATCATTTTGTACAATTTTAACTGTATTATTGGGAATGAACGACGGGGCATGAACACCTGAAACATGATAAGAGACTGACCTTGTCTTGCAGACTTGTAGTCGAGTCACCAGGGTGACGCCATAAAAACATGTGTGACTCAACTAAAATCAGGACTAAAATTCTTCATTTTCCCACTACAATTTTAAAATGACTCCACTTGACCAGAAAAATAGCTTTAATGATTCAACCTGGTTTTTCATGACACAACAGTGTGCTGACTTGAGTGCAAGACAACTCAATTGCAGTCACAGCACAATTTCAAGACCAAACGCTCTGGGGCAAATGTTCTTAGTACAGTAGTTCATCAAGTACAGTCCACCCTCTTTTATCCGGACCTCTTTTATATAGATCTCTCTGTTATCCGGCTGTGAAATTGTCAGAGGGAAACATGTTTTTGATTTAACATCTTAATCCCATGCTCTGAATGCTTAGAATGACATATCTATGTTGCATAAAGCCAGGGCTGTCAACTTTTTGGAATTGCTTGGCGTGAGACAGAGGCGTACCGGGATTCGCCGACTCCAATGTTCATTTTGTACCATGATTATTTGAGCCACGGCGCTCGAGAATGTTAAAAGCGGGGATGGGGGGGGGTAGGAGCAACACATTATTCATTACGATGCGTGAGATTTTACTAATTTTCCAGCTTTTTGCGTGAGATTTACTACCTAGGCGTGAGATTAATTATACTTCCTTGGCGTGAGACCGTGAGAAAGTGACCCAATGCGTGAGACTCACCGCCAATGTGTGAGAGTTGACAGCCCTGATAAAGCACACCAAAGCCATCCTTTAGTGTTTTTACTCCATGTTAAAACAGTCTTTTGTTAGTCCCAATTTCAGTACTTGGTACAGTCAATGGATTGCAGAATTACATGTAATTCACTTATCCGGATTGTTCACTTATCCGGACAATGTTTGGTCCCATCATGGCCGGATAAAAGAGGTTGGACTGTAGTTTTATTGTTATTGGCAGTTCCTATTAATTGCATTGCACAAAGCCATGAAATGCTGACAACTTACCATCCATTGATTCCAATGTAGAGGCCCATATCTAGCAAAAGTGCTGCTTCCTCTCTAGTGCCTGTAAATGAATGAACCTATTGATGGAAATGGGTGATTTAATTATAGTGAGTGAGCCCAAGGGTTGGGAGGTACCACTTGGGGAGGGGCAAGTTGCACTCATCATGGGCTACACAAAAATGAATGAAAGCAATCAAACCGGAGTAGCTTTTGGCAGGAAAAGGTTGTTATCATGCATTTTTGCATACCCCATAATGTCAAATATCTCGGGTAGCAGTGCAACTATGCCCCACCCCAAATGGCACCAAACCCCCATCTGAGGGTGTCAGGCTCATATACTATTACAGAATGGGGAAAACAAGGCTTATGACTGGTGGTATTTCCCTAATACCAACTATTCACCTTGGCAGTGCCTCTGATATTGTGTTAGTTGTCAGAAAGAGACCTGATATAGCCATAAATGAAATATACCATTTCTTGCCAACTGCTCGCAATCTTATAAACTAGACACTTTCTGGATTATTATGTGTAACTGGACTACACATGTGCCAACAACCTGTGCAACACTTACCACGCCACCCTTAAACCTGTCTTTGTTTCTTCTCAAAATATCTGCAAATAAATAAAACAGTTCACTTTTATGTATTTACTTTCCAAAGTTAATAATGTATGTATGTATATACATGTAGCATATAAGAGAGCCAAAGGGAGGATTACATCTGATTTGGTTACTTGGAAACCCACACAAGGAAAAAGAAACAAAGGATGTCTCTGGAAGACCTTTGTGGACCTGCTTCAAGAAGACACAGGATATCCAGTAACAGAAATTGAGACCAGCATGCAGGACAGAATGTTATGGCGAGCCATCATTGGTGCCCAACAGCAAGAGTTGATGCAGTAAGAGTAAGAGTAAGTAAGATTTAGTAAGTTTTAGTGTGATTAGGGCTAACCTCACTTTTGCTATAAACAAATGCTGATCTGATCATGAAAAATCACTTTTGAATTTTGAAATGCAATATTTCTACCATTTTTTTTTTTTATTAAATTAATACCCACCTCCAAAATCAGCATGTGATGCTCTACAATGTAGAAACATAGGCAACTGAGTTTCCTCGGCTAAATCAAGTTGTTTTTCAAAGTATTTCAGTTGAGTCTCTTTGGGGCAGAACTCTAGACGATCATAATCTGCCAGAGAAAGCAATCCACATAAATATTAACATTAATAACTAAATCAACAACAATACCCGGAGTGCGTTTTAGCATAGAAAGTCAACAAGCGGGCATTTTCTTGTTTCTTATTTCGTACTATACCATTTTTCATCTTGATGAGGAAGTGACGTCAATGCATGATTAGGCGATATTATTGGGTGCAGCTTCATCTTGAGCGTTCACTAAAAATCACTGGCATACACATGCACATGTTTATTACAGACCCTGTCACTCTGCATATAGGTGCGCGTGCGAAACCGCTTCCTCAACACATCGATATGTCACCACAGTCTGTGATATCTTGATGTCACCAGTCACCACAGTCTGTGATATCTTGATGTCACCACAGTCTGTGATATCTTGATGTCACCACAGTCTGTGATATCACTGCCTCACCAAGACTAAAAATGGTATGGCTCACTATCCACATGAACTAACTTACATTACAATGGAGGCTCTATCGAATACACATTACCACACACTTATTCAGCAGGGTCTAACACCCTATTATTTGAGTCAACTTGAATGCTAATGGGCTATTCCAGTTGAAATCCATACACCCCTTATGTAAGACATGACCTTAATCTCCCACACCATGAGTGTGAATTTCAAATGGAGTCACCCATTCAAGTAGTCCCATTTGAAATTTGTGTGGGAGATTAAGGTCACGTCGTATGGGTGCATGGATTTCAACTTGAATAGCAAATGTAAGTGTGCTCTCACCTAATCCACCTAATCCAATTGCAACCACCTTGTTCTTGAGCAGATTAGATGTTGACTGCTCAGTGGCAGAAGTGGGTAAGTACAATAGCTGCCCTGTGAAAATTTGACAATTTACACACAGTATATTGCACTCATCTACATATGGCAATTACACATGCCAGCTTTTGCACTTACCCACACTTCTGGCACTGAATAGTTGATGTATGTTTGGGGCCATTCCACGGTTTGGGGTCAAAGGTAGGTAACACAAGCAACCAACAATTTTTCCTCTCTCGTAAATGAAGCAATTCTAATATCATGTCAAAGTATTGGCTTTGATATGATATTAAATAGTGATTTGCTTCATGTGCAAGAGACAGTGTTCAGTGTTGGTTACCTGCATTACATACCTGTCCCAAAGAGTGGAATGGCCCTTTGAATCATCTATTTTAAACTCTTTACAACTTGTTAGGTGACGCATACAGGAGTCACATGGAGCAAACTTATAAAATAGAATGTTGACTCACCCAGTCCACATTCTCCAATTGCAATGACCTTCTCCTTGTTGCTCTTAGCCAGGTCAAGTAGATCAGACATATATGTGTCTGGATCATTGGTTTCAAACTCTTTACATCTTGTTGGGTGGCAGCCAATTGTACTATATAAGGCATCTATGAAACAATCACAAGCAATCATCATTTTGTCTAATTTGAGATATCAATTCAAACCTTAGAGACACTCATATTCAAGCAATCTCATAATTAGAAAAAGAAAGACACAAAGGCACTTTTTTTTGCTGAAAAATCTCACACAAATTAAGATTCCAAGGTACTGACAGAATATAATTATTTAATTTGGTATTTAGCAACAAAAAAACCCCACACTATTGTGACACAATTAATCTGGTCCATGGAGGCAAATTTGAAATTGAGATAAAGGTGTATGGAGTAAAAAAACCAATAAAATACATAAGAAAATACATATCACCAAACTTCAGAACCAAGTATGCTAAACCTTTGATGTTTTCAGTATTATATGATAGCCGAATTATTAGGGCTGTCGTCGGCAAGCTTTTGGCTTGGCGACATGTCGGGAAAAAGTCAATCTCGACGTCGACACATTGTCGACAAAGACAACAAATCAGATTGACCAATGGCCTCGACTGCCAAAACACTGTGATCGTCACAAAAGTAAAAGCAAAGTACGAAAAAAACTCCGAAAAAGTAGGGATTACCATTGAATATGCGCTATACTTGCTCATTAACATAAAATGCGCTCTTGAATAAGGGCAGTTTGGAAAAGATGGTCGGGGAGATGGTGCAGTATTCCATTTTTGTTCTCTTATTAAACTTTTGCAGCTTAGCCATCGCAATCATTGTGTGATGCTGCCATGCTCGAGCATACTACTACATGCCTGGTAAACATTTTTTTCCTTCTTGCTTGTCGACAATTTGACTAGTATTGTCGATTGTCGGGAAAATGTGCCTTGTCGACAACATTGTCGACAAAGGCCTTGTCGATGACATCCCTACTAATTATATTTACTCAATTTTGGCCTCCATGGACCAGATTATGTCACAAATGATGAGTTCAGATCAAGGCAAAAACTGACAAATCCATTTTTCTCAATTTGAGATATAGGCAAATATAAATTTAAATATAAGGAAAATGTGTGCTACTTTTAATCATACATGTAGTTTCATAAATCTACTTTGGAATTTTAAAACAGGATGTTAAATGAAAGCTAGCATAGAGCAGATGTTAATTGCCTTTAAAAAGTTTCAAAATGGTGTTTGTCTGCTTTTGCATCTTGGAAACATTACCATAACTTCAAATTAGTGTACATGTATCAATCATGCTGAAGCCTATCCTAAGATTTTGTGATTTTAAGAATATTTGTAAATATCCCACAATATTACATGTAAATTGATAGATGCCCTGAATTTATTATTAGCTCAGAATCCATCCTTTAGTCAGTCATCTTACTTTAACTCCTGTAATTAATTTTATGATAACAATATCCAAGAACAGTTTTTGTGTACAATTGTTTAAATGACATCACACCTGCATCTGCAACCTGCTCACAGGGTTGCCAAAAGATTTCAACCCAAATCGCGGGTCAAATAATCGAAAAGTCGCCCAATTTTTCTCTTTACCGTTGGTTTCTATGGGGCAGGAAACTATCTGATATTGCGGGAGCGGCTGTTGCCGAGCTGTCCACTCTTTTTCTTAACCATTGGTTTCTATGGGACAGGAAATTGTCAAAAGTCATGAAAAAATCTTCAAAAGTCGCCCAATTGGGCTACCAAATCGTGGGTTTGGCAACCCTGCCTGCTCACTTACATTCCACAAAGGCTTACACTCATCACTTGACACCACCCACAATGTTGAACATCAAATGTACTAAAAACTGTGCAATCAGCTACTCACAGATCATTTTGCTTCAAAAGCAGTACAGATGTGGAAGAATCTGCCACAAAACCTTTGCTCATCAAGCAAGCACTCTCATGGAATTCATAAGGATCTGAAGTCTCATATTTGTCCTCATTGATTGTTTACCTCATATGATTATATCATTTATGTGGATATTTGTATTCTCTTGCATTGTATCACTATTATCACACCCGTAGCGGTCTTAATGAAATGACAATGAAATTACTTACCATTAGTTTTGGCTAACTCTAAAGCTTCTTTGCAATCTTTCAAATAACCTCCAGTGATAAAAATCTGTAATGCAAAAAAAAATTAATTAAATAACAATATCTATGACATCTGATTTTACTCAGAAGCACTGATTGGTCACTACAAAGTTTACTTTTACTTTATCCTTTGAAAGGTTTTGGGGAGAGGAAATGCAATACAATACAATACAATCACCCCTCTCCCAATGCTGATGCCTGTATGTGGGTTTCTGACCAAATTAACCTCATATTTGGCCAGTTTAGGCCTAAAAGTGCACATTTTTATTCCACTTTTGTACCATATTTCATCAGTTTAGCTTCAATATATGGCAAAATTCTTCGCACACATCTGTACCATAAACTTATTCTGTAGCCAAAAGGTGCTGGATTCACTATATTTCAAAAAAAAAAAAAATTCCAACTCCATTCCCCCCAAATGTCAAAAAGAAATCTATACCACTGAAGAATCAATTGATTCTCACTACATCTTTTGGTGAGAATAAATATTAGTATTCAATAATTCACTCATTCTGCTATGAAAATCTATCAGTCACTGACAAGGAAAATATTGTGAGTGAATGTGCCTGTTTCAGAAAATATGAGCACTGAAATGGATTTATGATTGATAGGTTTAAAAAGAAAGTATGATACTTTAAGTAAAAGATAATTTTGATATGTATTCCACCTACCTTTTTGATTCCTACATTGAATGCTCTTTGTAAAACATCTTGAAAATCATCTGAGTAAAAAGTCCAATAAAAGTCATGTGTTAACAAATAACAACAACAACAAAACAAAACAAACAGGTTCCAAACATGTCATGAATCTTCAAAATATGTATATAAATGTATACCCTTCTTAATGAACAATGCTTCAAATATTGACTGTTGGTTAAAGTATTATACTGAATTTTGTCCAGAAAGATCTATTAAAAATAATTGTCAGCTTTTCAAGCATACCCACTATTGAATGCCGTGCACATTAATCAGGTTTTTAGGTTTGTAGCATTACACTTGCATGTATTATGGTGATTTGACTAGTTTACTTTCTCTCCAAACATAGCTTTTCTCCTCAATATTTTACAGCTTTCAATGTACCGTACCTTTATGCTTCTGTGATCCTCGGTAGAGACCCCTGAAAACACTATCTGTAAACAACACAAACAAAAGAAGCTTGAGTATAAAAATAAGTACTGACCTGGTGCAACATCTCACTGAACAAAGCATAATAATATGTGTGTCTCAATTTTTGGTGTTACCTTTTATGTAAGCAACTTCACTGAACAAAGCATGTGATATAATCATCATAATGGTAAATGTCTGTCTTTTTAGCAACACTCAAATGACAGAGGTTGTAAGTAGAAATATGGGTACTGGGATGTGTGGCTGATTCGGGATACATTTCTAGGCATTTAGTTTAGATTTGGGTGCATTTTCAGCCATTTTGGTTCCTCTATGACCCTCAATTTCATTTTTTTCCTAAAAAATTTTCTCATTCATATAAATTTTGGTCTTTTTTTCCTTCAAATTTTAAATTTAAATTCTGGGAATAACTGACAAACCTGTAACTGCAACTAGTCATTGTGCCGTCAACACCGCCATCTTGTGGGTACGGAGTGCCTAGTTGCTAAGATCAACGCATTGACACTTGACTGAAGAGGTGCGTCACGCGCTGCCACTTCCACGTAATCGGGGGCGTAATGTCTCAATGCATGACATGCAGAACGGCAGTACCCACAAGATGGCGGACCCCGCGGAAAAGGCTGTCGGCCTCTATTGCAGTACCCTTTTTAAAGGGTTAAAATATTAAAATATTAAAATATTTTAAAAGAACATCAATTGTACTGAAGGTTAAATAGTAACAAAACAATAAAAGTGATGCAATTTTTAGTCAAAAGCATTTTATGTTGACCTCTGATTTTCAAGTGGTCATAGATCAAAAACGTTTGGTTTAGTCAGGAAATTGCCATGATTGACATTTTTGATGTCATATACAATACAAGTTGTATTCCCAAATTTCAAATATCCAAAAAAATTCCATGATTTACCAAGTAAAATTATTATCTTTTGGTCAAAATTGAATAAAATCACCAATTTTGTTTTTGTTAATGGATAGGCCTATTGAATATGGCCATGTGTTTTGAGTTGGTAGATGTTTCGGTACTCACTAAAATCAAAATAACTTGAAAATGGTAAATGCTACGTAACATGTTTTAATATGGTATCAGTACAAAAGTCTCATCAAGCTTTAAATTGATAGGTAATTTGTCTAGGTAGCTGACACCCTTGACTTAAAAATAATAACAAGCACAAAAAATCTTGCACAAAAGTACTGCTCCACCCTTCAACCCAAATATCTCAGCCCACATCACTTCTTCAGACATGACAGCTAGGTAAAGAAGATCAGAGTGTGTAGATAAATTTTATCACCAATAGATAAAGAAAATTTGTCTAAAAATGATGTAGAAAAGCTGATTTTAAAAAACTTGTTTAGGCAAAAAAAAAAAAAAAAAAGGTTCGTCTCAAAGCTCGCGCGCGCGTTTGTAAAATCCCACGATTTGACAAAAAACAAATGCGGAAATTTTTTTATTTCAAAAAAAAATTTTTTTTATAGTTTTTTCCAGAAAAATCGGCGAAAATCAGATTTTTTTCTCAAAATACCATGAAAAAAAGTCGGGAATAAAATTTTTTTTAAAATCGCATTTCGCATTTGTTTTTAAATTTCTCGTGAGCTTTGAGACAAACCTTTTTTTTTTTGGCCTTATCATGATGAAAAGATAAATCTGAAAACATATTATTTATCATGACATTGTCCTCATGTGAGAAGATATCTTACACTACCCACAATGCATTTCTTCCATTTCAATTTTATGTACTGATTTACTATCTAAGTGCAACATGGAGCAGTTTATAGTGTCAAGAAGTTGTTTTCCCGGTTTTAAAAGTTTTATGTTAAATAGGGATAGTCCCGATTTTTGGCGGGAAACCTCTTTTGTTCAGGACAAATTCTGATTGGTAGCCAAAGTCCTCTGGATTGATCAATCTTTTGTTCAGAGCAAAGCCTGATTGGTCACTGAAATCCTGTACCAATCGATTGGGGCTGTTCCGTTTTGTGTCCAAACTCCCTGGCCAGGTTGTTCGTGTTCATATTTTTTTTTTATTCATGTAACGGGAGCAAGTATATTGACGAATGTCCTTTCCTCTAAATATTGAGTCAGTGGAACTTGCCCTTTCACAAATAGGGAGGGAGAAAAGTGGAAGTAAGAGCGGCGAAATCGCCGTGACATCCGGTCTGAACCAGATCAGATCAGTTCTGTCGGGCCGTTCGTGGGCTAGAGACATGCGTCTGGTTTTGCTTAAAATGTTTCAATTTGTTTTATAGGTTTTTCATCAAAAATTTAGTGTTGGAATAACTCCACCTTGAGAGTGAATTCCCTACACAAGTTTAGTCAAAATTTTAGCTCGACCAACGTCGAGAAAGCAAAAAGAAATGTGTTTTAAAATATAAACACGTGTGAAATTTTGAGAAAACAAAATGGCGTCGAACATGTACAAAGCCTTTCGCCATACAGAAGTGATGGTTTGGTAAGTGTCGTAAACCTTAAAATCTGTTCCACTGACTGACTGCCCTCCATTTATCCATGTTTGAAAATATTATCAGAGATGTGTGAGGAATTATATTGGCGTTCTATTACGGGACACAAATAGAAAATGGGGAAAAATTGTTGTTGTTTTATGAGAAACTCAGACACCGTTGCCTCAAATTTTAAAAAGTCCGCGGCGTTGTGATATGCTGTGGCTTCTTCATTCGGTGATACCGAAAATTGATTTCTTGCATATTTTGATTATTTGAATTGATTGATGTCATATTTTGTTAAGCTTAAGAATTGCACTTTTTGTATTTGCCTCAAAATTTAAAAAGTCCACGGCGTTTTGAATGCTGTGGCTTCTTTATTCGAATTCGAAAATTAATTTGTGTATTATTTGGATGTTCTGAATTGATTGGTGATATATTTTTGGTAAGATTAAGATTTGCACTTTTTGTATTTGTACCCTCCAGGAAGCACATACAAATAATTTTGTGGTCATTTCGATGTGAAGTGACAATTTTGTTGGAAAATTAAGTTGCTTAATTCAATTTGAATAATCAACAATGTCATGATCGTCTTCATGAATGTTGGTGTCTGGTTTTCTCGAGAAACAAATTAACCTCGGGTGCTGAAAATTTTAGCACATGAGTTTGTGGTCGTCACAAAATTTGGGAGACGACAAAAATGGTTTTATAAGCTTAAACTTTGTTTAAATTGAAAATTGATTGATGAATAATTTTCATTAATCAACTTTCATGACTTTCATCCAAATTTTGGAAAGGGAAATGATCGATTCAATTGATCGGTCGGGTTGATTGATTTTATTGGAAAGGTATTTACCGATCACTTGATCGGATTGATTATTAGAAATTGATTGATCAATAATTTTTATTAATCAACTTTCATCCAAATTTTTGAATGTGTAATGATCGATTCAATTGATCGGTCGGGTTGATTGATTTTATTGGAAAGGTATTTACCGATCACTTGATCGGATTGATTATTAGAAATTGATTGATCAATAATTTTATTAATCAACTTTCATCCAAATTTTTGAAAGGGAAATGATCGATTCAATTGAACGGTCAGGTTGATTGATTTTATTGGAAAGGTATTTACCGATCACTTGATCGGATTGATTATTAGAAATTGATTGATCAATAATTTTGTTAATCAACTTTCATCCAAATTTTTGAAAGCGAAATGATCGATTCAATTGATCGGTCGGGTTGATTGATTTTATTGGAAAGGTATTTACCGATCACTTGATCGGATTGATTATTAGAAATTGATTGATCAATAATTTTTATTAATCAACTTTCATCCAAATTTTGAAAGGGAAATGATCGATTCAATTGATCGGTCAGGTTGATTGATTTTATTGAAAGGTATTTACCGATCACTTGATCGGATTGATTATTAGAAATTGATTGATCAATAATTTTATTAATCAACTTTCATCCAAAATTTTGAAAGGGTGTTGGTCGGTGCATTTTATCGATCAGCACTGGGGTATTTAGGGTTTCACACTTGATCAGATTGATTATTAGAAATTGATTGATCAATAATTTTTATTAATCAACTTTCATCCAAAATTTTGAAAGGGTGTTGGTGGTGCATTTTATCGATCAGCACTGGGGTATTTAGGGTTTCACAATTGATCAGAGTGATTATTAGAAATTGATTGATCGATAATTTTATTAATCAACTTTCATCCAAAAATTTTGAAAGGGTGTTGGTCGGTGCATTTTATCGATCAGCACTTGGGGTATTTAGGTTTTCACAAATTGGTCAGTTATAATATTGACAAATTACTTGAAAAGTAATAAGCCGATTGATTAATCGGGAATTTATTTTTGTCTCGATTCATGTTGAATCGTTATTTTATGTGAGAAACAAATCTCAAATATTGTGTCCCTGGTTCCATTATACCAGAGAAATTGAATTTGCTATTTAAATTTATATTTATATTTATATTTTTGCAATTCAAAAATAATTAATAAATTTACTGAACTGTAAAACCTAGATTCAGGGTGAATTTATTTCGTCTCAAGGTCAAGAGTATAAATTAGGCACTTGATTCCCCTTCATATTTTTCAATTTTAAGGCCACGCTACCCACGGCCAGGGAATTGTCGGACTTCGTTAAGTCCGACTTTTATTCCAATTTTCCCAAACCCCTGGTCTGTGACATAAATTTTGGTGGCAGCGGTCTGTCTCAATTACCAGGCCTTAATTTTGGTGACAGCGGCACAGCTGCATTTGTCCAGTTCAACCTTATATCATTGGGTTTTTATTATCTTAAAAACCTCTTAGGCCTTCAAAATTTTAGGGTAGTAAATACAAGTGCTTGATTTATTTGAATTGTCTCACTGTTACGAAATATTTTCATTGTTTAGTAAATTAAAAAAAAAAAATAATGGCAAAACAAGGACCAAATTTCAAATTATCTTATACTCCACTTTCATTCATGGAGGAAGGTGCAATTAGATTCAATGCAGATGAAGTAGATATGAATACTTTGGGTCATCAATATGATCAATCTCATGTTAAAAAGGAAGATGAAATTGAACAACATCTGCATGACCTTGCAAATAGGGTGGCAAAAGCAAGTGAATCTGGTTCATATCTTGCAGATCAAGATGGGGAGTATCTGGATGAAAGAATTCATCCCGATACAGAGGTTAAAAATTCTGTAAGGGCTGATGCATGTACAAATACACAAGCCCGTCCAAGGGTATTAAAGAAAACTCATATTCCCCCAACAACAGTCAGTGGAACAGATGGTTTTTCTGTGGAGCATGGGCTGCTGCATAACCCTGGTACTCAAAGGCAAACTTCCATAATCCCCATGGTTATTCAAATTCTTTGCCCGGTGATAATTCGAGAATACATCGGAACACCAATTGCAAACCAGAACCCTACAGTGGTGATACAGATTTAACTTCGTGGTTGGTTCATTTTGATTTGATGTCAGAAATTAACAGGTGGGAAGGAATAGTAAAAGCTAAATTTATGGGAGGTGCATTACGTGGCGAAGCTTTGCGATTATATGCTTCCCTCAGCAAAGAGTCGCGTGCAGATGCCGACATAATTGCGCATGAATTGTGTAGTAGATTCAGTCCGTGTGACCCAGCGCAGTCGTATCGCTTTGCGACTAAGACAGAGCGTCGTAAACCTAATGAATCTTTGTCTGCATTAGCTACTGCGATTAGAGTGCTAACAGCTAAAGCTTTTCCAGATGCGCCTCATTCCGTTGCAGGCGACATTGCAATCGACCATTTTGTGGAAGCCTTAGAAGGAAATAAGCAATTGAGAATGGCGATAAGCGAAAACAACCAAAAACCATGTCGGAAGCATTGGCGACTGCAAGGTTTGAGGAGGACTGATTCAGGTTGATGAGGATCGAAATCCATTAGCTCGCAGAACAGCAGCGCTGCAAAATGCTGACAATTTATTAGCACCGTCCCCAGTAGTGAATAGTAAACCTCTTGATGCAGGCGTGGCGTCTAGTAGTATTATAGGTCAAAATACAACTTTTGTTTCACAACCTGAACTTGAGACTGGTAACACTAAATTAGGACTCACAGATTTGGAAAACCCTAATACAAATATATTTAAAAAGAAGAGTGAAGAAGCTTGGAGGTATAAAAGAGAGAAAGATAGATTCATTAACTGCAGAAAGAGATGACTTGACAGAGAAGGTTCAGACTTTGATACAAATAACTCAACAATTAAAAGGCATGGTTGTTACTAACAATCAACCGAGTACTATTGCTCCTGTTCAGACAAATGATTATTATCCAATACGTAGGCCAAGACCACGTTCACAGGTGCAGTGTTATCATTGCTATAGTTTTGGACATTACAAAACGAATGTCCCCACTTGTCAAACACACGATATGGATGGATGAATAATAGGCCAAGGATGAATCCAGCTGGAAATATGTATATCCCTCCATCTAATAACATGCAGGTCCCACCATCTGGTAATATGCAGTTCCCTCCAGCTGGTACGCATATGGACCACTAACCAGTCATAATAATCATGGTAATACCAGTAGTAATATGAATAGTAGTCCAACTTGTAACATGTATGGTCAAACAACTTGTAGTAATGGTAATCAGACTAGTAATATGTATGGTGAAATGTCTAGGGAGACACATGGACAGGACATGTCAAGCGGTGGATATAAAGT
This sequence comes from Amphiura filiformis, assembly GCF_039555335.1. Taxonomy (NCBI): domain Eukaryota; kingdom Metazoa; phylum Echinodermata; class Ophiuroidea; order Amphilepidida; family Amphiuridae; genus Amphiura; species Amphiura filiformis. The sequence continues at coordinate 61,609,835 of NC_092645.1, read as the reverse complement.
CCAGAATAGTAGTCCGTTACCTCATCCAGCTGATAGTATTCCCAGTGTTCGTGATGGTTATTTTGTAGGAAATTCAAGGAATCAGTCAACAGGTGCAGATTTAAACTCTGTTCGGTTGCCCAAGACAGGGCCAATGAGCAACCTACTGCAAACAAGGCCCAGGTAGTCAAGAAATCAATTTATGCAATGGTTAGAATTGGTAAGCAGGATATTAAGATGCTTGTAGATAGTGGTTCAACTGACACTTTGATTCATCCCAAGGTTTGGGAATTATTTCCAAAGGAGATTACTGATCAGCTTAAGCCTTATTTACCCCCAATTGCAGCTGCAAATGGTCAGGTGTTGAAAGTACATGGTGTATGTGGAGAACTTGATATGCAGTTAGGGAAAGTACAGGTTAAACATCCAGTTTTGGTCGCTGACATTGAACCTGCTGGAATTTTAGGAAATGATTTTATGCATTCTTTTGGAGGAATTGTAGATGTACGGAAGGGCACAGTTACTATCATGGATAAACAAATTCCAGTAGTAGTTGAAACATCTCCTTCCCAATGTTGTCGGGTAGCTGTACTTAATACTACAACCATTCAGCCAGGACAGGAATTGATTATTCCAGGTCGACTTGTTAGTAGGAAGCCAGCAGGAATAGGTATTGTGGAAGCGACTAAACAATTTGTTGAGCGTGATAGTGGTGTCCTTGTTGCAAGGTCAGTGGTTGATTTTGATTGCACAAGAGTTCCTTTGAGGTTGGCAAATTTTTCTAGTGAACCAGTGGTACTTTATCAAGGTACAAATGTAGCATTGTTACAGCCTGCTGAGTTAGTACAGTCATTAGGGAATGGTGATGAAGCAAACACACAAGACCAAATTGATACCAATTTATTTGAAAGTACATGTAACACAATTAACAACATAGACACTGAGGAAATACAAACAAGTAGTTCTTCAAATGAATTCAAGAATACAAATTCATATGGTGTAAGTGAGAATAAAGTTAGATCCAAGACTGATAATTCATTACAAGATATTGTTGAGACAAATTCAAAAGAGCAGAAGAAGGACATAGTGAATGATGATTTAAAGGAGTTAATACATCGGACAATCCCAGATTTAGATAATAATCAAAAAGAAGCGGTGGTGAATGTGATTAAAAAACACAAAAAGGTTTTTTTCAGAAAATAGTGAACCAGGGAGAACTTCTTTAGCATATCATCATATCAATACAGGTGATTGTCCCCCAATAAGACAGCCGCCTAGGCGTTTGCCTTTTCATCAACGTGCAGAAGTAGAAAATGAAATTCAGAGTATGCTTCAAAAAGGCATCATTAGTCCTTCTCAGTCACCATGGCAGTCCCCAGTAGTAATTGCAAAGAAGAGTGATGGTACTTTTACGATTTTGTGTTGATTTTCGCATAAAATTAATTTGAATGTCCGAGTGGATTCGTATCCACTTCCTAGGATAGATGATACTTTAGATGCTCTATCAGGTTCACAATGGTTTTCTACATTAGATTTGACCTCGGGTTATTGGCAGATAGAAGTTGCCCCAGAAGACAGACAGAAAACAGCATTTTCCACTGGTACGGGACTTTATGAGTTCAACGTACTCCCATTTGGTTTGACAAATGCGCCTCGGACTTTCGAGCGCCTTATGGAGCGTGTGTTATCAGGGTTGCAATGGCAAATTTGTCTGGTCTATTTGGATGACATCATTATTTTTAGTAAGACCTTTGAAGATCATCTTACAAGGATGGAAACTGTGTTTACTAGACTTGAACAAGCAGGGCTTAAACTTAAACCCAAAAGTGTGATTTGTTAAAAACACGAGTTCTATACTTAGGTCATGTTATTTCACGTGATGGAGTATCAACAGATCCAAAGAAAATTGACAAAGTTAGAAATTGGAAGGTACCTACAAATGTGAAAGAAGTCAGACAATTTTAGGCCTGTGTTCCTATATAGCGTTTTGTGAAATCATTTTCTACAATAGCAGCACCTCTACATCGTCTCACAGAGAAAGATACTATTTTCATTTGGACGAAAAAATGTCAAAAAGCGTTTGAGGAATTGAGAAATCATCTAACAACCTCCCCAATTTTAGCATTTCGGATTTTTCCAAGAGTTTTATATTGGACACTGATGCAAGTGGAGATGGTATAGGGAGTGTATTGTCACAGGTTCAAGATGGAAAGGAAAGAGTTATCGCCTATGCGAGTAAGAAACTTTCCAAATCAGAACGGAAATACGATGTAACACGGAGAGAAATGTTGGCAGCAGTTTCATTTGTTAAACATTTTCGCCATTTCCTGTATGGGAGAACATTCAGACTTAGAACAGATCATGGTTCTTTAAGGTGGTTATCAAATTTCAAGGAGATAGATGGTCAAGTAGCAAGGTGGTTCGAAGTTCTTGCAATGTTTGAATTTGAAATTGAACATAGGCCTGGTAAAAAACATAATAATGCAGACGCACTCTCACGACATCCCGATGTGTATGAAGCAGATAGATGTGACTCGGCAAGGTGTTGTTCAGTTTCTCACACAGGTAGTTCCAAGGACATAAAGTCAATAGTGTGTACATGTACTGGTGCATTCAGTCTTGCAGGATTAGATTCCCAGTCCCTTGCATTAGCTCAAAAACAAGATACTCAGTATTTCACCAATAATAGATCTTTTGAAAAAGAGTTCTACTCGTCCTACATTGGAAGCTGTTTCTGGTTTGGATCGTTTTTCAAAGATATTATGGAGCCAGTGGGATCAGTTGACTTTGAAAGAGGGAGTGTTGTATAGAAAATATATTTCATCATCAAGAGTAACATATGTACAATTTGTAGTTTTTCAAGCATTAAAGAATGAAGTGTTGATATTTGCTCATGATACTAGAACAGCGGGTCATTTAGGACAGAGGAGAACTCTGGGTAAAATCAGAAAATCATATTATTGGCCAAGTTATCGTAGAGATGTGAATGATTATGTCAGAAGTTGTGTAGCTTGTCAAACTAGAAAAGCGTCCAACAGGGAAAGCGAAGACGGGCTCCTATGAAACTTTGTCAAGTTGGCGCACCATTAGAACGCATAGCTTTAGATATTTTAGGACCACTGCCTCAGTCTAAGAATGGCAACAAATATATTGTGGTAATAATGGATTACTTTACCAAATGGGTAGAGGCGATACCGTTGCCAGATCAAAAGGCTGAGACAGTGGCCCAAGCGCTAACTACTGAATTCATATGTCGCTATGGAGTACCGTTAACAGTACATACAGATCAAGGATCAAATTTTGAGAGTACACTTTTTCAAGAAGTATGTCGCTTGTTGTCAATAGATAAGACGCGAACTACTGCTTATCACCCACAGTCTGATGGCTTGGTTGAGCGCATGAATGCGACTTTAGAAACCATGGTATCAATGTATGTGTCAAATGACCAAACGGATTGGGATGAACACCTTCCATTTGTTCTTATGGCTTACAGAGCAAGCGAGCAAGAGTCAACAGGCGCGTCGCCAAATTTGTTGATGTTTGGGAGGGAACTTTCTTTACCATTGGTTGTTCTAATGGCTCCTCCACCAGGTGAAAGAATGGAGTCGCCTTCATCTTATGCCCTTAATATTAGAAATAAACTGGAAGTTGCCTTTGAGGTTGCCAGAAATAATATGCAAGCAGCCCAGGTGAGACAAAAAGGGTATATCGACACAAAAGCCCACGGAAGACCCTACAGAACTGGAGATACTGTGTGGTTGTACACAGAAACTAGAAAACGGGGTGTAACACCAAAACTTCAATGTTTTTGGAATGGGCCATGTGTAATAGAACGCCAATATTCTACTTCCAATTACATGATCAAATTGCCAAATGGTAAATGTAGTGTAGTTCATTATGATCGGTTAAAACCATGTGTATTGAGAACGACTGGTGAAGTGCATGAAAACAGGGAAGGCGAACCTCAAGAAAACCAGACAGAAGAGGACAATGTGAATACCAGTGCCATATCAGAAGAGGACGAAGTCATGAATGGGTGTACAGTTGACGTGCCTTCCCTTTCCCAAGTCCCTCTTGGTGCTGTGGCGTCGGGTGACGAAAATTTGTCACCAGAAACAGTGGCGAACCAATTAATGAACATTGAGACAGATCAGTCTCCGTCTTCAGTGGTGGCGTCGGGTGACGAAAATTTGTCACCAGAAACAGTGGCGAACCAATTAATGAACATTGAGACAGATCAGTCTCCGTCTTCAGTGGTGGCGTCGGGTGACGAAAATTTGTCACCAGAAACATCAATGGCGAACCAATTAATGAACATTGAGACAGATCAGTCTCCGTCTTCAGTGGTGGCGTCGGGTGACGAAAATTTGTCACCAGAAACATCAATGGCGAACCAATTAATGAACATTGAGACAGATCAGTCTCCGTCTTCAGTGGTGGCGTCGGGCGACGAAAATTTGTCACCAGAAACATCAATGGCGAACCAATTAATGAACATTGAGACAGATCAGTCTCCGTCTTCAGTGGTGGCGTCGGGTGACGAAAATTTGTCACCAGAAACATCAATGGCGAACCAATTAATGAACATTGAGACAGATCAGTCTCCGTCTTCAGTGGTGGCGTCGGGTGACGAAAATTTGTCACCAGAAACATCAATGGCGAACCAATTAATGAACATTGAGACAGATCAGTCTCCGTCTTCAGTGGTGGCGTCGGGTGGCGAAAATTTGTCACCAGAAACATCAGTAGCGAACCAATTAATGAACATTGAGACAGATCAGTCTCCGTCTTCAGTGGTGGCGTCGGGTGACGAAAATTTGTCACCAGAAACATCAGTGGCGAACCAATTAATGAACATTGAGACAGATCAGTCTCCGTCTTCAGTGGTGGCGCCGGGTGACGAAACTTTGTCACCAGAAACATCAGTGGCGAACCAATTAATGAACATTGAGACAGATCAGTCTCCGTCTTCAGTGGTGGCGTCGGGTGACGAAGTTTCATCACCAGAAACATCTACAGTCGCAATTGCAGCTGTAAATGATGAACAACTCTCATCAGATTCATCAATGGTCGACATCTCTTCAGCGCAAGTTCAAGTTTCGTCACATAACAGTGAAGCTGCAGGTGTTACCAGTGAAATGAGCAATGAACTGTGTCAGAAATCATCAGATTCAGATGTTGATGACAAAATCCCAAGTCCCTTACCCTCAAAGGCAAATAAACAGTACACCTGTTCTGCGCCGCCAACAGAGGACAAGAAGACAACCAGCTTGGATGATGAGTGGAGATTATGTCATCGATTTATGAACTTTAATACAAAATGAACTCTGATACATTTCAATGCCATGGACAGGAACACTTGAAAATGAATTATGTTAGGAGTGTTTCTTACAAATTTGCCATTTATTGAGACACTCAATAAATGGCAGGTTTTTAAATTATTGCCATGGTAATTATTAATGAACACTTGGATAAATATTTGATGATTATTACAAATTTGCTATTAATTGCAATTGACAATGGCAGATTTACAAAGAAATATGTTCTTAAAGGGACATTCATGCCTTTTCTTAAAGGAATATACATGCATTTTTTTAAAGTTTTTTCATACATTACTACTTTGTGATATTTATGTGTGTTGGTGACGCTTGAGACGCGTCTTGGTGGGGAGGGACATTTGTCAGAAGTTGTTTTCCGGTTTTAAAAGTTTTATGTTAAATAGGGATAGTCCCGATTTTTGGCGGGAAACCTCTTTTGTTCAGGACAAATTCTGATTGGTAGCCAAAGTCCTCTGGATTGATCAATCTTTTGTTCAGAGCAAAGCCTGATTGGTCACTGATGGATATGGATATGGATATGGATAGGCCTATTGAATATGGCCATGTGTTTTGAGTTGGTAGATGTTTCGGTACTCACTAAAATCAAAATAACTTGAAAATGGTAAATGCTACGTAACATGTTTTAATATGGTATCAGTACAAAAGTCTCATCAAGCTTTAAATTGATAGGTAATTTGTCTAGGTAGCTGACACCCTTGACTTAAAAATACTAACAAGCACAAAAAATCTTGCACAAAAGTACTGCTCCACCCTTCAACCCAAATATCTCAGCCCACATCACTTCTTCAGACATGACAGCTAGGTAAAGAAGATCAGAGTGTGTAGATAAATTTTAACACCAATAGAAAAAGAAGCTTTGTCTAAAAATGATGTAGAAAAGCTGATTTTAAAAAACTTGTTAAGGCCAAAAAAAAAAAAAGGTTCGTCTCAAAGCTTGCGCGCGCGTTTTGTAAAATCCCACGATTTGACAAAAAACAAATGCGGAAATTTTTTTTATTTCAAAAAAAAAATTTTTTTGTTTTTCCAGAAAAATCGCGAAAATCAGATTTTTTCTCAAAATACCATGAAAAAAAGTCGGGAATAAAAATTTTTTTAAAAATCGCATTTCGCATTTGTTTTTAAATTTCTCGTGAGCTTTGAGACAAACCTTTTTTTTTTTTGGCCTTATCATGATGAAAAGATAAATCTGAAAACATATTATTTATCATGACATTGTCCTCATGTGAGAAGATATCTTACACTACCCACAATGCATTTCTTCCATTTCAATTTTATGTACTGATTTACTATCTAAGTGCAACATGGAGCAGTTTATAGTGTCAAGAAGTTGTTTTCCCGGGTTTAAAAGCTTTATGTTAAATAGGGATAGTCCCGATTTTTGTCGTTTTTCCTCTTTTGTTCAGGACAAATTCTGATTGGTAGCCAAAGTCCTCTGGATTGATCAATCTTTTGTTCAGAGCAAAGCCTGATTGGTCACTGAAATCCTGTACCAATCGATTGGGGCTGTTCCGTTTTGTGTCCAAACTCCTGGCCAGGTTGTTCGTGTTCATATTTTTTTTTTTATTCATGTACGGGAGCAAGTATATTGTGAATGTCCTTTCCTCTAAATATTGAGTCAGTGGAACTTGCCCTTTCACAAATAGGGAGGGAGTAAAGTGGAAGTAAGAGCGGGCGAAATCGCCGTGACATCCGGGTCTGAACCAGATCAGATCAGTTCTGTCGGGCCGGTCGTGGGCTAGAGACATGCGTCTGGTTTTGCTTAAAAATGTTTCAATTTGTTTTATAGGTTTTTCATCAAAAATTTAGTGTGGGAATAACTCCACCTTGAGAGTGAATTCCCTACACAAGTTTAGTCAAAATTTTAGCTCGACCAACGTCGAGAAAGCAAAAAGAAATGTGTTTTAAAATATAAACACGTGTGAAATTTTGAGAAAACAAAATGGCGTCGAACATGTACAAAGCCTTTCGCCATACAGAAGTGATGGTTTGGTAAGTGTCGTAAACCTTAAAATCTGTTCCACTGACTGACTGCCCCTCCATTTATCCATGTTTGAAAATATTATCAGAGATGTGTGAGGAATTATATTGGCGTTCTATTACGGGACACAAATAGAAAATGGGGAAAAATTGTTGTTGTTTTGCGAGAAACTCAGACACCGTTGCCTCAAATTTTAAAAAGTCCACGGCGTTGTGATATGCTGTGGCTTCTTCATTCGGTGATACCGAAAATTGATTTGCGCATATTTTGATTATTTGAATTGATTGATGTCATATTTTTGTTAAGCTTAAGAATTGCACTTTTGTATTTGCCTCAAAATTTAAAAAGTCCACGGCGTTTTGAATGCTGTGGCTTCTTTATTCGAATTCGAAAATTAATTTGTGTATTATTTGGATGTTCTGAATTGATTGGTGATATATTTTTGGTAAGATTAAGATTTGCACTTTTGTATTTGTACCCTCCGGAAGCACATACAAATAATTTTGTGGTCATTTCGATGTGAAGTGACAATTTTGTTGGAAAATTAAGTTGCGCAATTCAATTTGAATAATCAACAATGTCATGATCGTCTTCATGAATGTTGGTGTCTGGTTTTCTCGAGAAACAAATTAACCTCGGGTGCTGAAAATTTTAGCACATGAGTTTGTGGCCGTCACAAAATTTGGGAGACGACAAAAATGGTTTTATAAGCTTAAACTTTGTTTAAATTGAAAATTGATTGATGAATAATTTTCATTAATCAACTTTCATGACTTTCATCCAAATTTTTGGAAAGGGAAATGATCGATTCAATTGATCGGTCGGGTTGATTGATTTTATTGGAAAGGTATTTACCGATCACTTGATCGGATTGATTATTAGAAATTGATTGATCAATAATTTTTATTAATCAACTTTCATCCAAATTTTGAAAGGGAAATGATCGATTCAATTGATCGGTCGGGTTGATTGATTTTATTGAAAGGTATTTACCGATCACTTGATCGGATTGATTATTAGAAATTGATTGATCAATAATTTTTATTAATCAACTTTCATCCAAATTTTTGAAAGGGAAATGATCGATTCAATTGAACGGTCAGGTTGATTGATTTTATTGGAAAGGTATTTACCGATCACTTGATCGGATTGATTATTAGAAATTGATTGATCAATAATTTTTGTTAATCAACTTTCATCCAAATTTTTGAAAGGAAATGATCGATTCAATTGATCGGTCGGGTTGATTGATTTTATTGGAAAGGTATTTACCGATCACTTGATCGGATTGATTATTAGAAATTGATTGATCAATAATTTTTATTAATCAACTTTCATCCAAATTTTTGAAAGGGAAATGATCGATTCAATTGATCGGTCAGGTTGATTGATTTTATTGGAAAGGTATTTACCGATCACTTGATCGGATTGATTATTAGAAATTGATTGATCAATAATTTTTATTAATCAACTTTCATCCAAAATTTTGAAAGGGTGTTGGTCGGATTGCATTTTATCGATCAGCACTGGGGTATTTAGGGTTTCACACTTGATCAGATTGATTATTAGAAATTGATTGATCAATAATTTTATTAATCAACTTTCATCCAAAATTTTGAAAGGGTGTTGGTGGTGCATTTTATCGATCAGCACTGGGGTATTTAGGGTTTCACACTTGATCAGATTGATTATTAGAAATTGATTGATCGATAATTTTTATTAATCAACTTTCATCCAAAAATTTTGAAAGGGTGTTGGTCGGTGCATTTTATCGATCAGCACTTGGGGTATTTAGGGTTTCACAAATTGGTCAGTTATAATATTGACAAATTACTTGAAAAGTAATAAGCCGATTGATTAATCGGGAATTTATTTTTGTCTCGATTCATGTTGAATCGTTATTTTATGTGAGAAACAAATCTCAAATATTGTGTCCCTGGTTCCATTATACCAGAGAAATTGAATTTGCTATTTAAATTTATATTTATATTTATATTTTGCAATTCAAAAATAATTAATAAATTTACTGAACTGTAAAACCTAGATTCAGGGTGAATTTATTTCGTCTCAAGGTCAAGAGTATAAATTAGGCACTTGATTCCCCTTCATATTTTTCAATTTTAAGGCCACGCTACCCACGGCCAGGGAATTGTCGGACTTCGTCGCAAGTCCGACTTTTATTCCAATTTTCCCAAACCCCTGGTCTGTGACAATAGTGATGAAATGTACTTCAATGAACAGAGCACATGCAGCTCCTGCAAAATATGTTTATTTCTTCACTATCGACCCATGTTCAGCCAGTCTATTCTTAAAATGAAAACAAAGGGAACCTGCACAAATGAAATGGGAGGATTCCGATTGCAAAGGATTCTGGGAAGGGTAAGATATCTTCTCTGGGGTCAGATTCCCTTCTTACCTGTTAAATTGACTCCTATATCTGTGAACAAAGAAAATAAACAAATGATAAAATTTGCAAATTATTAATCTATTAGGCCCTTCGCACTTGATTATTACATGTAGTTTCCTGTTTACCGCCCGCGTCCAAAATTGAAAATCTCAAAATAATTAATTATTTTATTTTTATTTCTAATTTTCTCCTTTTTCTGACTTTAATAATATCAACAATAATGATGAATGAACAAAGAGTACAACCCCACCTTCACTTATTTATAAAATCAAATATTGTTGTGAAATAATTAAATGCCCGCTCTAGTCAAAACGAGTCAATAGTTGCTTGTAATAGTTCAAACTAAATAAAGAAAATAAAAGATAATTAATAATTAATAATTAAAAGTCACCTCGTCCCTTTTTCAAAATCTTTAACAGGAAACTAATAATCAAGTGCGACGGGCCTTAAAATACTAGATAGTGGTATTATTGGCCTGTCAATGCAACAAATTTGGCTTCCAAACACATTGCACACATTTGCTTCTAATTATAGAGGTAGGCCCTTAGGGCTTTGGGGAAACAACAAATATATTTACAGGGGCCTCCCCATTTTTACAAAATATTAATATTATGTATGTGTTAACAAAGCCTTGGCTTTGTTAAAATTGCAATTTTACATCTAAATGAATAGTAAATTTGTAACAATTTAACGAATAATAAGTGCCTCCCTCGCCAAATTTTGAGAAAATCTGGACGATAATCATCACGATATACATGTTATTTATTTGTTTTACTTAGCCTTACATGAATTCGGACCGTCTAATGCACTTATCAAGTCTTTCCCGGCCCTGGGGACCCGGGACATAGCGGGAACATGCCGGGACGAGCCGGGATGTACACAAAATCATTGCCCTGCAGGCCGGGAAGTTAGCCGGGACTTGGCGAGGGGATGTACAGTAGATTGTCCCGCTATGCCGGGCCAATCATTCATGTTAGCGGGGCTTTTGCCGGGGTGTACAATTTTTTTCCCCGCACTGCCGGGACATAGCGGGGACATTCACGAAGAAGTCACACCATTAAAAAACATCAGTACCCGGTACCGTATACCAAGAACTGCCGATTTTGACATGCATACTCTTCTGTAATGCACTATTTTCACGATTGTGGCGCTACTTGTAAGCAAACTGAGGAGTGGGGTAATTACTTGTTATAAGTAACCAATATTAAATTTAACAACCAATTTCGTACATCTATAAATGAAAGTCTACTTTTTTTTAAAACACTTTACTTTGTTTAAATCCTTGCGTCTGCATGTAAGTCAAGGCTTAAACATGTCGATGTCTTTTAAATTATCGGCATGCACTATTAAATCGGCTGTGTTGTGTACGATCACTGCTATCCAAATAATCCAATTGATGTTTTTTTTATTAGGCCTATAATGTCGTTCATTCAATAATCAACACAGGTATATTAAACTCTGCAAGATGGGCCGGGGCATAGCCGGGATTGTACATTGTTTTAACGCAAGTCCCGGCCCATGGGCTTGGGGATTGTGCCGGGATTGTCACACTGTAGCCCGGCTAGCGGGGCCGAGTCGAAGCGGGGATGTACAGAAAATTTATGCCCGTGAGGCCGGGACTTTAACGGGTCAGTGCCGGGATGTCACGCCTGCAAAATGTACTTCCCCGGCTAAGTCCCCGCTAGTCCCGGGTCCCCCAGTGCAGGGGAAAGACTTGGTGCATAACTCTTACTTACTGTTAAGTTCTGTTCTATTTTCCTATTTTGCCCCCCCCCCCCCAGTTTTCGACACCTGGCACTCTCTAGCTTAAATACAGCAAGCGAATGTCAGAGTGTAAATGTAAACCAGTAATTATAGAGTGTCTCGAGCTAGCACTAAGTGGGCATGCAATTTGGGCATTGCCCTATTGCCTTTTAATTTGTCAAGTTTTTGCTAAGCTTAAATTAAAACCAAAATGAATATTCTTTTACAACCCGACGTGAAGTAAAAAAAAAACCTATCAAAAGTCAAAGTAATTAAGTAACTGAGAATTAATTACTAATTTCCGAAATACTGGTGATCAATAAACATTTTTTAGTTACCTATGAATCGAAATCTTTTCGACAAGTTCACTGCCGACGACGCCCTGGGCGCTGCCATCTTGGAAAATAGCGTTGGGCATTGTACGATTACAAAAATAGGGCTGGGCGAAACGCAACTTTTCAGGTTAGTGGGAATTTTGGCCAGAAATTTTGGAGCCTTGGCCTATATGACTACTGTCTATTTAGGGGCTATGCAATAATTATGAACCCTGGGGGAGGATAAAATTGGGGGACAAGAAATTTTTGGCAAACCGAAAGGAAGGGCAAGCAATTTTTGGCCAGCTGAGAGTCTTGAGTTGATTCACTCCTTCAGTAAGCTAGGCTTGTCCTAGGAGGATAGTGGGGGGGGCAATTTTTGGCACACATTTTTAATAAAACATTCTAAAAATCATTAGGAAAACCGTATGGAAATGCTCTAATATGCAGTTTCCTGCTCCGCTGCGCTCACAACATAGGCCTATATCTAGACCATTTTACCAGCCTCGGGGGGCTCGAGTGTTCAAGGTCATCGAAAAGTGTTAGCACACCCTTAGACCCAAACCAACATGGTTTATACTTTTCAAAGTTCAATTTGAAATCCAAATGCAGTTTGCAGCTTCCAAGACCTAACACCTCAAAATTCAACGTGAATACCAACCAAAAATTTATGATGTACCCCCCCCCCCACCAGGGTTTTGCCTTTGTCATGCATCTATCACTGCACTGCGAACTGCTGGTGCATGTGTTTCGGTTTGATGATTGTCATTTGTAGTTTTAGGGACACCCCATTAGTTCTCGGGGGGCTGGGAAGTTGGTGTCGGGGAAAACGGTGTAGGGACAACAAATCATTTTAACGATGCGTGAGATTTTACTCATTTTCCAGCATTTTGTGTGAGATTTACTATCTAGGAGTGAGATAATACTACCTTGGCGTGAGACTCTGAGAAAGTGACCCAATGCGCGAGACTCATGGCCAATGCGTGAGAGTTGACAGCCCTGAGGTTAGATATGAAAATTACAAGTTTTAGGAAACTTATACATTGATTTTCACAGGATTTGTTGATTTCACATTGCTTGTAAGTTGCATGAAAATGTATAAGAAAATAAAAGTTAATTTTTTGCTTGAAAATTTTTTTTTCTGGTTTTCTCAACAACAAAAAACCCAAATGTGTTAAAATTGCTCCTAAATATGAAATTCAATGATACAGACTTAAAGAAAGACACAGCATTCAACATTCATTCTATTATATATTTTATATATTGCATCATCTTGGTACATTTTATAAGAAGAAAATGACTAAAATTCATTTATTTGCATAATTTATAAATATATACAAAAGTATAGAAAGTGTAGTTTACACGAACATTATTATAATTATTCAAAACAATAAATACTTTCTTTCAAGCTTTCATGTTGCATGCATTTCAAGATATTTCTAATCACGGCTGCATTTGAAATATGGTAAGACATTGAGGCAATAGGGAATTTCACAGGATTACTTTCTTTCCTTGCCTTCTTTTCCTTGTTATTTAGGCCTACTTATTTACTTCACTTGACTGAATCCTGAATCAAGCTACAGCCCTCACAAGATAACTAGATAAACAAACTGGACGGAATATTTTCAAGCATTCATCAGGACGGAGTATTTCAAAGCATTCATTTGGACGGAGCATTTTAAAGCATTATCTTGGACAGATCAAAGCATGTTGTGGTGGACAGAAAGTTTGTCTTTCCCTATCTACAGTATATATGTTATGAGGTACTTAGTCCCCTACCTGTGCCCCCTGAGCAAAAGCAAAATGATATAAACAGTATCCGCCTACTTTAATATGTGTACCTACATTATGTTAGCCAACTGAGGTATCTGGGTCCACCCCAGGGATATTCAGCGTGACTATTATATAATTATTAGTGCTGTCGTTGCCACCGTTTTTTAATGTCGACATGTCGATAAAATTCGTATACCGACATCGACAGTGTGTTGACATAAAAAAAATTCTAAAAAAAAAAAAAAAAATCAGAAAAAAATATTTTTGGCCAGAAAAGCAAGTTATAGGCCCAAAATGACTTGTTATTCAAGGTTGGAAACCAGAGAAATACTTTTTTTTTTTTTTCAGAATATTTTTTTTTTGATGTCGACATGTCGGGATACGTGCCGATGTCGACATTAGGTCGACATAAGGCATGTCAACGACGGCACTAATAATTATGACTTTTAGGTGTAAACTTTTGGACTTGTCCTTTTTGGTGAAATAATGTCAAAGTCAGACCACTCAAAATGAACCGATAGAATAAAATATTGGTGGGGAAACTGCCCCTCCCCCCTTCTGGCTATGCCACTGCTAACTGGCCTTTAACTTACTTTAAAACAGAGAGCTTTTAAATCTCTTAAGCAATTTTAGGCTTAATTCCCTTTGCTCTACTGACTATTCTTACCGGATCTCTAAATGATTCAATACAAAATAACTCTCTCTAAATTAAACCAATCAAAATAGTTCTTAGGCTAAACAAAAAAAGTTATGTTTCAAAGCACCCGTACGCATTCATTTTTCTTAGCGTTTCCATATCAGCTGAAACAGCAAATTCATTTTTTATTTGATTTTTAAAAAAATTGCCCTAAAATCATGAGATTCTGAGAAATATTTTGAAGAAAATTTACTATTTGATTTGATTATAAGTATTAAACAATTGTGTAAATGATCTGCAATTTTACATTGTATGCTGCATACTTCTGAACACTGGCAAATGACAAAATTAATTCAAAATTAAGTTTTAAAAAATCTTGAAAAACAAAACAAAACTGAAATTGCCAATGGATTTGAGACATAACATTTTTTTTTGCTTAGCCTTAGAAGTTGATAAATTGGCCAGTAGTACTCATGTGGTTAAAATTTAAGAAAAAAATTGTCCAGAAAATCTCCCAAAAAATTGTACAGAAAATCTCCCAATTGTCCCATACAAGTAATCCAAACTCGTGACAAGTGTCATGCAATTGATTGTCTGTCATTAACATCATCTATGCCTTCATCCAGATTGGCTGGTGTATGGGGCGTTAGCGGTGTCGCAGGTTGAGAATAGAACTGCGAGGGCGTATTTGGTGCAGATTCCCATTGTCGTCCATCTAGTTCACTTTCTGGTGCGGCGATCCCCATCGCTTCCTCAAAATTTCTTTTGATGTCGAATAAATTGATGACTGCCATACGCTGTGAATAATGGTGTTAAGGAAGCATGGAGCAGCAGTTATATTGTTAAGGTAAATGGAAAGCCTGAAAATAATTTTAAATTAAGGGATCTGGAATGAGCGTTTGGAAAGTATTTTTTGTGGGACATGAGAGCACATCAGACATATCGAATTGGATTCTGAATAAGAAGAATGACTTTCTGATATAAAATAATTCTCATTTTTTGAAATTCATGATATAATACAAATTTTATGACAAATTATTAAAATTTGATATTTTTCACATTTTTGATATATAACAGTCCTCGAAGTAAATGTTATAAATCTAATGATATATTCTTAAAGTGTATGCAGCTGGGAGGAAAAGCCGACGATCAATTGAAAATTTTCACCTTTCATATTGAAGATTTTTTGTGTGTTTTGGGGGAAAAATCCATATCTTCAATACGAAAGGTCAAAATTTTCAATTGATCATTGGCTTTTCATCCCACCTACATACACTTTAAGTATAAATCATCAGATTTATAAAGTTCAATACTGTTAAATATCAAAATATCAATTTTAATCATTTGCCATAAAATGTGTATTACATTGCTAATTTCAAAAATCAAAATTATTTGATATCAGAAGGACATTCTTCGTATTCAGAATGCAATTCGATATGTCTGATGTGCTCTAATGTCCCACAATAAATACTGTCCAAACGTTCATACCCAATCCCTTAACATAATCTATATCTTTACATTTTGTTATTATTTTGCTAAAGAAATACTTATTAAATCAAGATTCCACTATCCTACAAACATATATAGGTCTATACCAAATTATTAGAATCTGTGAAAAAAAATGGCAAAATTCCATTTTAACTTTGGAATCCCAGAACATAGCTGCAGTTGCATTGCGTTATGTTGGTCCCCATTTAAAGTGACAATCTAATATCGAAGATTTCCAATAGCATTACACATGGGAATTGGAACTACAAAAAGTAAGTTCTTGTCATGCAGTGATATGTCACATTACTGAATTATGGCACGATTAGCAATCCATACTGGAATCCCGCAATAACTACTAACCAATCACCAAAGATGCAACACACTGATTGGTCAATTGTTATTCCGGGATTCCCCTATGGATTGCTAATCGTGTCATAATTCAGTAATATGACATCAACGTTCTTTCCTATAATCCTACTCCAAATCCTGTACTGTAAACTGCACCTAAGTTTCATTATCATTGAGGTATAGGACTTTTTATTTTTTAGGAGAAGAGCAGGTAGGGCAACTACTTGATTATATTTCTACATGTTCATACTACATACTCTGAAAATTTTAGAAAATTCGCACGAGTCCATTTGTCTTAAATCACATTTTTGTTCCTAAAATGGGGGTTATAGCGCCCTCAACGGGCACTCTCTCCATAGGGCTACATGTAAAGACCAGTTATATACAAATGCCTCTAAAATAAAACGGACTCGTGCAAATTTCCTCAAATTTTGCATATGATGTAGATTTAACATCTGGAATGTAATGCAAGTGATGTTGTTGCTGCTCTTCTAAATTCATTTTTAAAATATCCGCCCCAGACCAAGGTGTGCTCCTTACCTTAGCCAATCATAGGCAAAAGAAAACAAAATAGTTTTCCTCCACTTATATTTCCAAGGAGAGTCACACTGTTGTTGTTGCTGTCTATTTTCATGATAAAATGCACCCCATAAAAAAAACAAAAAAACACCCAAAACAGAGAAAGTTGAGTTGAACTAACAACATAATGTATGGAAGTTCAAAAAGGATACATTATTAGGTGGCAATGGTGGCAGTTGAAACATCGATGGAGGCTGTGTGAGACGAAGTTGACCAATTGCACCTAAGATTTGGAGACGAGTGGAGAGAAAAGAATGAATATAAATGTTAAGTTGGTTGAATAAACCTGTATAGCTTTGTAATTAGCTACCCAAAATACTTTATTAGCCTGAATACTTCAATCAAGATGCACATTCCTCCATTTAGCAAGACCATGCACTTGTATAAGTGAGTATTTAAAAATCTACTTTCAGGTACAACTGCAGCAAACCATTTTGATATTGCAAACACACGCACCCACAAACATGCCCCCCCCCACCACACGCATCCCAACATGCCCTTTCCCCACACATACATATCCCCCACCATCACACACATATTATTACCTGTTGGGTGGAAATACTGGTGAGCCCTTGGATTATACAGTGCTCCTGCCTTACTGGGCATAAACACAGCTGGTAAGCACACATCTACAAAACAACAACACAAGAAAGTCTTAACAATCAACTAATAATTAACACACTGTCAAAGTCGGTGTCCAGATATGAAATTTACTTTATACCATACAGGTGGTGTGTGCCACAAACAATAATCCCTAAATCTAGTAAATTTGTTACACACATCACCTTATACTGTACTCTGTTATTACAGCCCGTCTATTAAATGCTCCACATTTTTGTCAACCAAATTGTTCCATAAATGTTGAAAACGCCAAACAGTGTCTGTATTTTCAAACATACAATCACCGATTTCACAATATCCATATTATGTGCAGCCATTGTTATCGACTGTGTTTACAGTATTTGTAGAAATTCCTTATTGTTTGTGGAGTAACACCTTACATGAAAAGTTTGGATAGTGTCGGCTGCTTGCGTTTCTTCATACACCAACTCAACCATTTTAAACATACAATTGAATATATGAATACAAAACCCACCCATGTCCATACTTTGGCCAAATTGAGTTAAGCATGGGAAATTGTTGCTATACATAGGCCTATCATATGTATGAAAGAACAACTCAAATTCATCCTCTGTGTCTATTGAGCATGTGAAAAATAGTATGTTTGAAAGAACTACTCAAGTCCAGGATTTGAGTCTTGTAACACATTGATTGAAATCCAGTATGTATAAAAGTCCACTTGTAACACATTCATTGTGTGGAGAGTGACTTTTGAAACAAAATGGGTTTAATCAAGGAAAGTGTGTGGTTTATATTACATGGCAGTAGGCTTATCAACATTATGCATACCTGTGTGCTTTATTTTGTATTATCTTAGTAGTGGTAATCTCATTCCAAAATTGTCTTTGTATATGATTAAAAAAACCATGAAGTCCCTGAAATGCTAATCGTCATACCTAATACAGTTTAACCCACTCATTTGCACGTAAAACTTACCGTATTGACCAGGTTAATCTAACTGAAGGAATTAAAATGATACACAGGTTTTTTTTCTCAAAATCACTTCCCATGGACTTGGGTGGGTTTTGAATTCATGTATTCAATTAGAAGCCAAAATGTGTTTTAAACTGTAAAAGAGAGGAAAACACAGTTTTGGCTGTATTTTCTACCCTAGGCTGAATATTTGATCAGCTTTTGACATTTTAGCCAAGTAATAGTTACTATTCTTGATAAACTTTTTAATAAATAAATTTAAAACAAAATGCTAACTCAAAAATTAGGTCAGTCGGGTAGGGGTATTTTTTTTGGGGGGGGGGCTTATCTACTTGCAGATACTGCATTTTTACTTGTGGGGCAGAATATATCTCACCTTTTTCAATGGCTTTATTATCACCCTTCTCCACACGTAGTCTATAGTGACTAGCTAACTGCTTCAACAGTTTCTCCTCTATTTCTTCTCTTGTTTTCTTTTCTAGTTCCTGTCGATTTGATGTTTTCTCTTCCTCAAAAAGCTTCATGCGATCAAAGAACTGAAAAAGATAAGGCAAATCCACAAGATAAGAATTTATATCCAGGTCTTTTCTGGTTTGAAATGTAATTATATTATTATATAATGATGTAGGCAGAGTGCAAAATGCTTTAATGCTCAAAGACACCACATAGATGCACGTTCAAAACCAGGGTGTAAAATAGCTGCCTACCTGGTTGACATCACTGCTACATCAGGGTGAAAAATTGGAGTAAGGATCAAGGAACAGTATTTAGAAGGAAATAATGTTCTATCAGATTTTAAGCAATTTACTTACATCTTTTGGTAGATTTGCTCCCCATTCTGGCAAAGTTTGAGAACGTTTTCCTTTCCGTCGAATTGGTCTGAAATGATGTGACAGATTTACTGAATCAAAGACATCTCTACATTTGTGAACCAATTTCAGGTACTTTATTTGACCTAATTACCACCAATCCCCAAATAAGTGTCCTACAGACTTTTTTCAACATATATCCATATAACTGCCCCCTTTTGAGTGAAATAAAAAATACCTATCAAAACTGTAATAAAAGTGCCACAAAATTGTGTGTGTGCTAATTATGTTGAATATGGGACATCACAATGTTCACTTCTGTCATTCATTTCCCAAGATTGGAATAATAATGTGACAACAAGCTTACAACATTATGTACAGAGATGTAACACAGCTGCACTTGTCCAAATGCTAGAATATCATCCAATTCCAGAAATGTTAAAAAATAAATAAAATAAATTTACACAAAAATCTGGAATTCTTCATAATATTAGTAATTTATGCCTTCAGATCCAATTTCCTGAAAAATCCAGAAGAGTTATACATCTCTGTATGTATACATATGCATATGGCAAAATATATAATACAAAGTACCGTATTTCAGTCAAATAGTTGCCCCCCCCCCTCAAATAAACGCCCCACCACTTTTTTTAACCAAGATGTTTAAAAAATTCCGATATTTCCATGCTATCTTGTGTAGTAAGCTTACCAAGTTGCTCACATGGTTGATAATAGCAGCAATAAATGGCGAAAATCTGCATCGGCAACCCAGAAGTGAACCAAAAGTCAGTGTCAAAAGTTCATAGTTCGTCATTTTAGCGTGACTTTTAAGCTTACCTAATGATTTTAACGGGAATTGTTGTGCTAAAATGACCTCTAATAAACGCCCCCCCTTGGGAAAATGTAACGCCCCCGGGGGCGTTTATTTGACGAAATACGGTATACACTATTTGCCAGTTACAACTAAAGGATTACGATTTAGGTATGTTTCATTTGGCAAAACATGATAATACTTTTTATAATTCCAAAAAACAAGTGCTGTATTTTTCTGGAATCAGGAGTAGTACGTACCCTAATTCTCTTGATGCAGGTGGTGCTTTTAAACCAGTTTTACCGCCGTCTGTCCATCCCTGTAGAGTTGATCCTGCTCTTTTACCATCTAATTAAGGGAAAAGAGACACTTATTACATAATGTTTGATCATTTTCCACAGGTTTAAACTGACTTTCAGCACAACAAATTCAACTAACCATGAATTTTTTATGTGTGACACACATCTTAATCATAAGAAGTTCTATGTGGTGTTGGACTTGCCATGTTGTTGACCATTGGAAACTTTTGGTCAAATGTGGGAGTTGTATAAGGATGTCAACTCCAGTCCTTGATTGCGATTTAATTCTAGCATTATTTAATTATGGCAATTTTTTCTTGATGCTCCCGTGCTATACGGGGGTACTCTATATCATCCTTGTCTAAAACCTGCAGTGAGTGTACAAAGTTCATACATTGGCCAGACAGGTAGACAACTCTTGGGGATAGCCTGAAGGAGCACAAGTCAACTGTCCCCAACTGCAAACCCTCTGCTGTTGCAGAACATAAGACACAATCTCACCACAACATTGACTGGGAATCCACATCGGTTTTAGACAAAGTTGATAGAGAGTATCCCCGTTTAGTGCGGGAGGCCATCCAGATCAATAAGAAATCGCCAGAACTAATCAAGGACTGGATTTGCCATCCTTAAGGTTATACTAAACTTTGCAATGATCGATCCAGAATGAGACTGCATGTAGCCCCCTTTAAAATTATCTATTTCTGGAAATAAATATCGAGAGAGAAAAGCATAAACTACGTCTAAAAGCTGAAAGTGTAAGGGTTATTATTATGCTTGAATTTTCCACTTGGCTCAAAAAGAAATGTACTTTTCAAACATTTCAATTTTTTTTCAATATCCGGAGCATCAAGATTTTTGGGAACACGGCCATAATTTCTCAGTGGAAGTGGCGATTTTGTTGGGAACTACGGCGACATTACAAACAAGTCAATAAAAGAATGTGCATATTCATTCTTGATATTGCTTGTCTCGATTTGTTTTAGTAAGCTTACATGTTTGCGAATTTGAAGTAAAATGGCCTCCACTTGTATGTCGTTTTGTAACCAGTAATAACAATTCCGTACACGATTTCATAGACAAAATTCTGACCTACATTATCTCTATAAACCCTCTTCTATATGCAGGTGCTATTTAAATTTTTATTTCGATAGCAGAAAATTGAGATATTTGCTATTTTTCCGACTCGCTGCTGTCAAATTGTCTAGTTTAGCGATAAAAAGATACAGCGAAATCAATTTTTTTTTAGAACCATTTCACCTCGTTTCGGCTTGTGCTTTGAAGTACAAACTTCAAAATTGATATAGTGATTCTATATTTCAAGCTGCGTCATAATGTGTTTTTCTTACCTCTGATTGTCGCTGCTCAAGGCCAAAATTCGAAATTTTTGGACAAAAGTGACACTCTCATTTTTTTTTAAACACGCTGTTTACGTATCTGACGGGCTCTATTTGCCCGATAAAGTGGTGTTGCGAGTTTGGATTTTAAAATATTTAGGTATTTTCTAGCTTAAAATCTAAGCGCCAATGAACCTGGTGCATGGGAGGGAAAATGTTGGGGGGGTAGTTAGGGCTGAAAAAAAAATGTGCACATTTTCATGCTTGCTGCGCTTGCAACAGGTAGATATTTAGAAATCCATTTAAGGTATGGGTATGAAAATTGGGGATCCCAAAAAAATTGGCATATAGGCCTAGGCCTATGCAAAGGGGTGGGGCATTTTCGGCAGGCCAAGGGGAGGGGCCACAAAATTTGGCAGTCCAGGGGTGCGGACAAGTGATTTTGGCTGGCCGAGACGGGAGGCAAGCGATTTTAGCGAGTCGTTTGGAAATTTTGGCTTATAATTAGTAGGGTAATAGGGCCTACCGGTACTGATTGCACAGCCTTTCGATTTCGAGAATAATTTTTTGGCAAGCCGGGGCGGGGAGGAATAAATTTTGGCATGTCGAAGGGAGGAAGAATGACTTTACCTAGCACACATTAAAGGGGCATTTCGTGATCCACAACCTCATACAACCCCATAGGCCTCGTCCTTTCTCACAAGTTAAGATTTTATACCACTCATCCCGCTCTGGCCACATGTTTAGGAATTTTCACGCAGATCAATTCGTTAAGCAATGGAAAATATTGCCAAATTTGAATTTCGTTTTAAAAGCCTACTCCCCATTAAAAAAAACCACTAATTTTGGGGGATTAAAAAAAAGTTCTGTAAAATGAAACAAAAGGCTGCCTCACTGTCTTAATTATTCATTTAAGGCCAGGCCTTCATTTCTGAAAATAGCGGGAGCTCAGTTAGTCCCTGTACTCAGGAGCTTGACAAGGAGCTCAATTATAATATCAATATTAAACCATAGGAGCAGCTCAATAAATGCCATTGGTAAAATTATTAGGCCTACGATATTTTATTTGACTGTGATCCGTTTTAATAGGCTATATACCGGGTACACTGTATATACCTTTAAAATTTCTAAAATTGGTGGAATTGAACAAGCTCTAAATTTCTCATCGTCCAGCATAACCAAGGGCAACTGGGGTGGGTGGGAAAGCCCCCTAGCTATGGCCATACCCGTGAGTGGCGGAACCAGAATTTTTTTCGGGGCATGGGGGGAGTGAATGGGGGCACTTGGAAATCATTGCACTAAATTGCATAAAAAAGTGGAAAATTACATAATTGTGGGGATTTTGCCTAAAAACTGGGTGGGAAAGAAAAAATATTGGGGGAAATTCTGTCCCCCCCCCCCCTAAGCGGCGGCACTGCATATCCCTCCATGATGCTAGAATGGCGGAAGTTCTGGCGCTGAAATTCAGTTTCAATATCACGAGTTTTTATCAGGGATTTTACCAAGGGAAGGCGATAGGTGTAGGATTTTGCTGATATACCAGGCAACCCGAGAAAGGAACTGAGGTGTGGCTAAATAAGGGAGTGTTCATTATAAATATTTGCCATTATCATACTTTTTTCGGCCTGAGAGCATAATTATTTGAAGCGTGCGGTACATCGTGTCAGTCACATGGTCACATATTTTCTGTTGAAAAGAAAGCGCACATGTCTCTGATTAGCTCGGGATTTAGCTACTGCTGGGCTGCGTGCTGGCCTGTTGTTGTCCCGGGTTGTTGTCGAGTGGAAATGGAAAATTTATGAATGAACTTCCGCAACTTTGCAACATCATCACGCAGTGGCGTAGCTGGGATTTTTTCCAGGAGGGGCAAGACTGTAGGCCCTATGGGGCGGGGCCCAAATCCACCAAATTTCCCGCTGGGGGCGGGGGCCCAAATAGACAATTTTTGCCAGGCTTATTGATAATAATCGTATATGGTAGGCCTATTGAGCTGTATTGCATATCGCTTGGATTCCCCATCTCTCTGCCCTCCTCTCACCCTCTCTTTTTTCCTCTTCCCCCCCTCTTTCCCTCTTTTTTTCCTTGCACTAGGGGGCGGGGGCCAAAATAGGCAATTTTTGCAATTGCCCCCCCCCCCCCCGCGGCAGCTACGCTACTGTCATCACGGTAGACATACGCGGTAGCCTACAACTACAAGAAAGGTTTACAGAAATATAGGTCTAGTAGGCCTATCAAAATGTTATATTTTTATGTGGACTCGTGGATAATATCATTTCATGTATGTCCCGGCGCTGGGTTGGGGGGTCTCAAGGCATTTTGGTATGCCTACCAATGCTTGATGCCGGGAGGTTTTTTAGCAGACCCGACCTTTTTTTTTATAAAAACACCTCGGGCGGGTCTCTTCAAAACATTTGTACCATGAGGATCAAAGTCACCCACATTTGGCCTAATTTGGCGCTTTTTTATTGGGCACTTTTGCCAAAATCGCCCAAAAGTTGGTCTTCGCTGTAAACCCACCCATCATAGTCGTTGAAAAGGTAGGCCTACCGCATCCACGAACCCGAGGAGAGACCTCCAGCGGGTAAAAACACACCTCTAAGCGGGACCAGATTTATAATTTAAAATAGGCCTACATTTTGGAAGCCAGTCATCACGACAAAAGCGGGCCATAATGGTATTAACACTTTGATTTTAGGCTTAAATGATGAGTGTAGGCCTATAAATTGCAAATTTGCACACACCCGGGGAACCTTCTCAAGTTGGTTTGGGTAAGGATGTGAGGCTGTGACTCCAAAAAACTACAGTACGATATTAAACCAAATTTGAATAAAACAGACCCAAAATTGTATCAACTTTTGGACTGAAAGTTTCATAAATTTTACTTTTTCGAGAAAATCATTGAAAAATACCCTTCTTAAACCTAATTTTCAAGACACTGAGGGTCAATAAAATCATGGCTAAAAATACAACAGAGTCTAAACTAAATGGCTGAAAATGCACCCCAAATCTGCCGCACATCCCACGACACCGTATTTCACCTTATAGATTTGGAAACTTGTCGCAATAAAATAGGCCCGAACTTATCCCAAATTATCCCCCGAAAATTTTTTTTTTTGCAGGTGAGGTTGGAGTCTTATTATTTTTATTCTCAGAGAGGATAGGGGTTGATATTTTTAGCAGGGTACAGTTTGTCTTGTTTTTGTTTTGTTTTTTGACGTTGAAGTTCTAGATTCTTTTTTTCATATATTATTATTCATTTATTATTTATACCAAAAAAAAAAAAAAAAAGACACACGACAGCTACAGAGAAGACACGAAAAAACTCCTGTGAAGTGCATGAAAATGACCGAAAATGTGCCAACCGAAACACCGAACAGGAAGATAAAATAAAAAAACAAAACCAAAAACCCAGGAAATTTCCCGAAATAAGTTCCAAATTCTTTGTCCCCCACTAAAATATATTATGAACACTCCCTTATGAAGTCTGCCCTCTTCCGGCTATTCTGGTAGTAGGCGTTGACAATTACCTTACTGCGATTACCATATTTTTGAAGCATGTTTGAACCCGATTTGTTCTCTATTCACATTTTTAACGGTGCAAGTAACATTTCAAGACCTCTATTTGTGACAGGTATTTAATTATCTTGCTAGAGATGTGCCTAAAGTTGAAATTCAATATTTCGGATCGCAAAGATCGAGAGATATAAAGTTGCCGAATATCAGTTTAACACCATGGATCATATGGGCGTCGTATATGAACGATTATGATAGCTAAGCAAAATGGCTGGGATACAGGTTGTATAAATACTTCATGAATATTCATGAACTATACAGATTCCATTCTTCTCTAATAATAAAGATGTCAATCACTCTCCTAGAGCGACAGTTGCTTGGCGCTTGTAAACAAATCGAATAATAGTGCTTGACAAGAGCTAAAAAAATAGGCTAAAACACATTTTCACACATTTTTTCCGGATTTTTTATTTCACATGATAAGTAGACATATTTTCTTACGTATAAGGTAATAATATATTTTTTCTGGAGGTAAAGCCCTTCAACACTTTGTTTAACCTTAAACAACACCCTCATTCAACTAAAAGTCGCCAAAGGTCCAACACAACATCATTGGACTTTTTCTGATAAAGATGCGAGTTGAATTTGACATGCTGATAGTCATCAGTTTAAACTTACAGTTTAGAATATTGCAGATCATGACTTAATATATTTATTCAAATTTTCCAGTTACAGTCCTTTATTTTTGAGGAGCGCGACCGCGCATGCACTCCTACCGCGCTCCTCATAGCATAGTCGAGAGCGTTAGTTAATAACAGCGCTCCTTATTTGGAATTACGATAATTTCAAACAAAATGTCAAAAATAAATTGCTCCAAGAACTGTATCACATCAATCACCCTAAATAATGATCTGTTGAAATAACATACAAGTAAATGCTCTGCAAACGAAATAGCACGACAATCGATTTATCGGGTCATTGGGTCATCTCATCGTTCCAAAAATAAAAGTGTGAAGTTCGTTTCTCCACTAGAACAATAGGCAGTGCTTGGAGGCATGGTTCGGGTATCGCACATACAACCATTTTGTTTTCATCTTGCGTGCATGTTTTGAAGATCGGTCGAAGTAATAAATGGCTGGGCAGAGATGTCGCCGGGGAAATTCTTATAATTGCACAGTAAATATTGTTATTAAAAACAATTGGGATTTAAACTTAAAGGACAGATTGTTACCCGTTTTGGTAATAATGTCTGAAAGAGAAATCGCAAGACATTTAGGAATATCTGAATGAGCAGTATTTTCAACTTGCAGGTGTTAAAAACCACCGACATGACAGACACGGTACGTAACATTATCGCCTGTTGGATTCCAAATTGAGCTCCTCAAAAACCACACGAGATTGATTTTGAGGAGCTCAATCGAGCTCCTCAACAAAACCAGGAGTGTGATTGATGAGCTCCACTAAATTCTAAACGTGAAGGCCTGTAGTTAAATTTTTGACTCACCACTGGGTGTTTTTGACTTACCATTGGGTGTTTTTGACATGATGTTGTCAAGCTGCTCAGTCTGTAATGCTTCTAATGATGCCACCAATTGATTCAACCTTTCCCTGTAACAAATATAATTTATTATATAATTACTAGTACCCCGGACTGAAATGTTGCTAAATGATTTGTTCAACAAGAGTTAGAAAAGCTTTGAGCCAGGTATAGATGAGCTGACTTCTAACATCATTGCCTGGCAGTATGCGTGCACATCATCACAATTCCCATTGAATGTGAACATATTTTGTTCAGGGCCTGTACTTTTACCGCCACATCACAATAAGGTTATTGAACAAGTAGTGGTTGTATGCAGTTCATTCAAGCATATTGATAAACCGGTCCCTTGCCTTTGTTGATAAACATTGAGGTCAACTCATTTATACCAACTTGATGTGGGGAACACGACAAAGACATTTGATTTAACCCTAACCTCTCCTGTGTATATGACTTGGGGTGATTGCATAATTGAATGACCTGGGATGTTGGATTTTGTTGGATGCATGTATACACAATGGCTTTGTGCTGTTGGATTTTGTTGGATGCATGCCTACACAGTGATTTTGTGCTGTTGGATTTTGTTGGATGCATGCATATGCAGTGGCTTTGTGCTGTTGGATTTTGTTGGATTGGTGCATACACAGTAGCTTTGTGCTGTTGGATTTTGTTGGATTTATGCATACGCAGTGGCTTTGTGCTGTTGGATTTTGTTGGATTGGGGCATACACAGTAGCCTTGTGCTGTTGGATTTTGTTGGATGCATGCATATGCAGTGGCTTAGTGCTGTTGGATTTTGTTGGATGCATGCATATGCAGTGGCTTTGTGCTGTTGGATTTTGTTGGATTGGTGCATACACAGTAGCTTTGTGCTGTTGGATTTTGTTGGATTTATGCATACGCAGTGGCTTTGTGCTGTTGGATTTTGTTGGATTGGGGCATACACAGTAGCCTTGTGCTGTTGGATTTTGTTGGATGCATGCATATGCAGTGGCTTTGTGCTGTTGGATTTTGTTGGATGGGGGCATATGCAGTGGCTTTGTGCTGTTGGATTTTGTTGGATGCATGCATACGCAGTGGCTTTGTGCTGTTGGATTTTGTTGGATTGGTGCATACACAGTAGCTTTGTGCTGTTGGATTTTGTTGGATTTATGCATACGCAGTGGACTTTTTGTGCTGTTGGATTTTTGTTGGATTGGGGCATACACAGTAGCCTTGTGCTGTTGGATTTTGTTGGATGCATGCATATGCAGTGGCTTTGTGCTGTTGGATTTTGTTGGATGGGGGCATATGCAGTGGCTTTGTGCTGTTGGATTTTGTTGGATGCATGCATATGTAGTGACTTTGTGTTGTTGGATTTTGTTGGATGCATGCATGCGTAGTGATTTTGTGCTTTTGGATTTTGTTGGATGCATGCATACGTAGTGGCTTTGTGCTGTTGGATTTTGTTGGATGGGTGCATACACAGTAGCTTTGTGCTGTTGGATTTTGTTGGATGCATACATACGCAGTGGCTTTGTGCTGTTGGATTTTGTGGGATGCATGCATACGTAGTGGCTTTGTGCTAATTGATTTTGTTGGATGCATGCATGCGTAGTGATTTTGTGCTGTTGGATTTTGTTGGTTGCAGTGACTTTGTGCTGTTGGATTTTGTTGGATGCATGCATGCGCAGTAGCTTTGTGCTGTTGGATTTTGTTGGATGCATGCATACAGAGTAGCTTTGTGCTGTTGGATTTTGTTGGATTGGGGCATACACAGTAGCTCTATGCTGTTGGATTTTGTTCGATGCATGCATACATAGTGGCTTTGTGCTGTTGGATTTTGTAGTGGCTTTGTGCTGTTGGATTTTGTTGGATGGGTGCATACGTAGTAGTGGCTTTGTGCTGTTGGATTGGTGCATACACAGTAGTTTTGTGCTGTTGAATTTTGTTGGATGCATGCATGCGCAGTAGCTTTGTGCTGTTGGATTTTGTTGGATGCATGCATACGTAGTGGCTTTGTGCTGTTGGATTTTGTTGGATGCATGCATGCGCAGTAGCTTTGTGCTGTTGGATTTTGTTGGATGCATGCATACGTAGTGGCTTTGTGCTGTTGGATTTTGTTGGATGCATGCATACGTAGTGATTTTGTGCTGTTGGATTTTGTTGGATGCATGCATATGT